>NC_054407.1:639166-958750 GCF_017976425.1 Toxotes jaculatrix
TCAAGCACTTTAAGCAGAGACACAAGTGATTCTGGATGCCAGCCTTTGATGGACAGTGTTCCTGCAACTTGTATACAACTAGATTTTAATCATTATTAGACATAATTCCTAAAATTCCTATGTACAGGTATTAGATGAATGTATTTGCTTACAACATAGATCTAAGTGTAGTTATAAATATGTTTATAATGTTTTATTTTTTAGAATGTGGAGCAAATTCTTACTTCAAAACCAGCAGAGATGACTGTGATTAAAGAGTATGAAGAGACTGGAAGTTTGATTCCACCACACGGTTACTCTTTCAGGAACACTGAAACATGATATTCAAAGCAACAAAGGCCTTAACCCTTTCTTGAGTGGCACATGAAGACAAATCCCAAAGCACCTCTTCATCCCAGAGTAGAGTGGAGCTAAAAGAAGGTCCCACATCATCCAGAACATATGATGATCAGCCAATCAGAGATTAATGCATGGAAGCCATATCTCTCCTTCACCACACAGCTGATCCTGACTTAGTGTTTCAGAGGATGAGAGAAACCTTCTACTACCGTCAGCAGATTCTTCGTGACTTAGCTGATGTATTACATGTTTCCACGTTTCTTGGATGCGAAGGGACTGGTTTTATATATATATTGAGGTCAGCAGGTTTATTTTAAACGTTTGAAAATGTAGTTTTTCTCTTTTTATTTAGATTTTGCAAGACTTCTCACTGATGTTTGGAGCAGAGGTTGCTTCAAGGTTCCTTGAAAAATGGAACAGCAGTTTTAAAAATAAAGTTATCAAGGAGGCAGGAACCTGAAAGAGACGTCTCTCTTAAAACAACAACTGAAAGCTGCTCTGAATGAAGGATCTGACACTGCTGATGAAGCAGGTACAGTTATCATCAGAATAGTAATGCAGTTATGTGAGTCGTCCAACAATCATCAGTTTATTGTGTTTTTATTGATTTATTTTACAAAAGCGTCTCTGAGTCTAAATAGGCCACTTAAGTCTGCAGTTAAGATTCAGTGTGAGGGCTGAACATTGCTTTGCTCTCCAGCACAGATTTATAATGACTGGGCCATTAATAGTTGTTATATGTGTATATGTTTAAGATCATAGTAAAACCATTAGAACAATGCACAGAGCAGTATCATAAACACACTACTTAATATATATAATGAGTGTAAAAGTACTTTTCACTGTGTCCCCAGAGTGGGACAGCAACATGGCTTCTCTTCTGGTGCTGCTTCATCTTCTCACTTCACAACCAGCTGGAAGAAAGCGTCCCACAAAGATCAGCGTCGGAGAGACAACAGATCATCTGGTAAAATTTCAGAAGGTTTGTCAAAACTTCCAAATACTGTAGATGTTGCTGAGTTTTATAAACATATTTCTCTTGGTTCATCCCAAAGCCTCGAGGATCATCTCCTGACCACTGAAGGAACCCATCAGCCATATCTTCTTTCCACAGAAACTTCAAAGACCCAGGTTTTCACCTTTTATATTGTCTTGGACAAAAAGCTTCTGTCATGTCAGTCATGTACATCCTTTGGTGCTTTTGATGAGCTGTTCAAGTCACCTTTTGTTTTCGGTGTGAAGTATGATGACACTCTCTCCAGCCTGTACACATTTTTGCAGACAGAGTAAAAGAGCTCAGAGCAAAGCTGTTAAACAAACCATAAGTAGCTTATTTAACCAAAATGTTGAGATGTTTCCTCTGTAATTCATCCTTTGGTTCAGTGTTGCTTTTGTTCAGGAACCTCAAATGAATTCATGCCATGTATCCAGGTAAAAGTCTCTCTAGTTATTGTGGATTCAGGAGAGATCTCATTAAGATACACAGCTCCATTGATAACACAAGTGTGTCTAACCAGATCCTTTCAACAACGACACAGAGACAGTAAACAATTCTCAGTCTGTAACTGATGAAATACTTCATCTCATTTCCAAAATACTGAAGCAGGTCCTTCAGGTTCTACTCACAACAAAGACGTGTGTGCTTCAGTTATAGCCAAGCTTTTGGGGAGTGGTGAACCAAATACTGTAGTTCTTTATACAACTGAAAATTTAGAGGAATCTGTCAAGCAGGTTATCAAGCAGCTATCACTGGGAATGCCTGTCCTTAAAAACAGTTGAGTCTGGTCCAGTTAAAATGTGTTCAGTTGAAACACTGGATTTTTCTGAAGATATAACAGCATCTCTTCACCTTGATTGTGAAGCCATCGTCTGTCACACAGTGGGTGAAATGCTGTGGAGCTGAGTATCGTGTTGGACTCTTTGTGTGCACTGGTACTGATGAAAACATGAACCATTGTTCAGCAAAATAACATCAATCATTTTGCACAAAGTGTTTTTTGTTTTGATTGAGCATGAAACTTGTTTCCATGATCACTTCCATGCTTTCCAAGTGAGTGACACTACACAGAGTGAACTGATTCTAGAAAGGGAGAGATTAAGATATTTCAAATGGTTTGATGCTCAGATGTCATATGGTTGTGATTCATAATGTTATGTTGTATCAGAGAGTTGTATAATCTGATTTCTAATCTGAATTGAATGAGTTCTCTTACTGTTTTATACTTGAACTGTAAAGTGAGTAGTCATCTACCTCAAGTTACACAATGCACCACAGAGAAATGTGTCAGTTTTTTATACATTTGCAGACATTTTATTATGCAGTAATGTGTTTACAGTGTTTTGTATAACTTCACAAATGTTTTCATTGGCATTATTTGCTGCCTGTGTGCTTTTAACTGTTACAGTTTTAGGGCAGCAATTAATTCAAAGTGTCATGTGTTGAATTTTTAAATGTATTTGCACAAATAAAAGCAAAAAAAAGGATTGTGTTTGGTGGTCATTTTCCCATAAAACTAAATAATATAATAATGAATACATTTTAATTCTAAAAACTGTAAATAAAACATTTTGAGTGTTAGGTGTCAACACTGGAGAAGAGTTTATATTGAAATTAACTAAATTTTAGAGTTACACTCAGTGAGGGATGAGTATTTTAACAGCAGGAGGAGTTCAAGTTAACTCTGTTTCAGAGTTAAAAATTCAACTCCAGGAACAGAGTTATTTTAACTCTGCCACAGAGTCTATTCAATGGTCACACATGTTCACTCAGACTGAGCTGATTTTAACTCACACAGAGTTTATTCCAGAGGCTACAATTTGCTGTGTGTGCAGTATGTCCAGCTTTACACATGAACTTCTACAAAAATAAACACTTCTGTAGTGATGAAGAAAAGTGTCCATGTAACATTTAGGGCTTGACCATGGTTCCTGGCCCCTAAACAGAGGAGGAGCAGAGAAAATGTGGGCCAATAGGAGCTGTTTTAGGGTACTGAGTAAAGTTGATCATTTTGAAACTGAACTGCCTCTAGAAGGTGCCAAAACTCCTGAAGTGCTGATTTGGAAATGTTTCATATTATCTCAGGAATAATATGATGGAAACTTGAAATGATTGTGATGATTGTTTACTGTATAAGTCCATGTAAGAGCTCCTTATTTGTTATTATTTACTAGAGGAAGTTAGGCTGCTTCCTGAACAGAGACAACTATTCACAAATGTACTCAGTGGTTTCACTGTGTTAGGTAATAACTAAGATTTCATGTTTCATTCTAAACTCCAGTGCCAGCTAATGGAGACAGGCCAATACTGAGTGAATACAATACTGAATACATATGAAAAACTGCAGGATCTGTGCATGAGGACAGGATATTTTCAACTCTTTTTGGACTTGTCTTTTTCCTGTTTCCCTCCTTTGCTGATTTTCTGTCCCGTCCTAATGTGTGTCTCCTGTTGTCCTAGTGTATTTAAGTCTCATTCTTCCCTTGTCTCCTTGTCAATGTGTCTGAGTCCTAGCCTGTGTTCACCAGTGTTTTGTCCAAGTCTGTTCCTGCTGTGTTCTTGCTGTGGTTGTACCTGCTTTTCTCATCCTGGAATCTGTGTTCACCTGCTCTCCTGTCCTTAGTGTTACCTGTTTCCCTGTCTTTGTCATCTCTGGGATTTGTCCTCTGCTCGCTTTGGATTCACTTTCATTTGTTCACCCCAAGTAAGGACTTCAAACTTTTAGGTTTTAGACTTGAGCTTCTGAAGTTTTTCTCCTTCTTGGATGATTTAGTTGTGTAAGTTTTGTTTCCTGGAATTGGACTTTGATTCAGTGATTGTGAGTTTAATAAAGAGGACTTTAACTGACTCCTCCGTCTGTCTTGGGGTTTCTACACCTGTGCCCTCCCCCTTAGTGTTCTTGGCCACAGGAGTGACTATAACAGGTGGTTATGAAGATGTGGTGACCAGAGATGTCATTTAATGCATTGATTGTAAATTGGTTGGTCTTGGGAGGAGCTTAGGGTTTATAATGCTCCAGCCAACAAAGCGCTCGAGGAGAGAGTGAGGGATGCAGCACCCAGTAAATTGTGGATTTAATTTTAGTTAATTTTACTTTGCTTTGCGGTAGCATTTATTTATTTGTTTGTTTGTTTGTTTGTTTGTTTATTTATTGCCTGTAAATAAATGTACCGCTCAAATGCTATTTGTGACTCCAGCCATCATTTTTTTAATTTCCTAAACCATAAAGAAAACCAACATTTATGAACAATAATAAACCTCAGCCACCTGTAGGGGGGGTAGCTGCATCCTCACCACCTCTACTTTTGGCCCCTGCTCAGACTGAGGAGCAGCTGTGTCTGACGTACATCAACAGTGAAAACTTTCCTCAGTGCTCCTGAAGGTTTTTCATATTCTGCAGTGAACACACAGACTGTTAATGTATCTCATTTTCTTCTTTTACTTGAAAAGTCATTTTTGGAGGTGTAGGGGTGTAATGTGGGCACATAATTACAGTCTGCAAAGAATATTAATCCAATATTTATCTGTAGCAGAATGGAACATTAAACATGTTAGAAATAGATCATTGTAAACAATAAACAGCAGCAGGTGGGTGGAGCCAGGACCATAGAACATGCAGCTCCGGAGCCAGAGATACCTGCAGAAAGGTACAGAGAAAGAGACCAGAGAGAAACAAACACAGGACTACGGGACAGAGAGGACACAGAGTTAATGACATGTAATAAAGGCTAATAAATTTGAGAGTGGGTCTGAGGAGAGAAAGAGAAAGAAGAAGAAGTGCGCAGTAGATCATGGGATGTCCCCCAGCAGCCTAGGCCTATAGCAGCATAACTAAGGGATGGTTCAGTTGCCTGAGCCAGCCCTACTAAGGGCTATATCCTTAACTGTAACAGTGTCTATAGAGATAATTGTGACTAACTATAAGTTTAATAAATAACTATGACTGTAACTACAACTAATTATAAGCTTTATCAAACAAAAAGGTTTTAAGCTTAATTTTAAAATTAGAGAGGGTGTCTGCTTCCCGAACCCAAACTGGCAGTTGGTTCCGCAGGAGAGGGGCCTGATAGCTAAAGGCTCGGCCCATTCTACTTTTAGAGATTTTGGGAACCAAAAGCAAACCTGCATTCTGGGAAATCCTCAAATCCTGATCAAAAATAACTCCAAGGTTCCTCACAGTCGTACTGGAGGCTAAATGAATGCCATCCAGAGTAACTATATGATTATAAATAAACTGTTTCTGAGGTGTTTGGGACCAAACACAATAACCTCAGTTTTGTCTGAATTCAGAAGAAAAAAGAAATGATTAGAATCTTAAAAAAGTAAAAGTCAGCAACATTTTTCTCCTGTAATAATCGTCGCTTCCATCTTTAAAAGACTGGAAGAGTAAGAAGTTTACAAGGAATCATTTAGAAGAGTTTAACAAATAAACTGCTTTAATACATGAATCTGAAAAGGATTGTGTGAGTGAAAGAAACAGACATGTACAGACTGAACTATCTGTTCAACAGTGAGAGAGTTTCTCTAACAGGAGGAGACTCTCTCTGCTACACTCTACACAGAGACACTGAGGAACCAAACGACCAGAACCTGAACCCAGGATACAGAGGTTCAGTGAATGTGGTGTTGAAGGTGTAGAGGTGGATCAGTGAGTCAGAGGAGACTCTGTAGAAGGACAGAGAGCCAGCAGGACAGTCCACATACACTGCTACACTGTGAGAGACAGAGGAAGATGATAAAGAGAAGGAGAGAGTCTTTCTATTATTGTGACAAGCAATGTAAAGACCATCACAGCAGCTCAGACTCCAGGACTGGTCGTTCTCTCCAAACAAACAGTTTTCTCTGTCTCCTTTCCTTCTGATTCCTCTGTAACTCACTGATATATGAACCCTTCCTCTCCACTCAACCTCCCAGTAACAGCGACCAGTCAGACCATTGCTACACAGCAGCTGAGGACACTGATCAAATCTGTCTTGATGATCAGGATATGACTGATAATCCCCCACGTGTGTCACCTTCCTGTTGTTGTCAGACAGTTTGAGGTTTCTGTTTACTGTGTTAGTGTTGATGGTGAGTTCACAGAAATCTGATGGAGAGAAGAAGATCAATAGCTGTAGTTACTGATCTATCACCAGATCATTGATTGACACTTTGAAGATGGTTGAATGTGAGCTGCTTTGTTTTCAGGAATCAAATGAAAACCACACTTACACTTCCTCAGACCTGGTCTCAACCATCGGACTCCACCAGGCTCCACCCTGAAAGGAGGAGGGGGGTCAGACCAGCACGTTCTCTTTCAGCATGCAAACATGGACATTACATGGCTCTCATACACAGATGCTTTGATTATTCTGTTCATTCAGCAAAGAGACAAAGGACCTGGAGTCCTTATCTTGGAATTATACGGAGCAGGGAGGTGACATGGAGGAAAAATTTCATCATTTGTCTTCTCCAGTTGATATCACTTTTGGTGTCAGACACAACAAAAGATCTCAGAATGACGAGATCAGGATCTCAGAGAGATTCAGCTGATTATTTTCACCATCTGCTGCTTATCTGGGTCCTGGCCCAGGTTTCGGGGGCGACTGCCGCCCACTCCACAATGCACCAATGGCACCTCCACGGCTGGTGAGCCCATATGAGGTGGTGCCGCCTGGAGTGGAGTTCAAACCCACGACCCTGAGAGATTGAGTCTCATGCTCTACCAGCTGAGCTAACAAGGAGGCAGGTTCAGCTGATTATTGATCATGGATATCTTAGAAGACAGAGACATGATCAAGGACCTGATTTCATTTCCTCCTTGGTTTGAGACACTGGCAAATGAATGTCTCTGAGCAGTGTAGATGCTCTTATTATTGTTGGGATGTTATTATTAGTGTGTCAGCACAGAACAGGTATCTAACGTCTTTGTGCTTGTTGTGGTGAAAGCACTCTGAGTGCTCAAAGTGGCTCTGTTGGTTCAGGAGCAGTTCAAGCAGCTGCAGCTTAAATGTTTCCATGCTGGCTTTGATGCAGCATGAAATCCAATCTGAGAAAGTCCTGCTCAGGTCACAGAAAACAGCTGACCACACCTGATTTAATGATTGTCACATATTTTCTCTTAAATATGACACAGTTCATCATGATGAGATACTGAAGTCAGAATGAGAGAAAACCCCTCTTTGTGTTGTTGTTGAATTCAAAGCACTTCTGTAGAGATCTGTCATCAGCTGTGACACACTAAATGTTTCCAGCTCTTCCTCCTCTATCACACACTGTCTGTGGCTGCAGCAGGCCTCTCCATACCTGAGGGTGTCCAGTCTCCAGTGTGGATCCTTCAGTCCAGCAGACAGCAGCTTCACTCCTGAGTCTCCTGGATGATTGTAGCTCAGGTCCAGCTCTCTCAGATGGGAGGGGTTGGAGCTCAGAGCTGAGGCCAGAGAAGTACAGCCTTCCTCTGTGATCAGACATCCTGACAGCCTGCAGACACACACAACATCACACAGGAACCCTCTATCAACACCTGCTTGTCTGTTTTGTTGTTCTTTTTTGTTCATATTTTTGTTTTTGGTTCTGGTCCATTTTGGTCCCGGTTCAATGTATTTAAGGCAAATTCCTTAATCCTGTAGGATTAAAAAAAATCAACAACAGAAGCAAAAACAAGAGAAATTATGAATGATTGTTTGAGTCTAGAAAATTCTTCTGAACTTTAGTAAACTTTGAACAATCCTACACAAGTTGGCTGTTTATCCACTGATGTAAATCAGATATGAGCAAATCCCCAACTAAACAGGTTGATGGATCCTGACCTGAGGGTCTCTAGTGTACAGTGTGGACTCTTCAGTCCAGCAGACAGTGGCTTTACTCCTGAATCCTTCAGGTCGTTGTTATTTAGGTCCAGGTGTCTCAGACTTGAGGACTGGGAGCTGAGAACTGAGGACAGAGCTTCACAGCTTCTCTCTGAGAGGTTACAGCTGCTCAGTCTGAAGAGGAAACAATGAAGAAAAAGTCAAATAACATTTGTGTTGAAAGGACAATCAAAGGAACAAAACTCTCAGTTTGCTCTGCAGCTCACAGCAAACTAACAGACCTGCATTTGAAAATTGGGACAAACATCAAACACAGATTTGTTCAGTGAAGCAGAAATATCAGCTTTTTATCCACCAAGAGGAATTTTCACATTGATGATCATCTTTCATTGGCTCTGATTCAAATCCTTTCCGTTTTATTCTCAACAAGTTGGAGACATGACAAATATGACACAATCAGTAATAAACACACATGTACAGTCAAGGCCGTAATTATTTGGACAATTAGACATGTATTGTCTTCGGGCTATCAGCACATTCACTTTGAAATATAATAATGGATACCACAGTCAATGACTGCAAAGGATTTTGCACTAAATATTAATTCTGATGAGTTGGTTTCACTTCATGTGTATTTGTCTCAGCCAGAATTTACAGATGTGAGCTCCACAGAATATGAAGCTGAATAAAGACAAAATAGACAGAAAAACTCATAGACTGTATACAGTGTGAAAATCACTAGATATGGGCCTCTCTAAAGTCAGCATAATTTGACTCAAGAAATATCTGCAGTCATTTCAAAACAAACTGGAACTTGATCTGACCTGAGAGTCTCCAGGGTACAGTGTGAACTCTTCAGTCCAGAAGACAGGAGCTTCACCCCCGAATTCTGCAGCTTGTTGTTACTCAGATCCAGATGTCTCAGACTAGAGGACTGGGAGCTGAGAACTGAGGACAGAGCTTCACAGCTTCTCTCTGAGAGGTTACAGCTGCTCAGTCTGAAGAGGAAACAATGAAGAAAAAGCCAAATAACATTTGTGATGAAAGGACAATCAAAGGAACAAAACTTGTAGTTTGCTCTGCAGCTCACAGCAAACTAACAGACCTGCATTTGAAAAATGGGGCCAAACATCAAAGAGATTTGTTGACTGAAGCATAAATATCAGCTCTTTATCCACCTGCTAACCAATGAGGAGTTTCTACATTGATGATCATCTTTCATTGGCTCTGATTCAAATCCTTTCTGTTTTATTCTCAACAAGTTGGAGACATGACAGTTAAATATGACACAATCAGTAATAAACACACATGTACAGTCAATGCCGTAAGTATTTGGACAATTAGACATGTTTTGTTCTTCGGGCTCTCAGCACATTCACTTTAAAATATAATAATGGATACTACAGTCAATGACTGCAAAGGATTTTGCACTAAATATTAATTCTGATGACTTGGTTTCACTTCATGCGTATTTGTCTCAGCCAAAATTTACAGATGTGAGCTCCACAGAATATGAAGCTGAATAAAGACAAAACAGACAGAAAAACTCAAAGATTGTATAAAGTATGAAAATCATTAGATATGGGCCTCTCTAAAGTCAGCATTGGTGGACTCAAGAAAAATCTGCAGTCATTTAAAAACAAACTGGAACTTGATCTGACCTGAGAGTCTCCAGGGTACAGTGTGGACTCTTCAGTCCAACAGACAGAAGCTTCACCCCTGAATTCTGCAGCTTGTTGTTACTCAGATCCAGGTGTCTCAGACTAGAGGACTGGGAGCTGAGAACAGAGGACAGAGCTTCACAGCTTCTCTCTGAGAGGTTACAGCTGCTCAGTCTGAAGAGGAAACAATGAAGAGAATGTCAAATAACATTTGTGTTGAAAGGACAATCAAAGGAACAAAACTCTCAGTTTCCTCTGAAGCACACAGCAAACTAACAGACCTGCATTTGCAAACTGGGCCAAACATCAAACACAGATTTGTTCAGTGAAGCAGAAATTAAATATCAGCTCTTTATCCACCTGCTAACCAATGAGGAGTTTCTACATTGATAATCATCTTTCATTGGCTCTGATTCAAATCCTTTGTTTTATTCTCAACAAGGTGGAGACATGACAGTTAAATATGATACAGTCAGTAAAAAACAGACATGTACAGTCAAGGCCATAAGTATTTGTGACAGTTAGACATGTTTTGTTCTTTGGGCTCTCAGCACATTCACTTTAAAATATAATAATGGATACTACAGTCAATGACTGCAAAGGATTTTACACTAAATATTAAATCTGATGAGTTTGTTTCACTTCATGTGTATTAGTCCAGTTACTTTTGAACCACTAAAAGGGCTGAATCTCCCACACAGTTCTTTCTATACTGATGTCAACCTGCTCAAATTAAAGCTGAGACTTGGCTCTTTAATGTAGGATCCATTATTTTAATTCAGATTCAATGTGATGAAGCTCAGAGCTCAGAGATGATGATAAGGAATTAAAGAAGAGAGGAATTTATTTTCCCTCCTGCTGAATAAAATAGCAGAGTCTTTATATAATGATGAGTAAATCCAACTATCTATACACTTACAGAGCTTTGTTAGAGGCTTTGACAACTGGCAGCAGCTTCAGAAGAGCCTCCTCTGAAGCAGAGTATTTCTTCAGGTCAAACACGTCCAGATCTTTTTCTGATGACAGTAAGATGAAGACCAGAGCTGACCATTGAGCAGGAGACAGTTCACCTGTGGAGAGATGTCCTGAACTCAGGGACTGTTGGATCTGCTCCACTAGAGAACGATCATTCAGTTCATTCAGACAGTGGAACAGGTTGATGCTTTGCTCTGCAGAGGGAGTCTCTTCAGTCTTCTTCTTGATGTACTGGACTATTTGCTGATTGGTCTGTGAGACACTTAATGTCTGTGTCAGCAGACCTTGTAGAAGAGTCTGATTGGACTGAAGTGAAAGACCCAGGAGGAAGCGAAGGAACAAATCCAGGTGTCCATCTGGACTGTGTAAGGCCTTGTCCACTGCCCTCTGGTAGAATTGTTCTGGATCAGGTTTGTCTATGAACAGTTTAGACCACAGGGAAGTTGATTGTTCTTCTGACAGCAGATTGACTCCAGACTTGATGAAGGACAGATGGACATGAAGAGCAGCCAGAAACTCCTGAAGACTCAGATGGACGAAGCAGAACACCTTGTCCTGGTACAGTCCTCTCTCCTCTTTAAAGACCTGTGTGAACACTCCTGAGTACACTGAGGCTGCTCTGATATCGATGCCACACTCTGTCAGGTCTGATTCATAGAAGATCAGGTTTCCTTTCTGCAGCTGCTCAAAAGCCAGTTTTCCCAGAGACTCAATCATCTTCCTGGTCTCTGGACTCCAGTGTGGATCTGTCTCAGCTCCTCCATCATATTTAACATTCTTCAGTTTGGACTGGACCACCAGGAAGTGGATGTACATCTCAGTCAGGGTCTTGGGCAGCCCTCCTCCCTCTATGGTTTCCAACACATCCTCCAGAACTGTAGCAGTGATCCAGCAGAAGACTGGGATGTGGCACATGATGTGGAGGCTTCGTGAAGTCTTGATGTGGGAGATGATCCTTCTGACCTGCTCCTCCTCTCTGAACCTCTTCCTGAAGCACAGTGAACCCTCTGACCTCTGTCACCATGTCAACACACTCAGGAGGGATCTGATTGGCTGCTGCAGGTCGTGTGGTTATCCAGAGGCGAGCAGAGGGAAGCAGTTTCCCCCTGATGAGGTTTGTCAGCAGCACATCCACTGAGGTGGACTCTGTAACATCAGTCAGAATCTCAGTGTTGTGGAAGTCCAGAGGAAGTCGACACTCATCCAGACCGTCAAAGATGAACAGAACCTGGACCTTTTCAAACCTGCAGAGTCCTGCTTCTTTGGTTTCAGTAAAGAACTGATGAACAAGTTCCACCAAGCTGAACTTTTTCTCTTTCAGCACATTCAGCTCTCTGAACGTGAATGGAAATGTGAAGTGTATGTCCTGGTTAGCTTTGTCTTCAGCCCAGTCCAGAGTCAACTTCTGTGTTAAGACTGTTTTCCCAATGCCAGCCACTCCCTTTGTCATCACTGTTCTGATTGGTCCATCTCTTCCAGGTGAGGCTTTAAAGATGTCTTCTTGTCTGATGCTTGTTTCTGGTCTGGCTGGTTTCCTGGATGCTGTTTCAATCTGTCTGACCTCATGTTCATCATTGACCTCTCCAGTCCCTCCCTCTGTGATGTAGAGCTCTGTGTAGATCTGATTCAGAAGGGTTGGGTTTCCTGCTTTAGAGATCCCCTCAAACACACACTGGAACTTCTTCTTCAGAGTAGATTTAAGTTTACGCTGACAAACTGCAGCAACATGTCCTGAATGAACAAACAAGAAACAACATCAATGACTGATTCATAAAGAAAACATGACATGTTCATCCCCCTAAAGAACACACATGAACATATTTCCTTCCATGTCTTGAGACGTTAGTAAATGTCCCATTTGTCCATCATGTAGAATCTTTAGAGAAATCCTCTTACTGCTGTGCAGACAGTCAGCCAGCTCCTCCTTCTTCATTCTCCTCAGGAAGTTGACTGTGATCTTCACAAAAGCCTCTCTGCTGCTCCTCCTCTTCTCTTCATCCTCACTGTCCAACACCTCCTCATCCTCCGTCTGACTCTCTGAGCATTCTGGGTAATCTGGACTCACAACCTTCTGGATCTTCTTCAGTTCCTTCTTCACAAAAGTGACAATGTTCTCCTCCAGCAGCTGGAACAGAAAACAATATGAATTACACAATCAAAGTAAAACCATGGAGCCAAACATCAGATCCATGTTGGACACACTGACAATCCACTGCTCTAAAAAGTGCAGCATGGAGATTATTGTCAACACAGCAGATGTCAAAGTAGTTGTTGTCCATGTACAGACCATAAATATGGAGTCCAGGTGTGTTTGATGCTGCTGGGCAGACTGAGCACTGGGAACCTCTGAGCTCTCCTGGTCCACTCTGTGGAGGAATCATGAAGAATTAGCTCAAACAAGCAATCAGTTCTGTACCTCATGACCTAGAGTCATCACAACAAGTCCACCTTTTAAATGATGAGTTTTAAGGACTCACACTGGGTTTGACAGAAGTCTCACCTCTGCTACAGGACACTAACACAAACACTGGAACTGGATAAGTGCTGAGTTACAGGGAGTTTTAGTTCTGATCTGAATGACACATATAAGAACATAAGAAGTGCTTTTCTTGAAAAGAGAAACATCAACGTTGCCACTAAAGCCTGTGTTTCAGCCTGATCATGTTCATATACTGTGTCATTCATGAAGCCTGGAGACAAAACACAATCACTTCATCTTTCATAGAAGACCAGTTATACAGGACAGCTGTCTGATACATTTTAAACTCAGCTGCAGCTCACTTCTTTGCAGCAGAGGGAGGCTGTCCTTTGAAATCAATGAGGCCACGCTTTGACTTGTCACTCTTCATGGACACACAGCTGGGCTCAGGTCCAGAGAAGTCTTGTCTCTGATGGATCCTGGTGGACACAGAAATTAAGACCATCAGGGACATGGGGACGGGGACAACATATCTATTATTCATACAGTGTTCACATAGCAAAGAAGAAAACATGTAGTCAGATGCAGCTCACTTCTTTGCAGCAGAGGGAGGCTGTCCTTTGAAATTAATGGGACGAGCCATTGAATTGTAACTCTTCATGGACACACAGCTGGGCTCAGGTCCATGTTCAGGTCCAGGTCCAGCAGAGTCTGGTGTGTGCTGCTGCTCTGGCCTTCAACACAACACACACAGAGCTTTGAGTGTGAATAATGATGGTGCAGTGATGTGAGTGCTGAGCTCTGTCATGGAGAAGAGTCATGGACAGTTAGAGATCCTCATCTCACCTCTGAGCTTTGGTCTGGATCTCATGGTCTCCACACAGACTGCTTTTAGGGGGAGGGGCTCCCTCCTCTCTGTCCTCACACTGATTCATGATGCTGAATTCACATCTACCTTCTACCTTCATCTGGAGAGAAAACACAAATCATTCATCTGCACATCAACGGAAATCATCCTCAGGTTCAGGTTCAGGTTCATGTTACTTTATTTGTACCTGTAGGTAGATTTGTTTTGCAGTCAGATGATCAGATGATGACATCGTTTTGACACATATAAACAGAACACAAAGAAATATAACACAAAACCAACACAGCTGATTATAAACATGATGATAAATGTAAAAGTGCTAAAAGTGCTTAAGGTTCCACCAATCAGGATCAAAGAGAGAGAAAGATCAATACAGAATAACTCTGGTAAAAGGTAAAGAAGTTAAAAACCCAATAAAAATAAAATGAAAACACATAATAAATAAATATGAAATAAATCCATAAATAACTAAGTATGTACAATGTATCACTGCAGCCGCTTCAGCTCTGTGACAGCAGCAGGAACAAAGCTGTTTTTATATCACTGGGTTTTACATCTTGGGACGATAAACCTCCGCCCGGAGGGAAGAAGCTGAAAGTGGCAGTGCAAAGGGTGGAGTCATCATTTAAAATGGAGGTAGCTGTCCTCTGTACCTGTCTGCTATACAGGGACGCTGGGCTTGGCTGGGACTCACCAAGCTGAGGACTAGACCACTTAACTATTTGGTCTGAGGACTTCCTCTGTTTTAGAAAGTTGTCTGACTGAACCATGACACTAAAGAAAATAATAAGATGGATTCTATAAAAGAGAGAAAACATGCTCATAATGATTCAGTCAATGTGAAAATGTGTTGCTGAGCCTTTTTACAAACCACTTCACAATTTTCTTCAAAAGTCAATTTTCTGTCAATGATAGTCCCAAGATATTTCTAAGACTGCACATCCTCAATGGTCTGACCTTTAATTACAGTGACTTGGTGCCTGTGGGGTTTCCTCCTAAAATCAATGAGCATATCTTTGGTTGTTGTAGCATTTAGCTGCAGGTAGGATTCCTCACACCACTGAACTAAATCATCAATGACTGGTCCATGGCTGCTCTCACCGTCCTGGAGGAGACTAACAATAACTGAGTCATCAGCACTTTATGATGCTTCTGCTGTCATGTCTGCTCTGACACATGTTTGTGTATAAAATGAACAATAGTGGTGACAACACACACCCTTGAGGAGAAACAGTGGAAGAACACCTTTGGTCAGACAATGTACTGTTGACACTCACTCTCTGTGTCCTGTTGGTTAAAACATCCAGAATCCAACCCACCAGATTATTATTTAAATCAAACTGTTGTAGGAGCCTTTCAATTCAAATGTGAGGTTGGATTGTATTAAAAGCAGAAGAGAAGTCTGCTGTGACCAAACCTCTCATTAGCAGAAAGAATCAAAAGGCTAGACTAACCTTTGCTGAGCAACATGTTGTGCGGTTCACTTTAGTGATGAAAGCGTGTATAAAGAAGTCAGTGAAAGGTGGAGGAGGAAGTGTCATGGTTTGGGGGATGTTTTCTGCAGCAGGAGTTGGGCCTCTTGTACAGCTGCATGGCCCAACCCAGCAGAAAATCTCTGGAAAATCCTTGGTGACAAAGTTATGGCTAAGAAACCCACTACAGCCACCGAACTGTGGAAGAGACTGGTAGAAAAGTGGAACAAAATCACATCAGAGCAGTGTGAGAACAAGTGATGTCTTGTGGCCACAGATGTGCTGATGTGCTCATTCAAAGCAAGGGCCTGTATACTTCCTACTAATATTTGACTGTTGGAACCTTAATTTTAGTTGTAATCTTTCCCCGTGCTACAGTCATTACTGTTCTCTAATTTTGATCATTGTGTTTTCCTCAAAAAAAACGATTTTTGTTGATGTGCCTTGGTTATTTTGTAAAACACTGTTCTTGTAGCATGGTATAGCCACAACAAAGATTCCTTCAAATTTTGAGCAATGAAGATTACATTATTTCTGGAAAAATCTAGTTTTCATAAATTATTCTCTAATTTTGATCTCCACTGTATATACGTGTGTGTGTGTACATATATATGTATATATAATAATTAAAAAATATATAATTTCTCTAGCATTATAAAATATATATAAACATGCATATATTCATCTCTATCTATCTAAAAATATACATATTTATATACATAATTCATATATCAAATTATACAAATGTATATTTAAATAATAATTATTATTAAAGTATAAAAAAATGTTTCAGTTGCTGAGTTTCTGTTCTTAAAATCAAAGGAATCAAAACAACAATAAAAACAGTTCAGAGCATTATCCAGCTCTGTGTCTGAGTTCCAACCATCTAAAAAGATACGAGTACTGAGCTCTGTAGTTTTCATGTTTGTCCAGACTGAACCAAGTTTGTTTGCTGCCAACTTGTTTTCCAGTTCTGATTTGTAATCCTGCTTTGACTGATTTGGTAAATCATGGTTTGTTGTTGGGAAATATTTTAACACGCTTACAGGGAATGATCATATCCCTGCAAAAGACCATGTATGAGCATGTTATGTCCATCAATGAGTCCAAATCATCCCCACAGGACTGTGTGAAAACATTCCAGTCCGTGCAGTTAAAACATCCCTGGAGACAGAGCACCGACTCATCTGTCCAGACCTTTATGTCCCTGATCTTTTTCTTCTCCCTCTTTAAAACAGTTTTATATGTGGGCAGCAAATGCACACAGCTGTGATCAGAGGAGCCCAAAGGAGGGAGAGGATGAGATTTATAGGCCCCCTGTATCAACCCATAGTGCAGGTCCAGTGTCTTTTTCCACCTGGTTGGACAGGAGACATACTGGTATAAGACAATCTGTTTGTCTGCAGTGTTTCTGTAGAAAATGACTTGATGAAACAAGCTGCAGGTGATTATTCCACACAAAACAACTGAGACTCAGTTCATTTCTCCTCAATATTATTCCAGGGGCCCTTTTAGTTGGGGCCCCTGGCACTTTCCTGCCTTTTCTAATAGTAAAGTCTGAACTATATGAAGCAGCAACAACAAACCAAAACCAAACCAAACAGCAGAGACACAGATAGACATCAATAAAAACAGCAAATATGTCCTGACAGACAGTTTTTCTGTTTGTACTGTGACCAGCCACAGAGATATAATCACCTATCAGAGCTGCTGAGATGCTTTATTGTGAGAGTATTTATGGATTTGGGTCTTTATCATCTAATTCATCAGGTAGAGTTTGTCCTGATAGGACCAGGAGGCCTCTGACTCTGTGGATGGAGTGTTAACTGTGTCTCTGAAAATCACAGAGCCTGAAAAACCCTCCTCTGAGCTCAGTCCTGTAGAGTTCATTTAATTGTGGCGAGGGACACTAAGAGGAGGACTGAGATTACCGACAATGCCATCTGGAGACTTGCACCCCAAGAAATACCTAGCATAAATATATAAAGTACAAGACACACAGGTACATTACTGAGGCAGAGACGTGAGCTGAAAGATTTATAAATGTATTTAATAATCAAAAAAACAAGCAGGGACTGAAACTGCTGAAAAAGAAAGAAAAAGGTTACAAGCAGATGAAAAGAATATTTGCAACTGAATGAAACAGTTAAAATTTACTTTATTACAATTTATATACTAAAAAGAGGAAGGCCTCAACATTAAATAAAAAAAGGACAACATATTTAAGGTTTTAAAATTCAAGTTAAAACACTAGGCAGAGGCTGCATGCAGAGAGGCAGACTACACAAAGGAGTGTCAGGTGTGCTACCACTACTCACCTTTGGTGCAGCAAAACCAAACTCAACCTTGGCAACCTCACAGCAAACGGTGCAGTCTATAGTGTCTCTGTGTATTAACTCACATGCAGTTAAGTGAAGGGCCCTCACCACAGGAGCCTAGCCTCTCCACAGTAGCACTCTAGAAAGAAAAGGATCTCAAAACAAAATTAAATCACAATCAAACAATGATAATAGCAAAAAATGTAATGTATCCCAATAAACAATAACAATACTCAACAAAGAAAAAATACAACGTAACGCAGTTGGTTAAAAAAATTCAAACAAAAGAGATTAAGGAAGGATGCAGCTCCACCAAGTCTAGGGAAGTATTCCCCACCACATAATGACAGAGGAAGTCAGAGCTGTTCTCCAGCCGCTGTCCGGCCGAGCTCAGACCGCATTTAGCGGCTCAGACTGCGGGAGAGCAGCGGCTCAGGTCCGCCTCCTCCACAGGCTGATTCAGGCAGGAAAAGCTGCCTTCAGTCAGCAGTAAGTGGAGCCACAGACTAACAAAGGCTCCGTGTTCAGCTACTGACCATCAGCTCACTCTGCTTCTACTCTGACTCCACCGCTTCTACTGCAAATATCCACACAACATGGAGGATAATGAATGAATGAAGAAACACAACCCGCTGCGTCTCTGCGCGCAGCCATGTTGAAATGACGGTCCTCCTCCTTCCTCATCCCGACTTTATAGTGACAATTCAGTCTACACAACTAAACACCACAACGTAGTGTAAAAAAAACACACACACAATAAAACACTAAAAATAAGATAATTCAGGAAGCTACGGGAAGTGTTGACGAGTAAAACATTAAAAGTGACATTTACCTTCTGTCAGAGAAAATCATCTGCGCCTCAAACGTCAGTGAAAGTGAAAGTAAGCTTTCAGTAACCGTGGGATGCTGTGATGGGAATTGCGCAGGGGCGTAACAAGCTTTTCAGAAGTGTGGGGGATGTGTCCAGCTGTGTAAATATTCAAACTCTTTTTAGAGAGCTTGTTCTTATGACTCGACTCACTAAAAAGAGCTGACTCGTTCACTTCCAAGTGGCTCCTCAGATTTTTTTTTTTTTTTTTTTGCTGCTTAAATGAATTTATTACTAAAATAATATGAAATTATGTGTCAAATGAATTACTAATGTACAAAACATGCATTATATAAAAACCTTATTATTTATATGGCTTAGCCTATTATACTCAACATGGAACAGAGTGCTACAAAAAATACATTTTAAGTACAAAAACAAATCCCTGTCTCAATTTGACTAAAAGATCCAATCTCTGATTGTATAGATAATATATTTTTAACTATTTAAGGGGAAACAACACAGAGAAGCTTAAAGAATCGCATAGTCTAGTCTGACTAGTGCGGACTAGAAAGACCGATACATCCAGTGCACAACAAGAGACAATATGACTTTGGATTTACTGTATGCTAATGTCACCAATGCATACACCTCCACTGCACTCCCTCCACTGGGCAAGTCTGACCACAGTCTTGTCCTGCTCTCCCCATCATGCACACCTGGGCCGAGCCAATGAGGTAAATCAGTTTTTCAACAGGTTTGATTCCAGCTCCCCCTCCCCCAACTGTGTCCCCACTTCTCCTCTGAGTGATCAGTGGACTTCTTCACACCTCCCAGGGCCCCTAACACCTCTGCCATCTTCCTCCCCCTCCCCTCCCCAAACAGACCCCACCATCTCCCCCTCCCCCCAGACAGGACTAACTATCACATCCAGCCAGGTGAGGAGACAGTTGGAGAGGCTCAACCAGGGAAAGGCTGCTGGACCTGATGGCATCAGCCCACGGGTGCTGAGGAACTGCTCCAGCCAGCTGTGTGGAGTACTGCAGCACCTGTTCAATCAGAGTCTTCACCTGCAGAGGATTCCAGTGCTGTGGAAAACATCCTGCCTGGTCCCGGTGCCAAAGAAGAACCACCCTGTGGCACCGAATGACTACAGGCCTGTTGCACTGACCTCTCATGTTACGAAGGTCATGGAGCGGCCTATTCACCACCTACACGGCTGACTTCCAGTACTCTTCTGAGTTATGTCACCTCCAGAAGTACTCGGATGACACAGCCATAGTCGGGTGTGTGGAGAGAGGACGGGAGGATGAGTACAGGAGCCTTTTGGAGAGTTTTGTCAGATGGTGTGGGGAGAATCACCTGCAGCTGAACGTGGCCAAGACAAAGGAGATGGTGGTGGACCTTAGTAGGAGTCAGTCCCCGCCCTCTCCTGTCTGTATTAGTGGGAAAGAGGTAGGAATAGTGACTTCCTATAAGTTCCTTGGAGTTCACCTGGACAACAAACTGGAGTGGTCCACAAACACTGATGCTGTCTACAGGAAGGCCATGAGTAGACTTTACTTCCTGAGGAGACTCAGGTCCTTCAGTGTTTGCAGCAGGATGCTCCACATGTTCTACCAGTCTGTAATGGCGAGCACCATCTTCTTTGCTGTGGTGTGCTGGGGTGCTGGCATTAAAGCAAAGGATGCCAACAGACTGGATAAACTCATTAAAAAAGCAGGGTCTGTTGTTGGCTTTAAACTTGCCAACCTGGAGGAGGTGGCGAGGGACAGAATGCTGTCAAAGCTGAGGACAATCATGGACAGTCCCTCCCACCCGCTCCTTGAAACTGTGAACAATCTGGGAAGCAGCTTCAGCAACAGACTTTTGCTACCACGGTGCTCTAAGGAACGGTACAGGAAGTCATTCCTGCCGTCCGCCATCAGACACTATAACACATCTGTATGTATGTATGTGTGTATATATATGTGTGTATGTATATATATATTTATGTATGTTGTCGGGGAACTGCTGTCTCTCTCCTTCCCGACTTGATTAATAAGAAGGAATCATTGAACCTCAAATTCTCCAATTTTACTTTATTCATACAAAGTATATATGGGTAATTCAGATGCAGATATCTGGAGACCTGTGACACGCACCCTGTACCTTCTGTCACAGATCTAAAGAAACAGTTCAGAACAGCTCATTATATATCGTAAGTAACACCCCCATTGCACACCAAGAATATGACCCCCTGAGTTCAATTACTTTACAACTGTTTACCAGACCCTTTTACAGTTTATGACACCATTTGCAGGTCAACCTTGCATGGCCTAACATAACTGGTCAGATAATCAACAACTTAGCCTTCCTATGACCCCACAATGTGCAACTGTCTGCTGCTATGTGTGTGTGTCTGTATGTGTATATAAGACCCCCTCCTGTATATATTGTATTTCTTTTCCAAATTTATTTTTCCTTTATAGAGTGTATTTCCTTGTGACTGCTGCTACAAACGAATTTCCCCACGGGGATTAATAAAGTATCTATCTATCTATCTATCTATCTAATTCTTTTTTTATCTACTCATAATTTTAGCAAAGACTATGCACTTTTACAGCTTCTGTTATTTCAGCAAAGTTCAGGATAGCAACTTGAACTCGAACCTTAAATTTTACTGTACCAATGTGTGTGTGTGTGTGTGTCTCTTTGCTGGCTGCTTTGAACATTTAGCAGCCTACTTCACAACCTGTGGAGAACAAGCATAAAAATGTAGAGCACAAAGACCCAGGATGGATTTCTGCAGGACCCCACGAGAGAGCAGCTCACCGGAGTAGGAGGAATCTCCATCTACATCTTGGAGGACCTTCCTAACATTCACCTTCTTCAGAGCACTGTCTCATGTCTCTTGTCTGCTGATGTCAAAGCAGATGAGGACTGCATCAGTGTCAGTGTAGGACAGAGGACACACGTTGTCATAGTTCCTTCAATTAATGAAACATCTACAGGTCAGTTGATTTACTTTATAGAAACATTGTTCCTCAGTGTAATCGATGTTAGTGTGAGTGCTGCTCACACTAACAGCTGCAGCCTCATCACCTCTACCTTTGGCCTCTGCTCAGGCTGAGGAGCAGCTGTGTCTGATGTGCATCAACAAACAGTGAAAACTTTCCTCAGTGCTCCTGAAGGTTTTTCACATTCTGCAGTGAACACAGACTGTTAATGTATCTCATTTTCTTCTTTTACTTCAAAAGTCATTTTGGGAGGTGTAGGGGTGTAATGGTGGCACACAATGCTCCATTGCCCCCACTTGGTGACAGGCTCTCTCAAAGTGACTTTATAACCTCTTCAACCACAGTGTTTGGATTCACAGATGAAATTCAGATGCTCCTCTGTGGTCCAGCTCAGAGTCTACAATGCAAGACACCCCACTGATCTCTTTACATTATTCATCCAATTCACCTAAACACATATTAAACACAGGTTTCTATCTTTGCTTTTTCTCAGATCTTTCAGATAAACTGTGGCAGCATTTTAGTTGAACTGAATTGAACTGAATCAGCTCAGACAAAAACGGATGTTCACAATGATGCTTTTAATGTGAAAGTACAAGATCATGATTAGAATCTTAAAAAAGTAAAAGTCAGCAACATTTTTCTCCTGTAATAATCGTAGCTTCCATCTTTAAAGGACTGGAAGAGGAAGAAGTTTACAAGGAATCATTTAGAGGAGTTTAACAAATAAACTGCTTTAATACATGAATCTGAAAAGGTGTGTGTGAGTGAAAGAGACAGACATGTACAGACTGAACTATCTGTTCAACAGTGAGAGAGTTTCTCTAACAGGAGGAGACTCTCTCTGCTACACTCTACACAGAGACACTGAGGAACCAGACGACCAGAACTGAAACCCAGGATACAGAGGTTCAGTGAATGTGGTGTTGAAGGTGTAGAGGTGGATCAGTGAGTCAGAGGAGACCCTGTAGAAGGACAGAGAGCCAGCAGGACAGTCCACATAAACTGCTACTCTGTGAGAGACAGACGAAGATGATGAGGAGGAAGAGGAGACAGGTGTCCTTCTGTTATTGTGCCAAACAGAGTAACCACCATCAAAGCAGAACAGTCTCCAGGATTGATCATTCCTTCCAAACACACAGTTTTCTGTGCCTCCTTTCCTTCTGATTCCTCTGTAACTCACTGATATATAAACTCCTCCTCTCCACTCAACCTCCCAGTAACAGTGACCAGTCAGACCATTACTACACAGCAGCTGAGGACACTGGTCAAATCTGTCTGGATGATCAGGATATGACTGATCCTCCTCCACATGTGTCACCTTCCTGTTGTTGTCAGACAGTTTGATCTTTCTGTTTACTGTGTTTGTGTCGATGGTGAGTTCACAGAAATCTGATGGAGAGAAGAAGACACAACACAGCTGCAGTTATTGATCTATCACCTGATCATTGATTGACACTTTGAAGATGGTTGAATGTGAGCTGCTTTGTTTTCAGGAATCAAATGAAAACCACACTTACACTTCCTCAGACCTGGTCTCAACCATTGGACTCCACCAGGCTCCACCCTGAAAGGAGGAGGGGGGTCAGACCAGCATGTTCTCTTTCAGCATGCAAACATGGACATTACATGACTCTCATACACAGATTGTTTGATTATTCGGTTCATTCAGCAAAGAGACAAAGGACCTGGAGTCCTTATCTTGGATTATACGGAGCAGGGAGGTGACATGGAGGAAAGATTTCATCATTTGTCTTCTCCATTTGATATCACTTTTGGTGTCAGACACAACAAAAGATCTCAGAATGACAAGATCAGGATCTCAGAGAGGTTCAGCTGATTATTGATCATGGATATTTTAGAAGACAGAGACATGATCAGAGACCTGATTTAATTTCCTCCTTGGTTTGAGACACTGACAGATGAATGTCTCTGAGCAGTGTAGATGCTCTTATTATTGTTGGGATGTTATTATTAGTGTGTCAGCACTGAACAGGTATCTAAAGTCTTTGGGGTTGTTGTGGTGAAAACCCTCTGAGTGCTCAAAGTGGCTCTGTTGGTTCAGGAGCAGTTCAACCAGCTGCAGCTCAAATGTTTCCACGCTGGCTTTGTGCTGATGCAGCATGAAATCCAGTCTGAGAAAGTCCTGCTCAGGTCACAGAAAACAGCTGACCACACCTGATTTAATGATTGTCACATATTTTCTCTTAAATATGACACAGTGAGTCATGATGAGATACTGAAGTCAGAATTAGAGAAAACCCCTCTTTGTGTTGTTGAATTCAAAGCACTTCTGTAGAGATCTGTCATCAGCTGTGACACACTAAATGTTTCCAGCTCTTCCTCCTCTATCACACACTGTCTGTGGCTGCAGCAGGCCTCTCCATACCTGAGGGTGTCCAGGCTCCACTGTGGATCCTTCAGTCCAGCAGACAGCAGCTTTACTCCTGAGTCTCCTGGATGATTGTAGCTCAAGGCCAGCTCTCTCAGATGGGAGGGGTTGGAGCTCAGAGCTGAGGCCAGAGAAGCACAGCCTTGCTTTGTGATCAGACATCCTGACAGCCTGCAGACACACACAACATCACACAGGAACCCTCTGTCAACACCTGCTGGTCTGTTTTCTTGTTCTTTTTTGTTAATATTTTTGTTTTTGGTTCTGGTCCATTTTGGTCCAGGTTCAATGTATTTAAGGCAAATTCCTTAAACATCATCTGTAGGATTAAAAGAAAAATGAAATAAAAGAAAATGATGAATAATTGTCTGAGTCTAGAAAGTTCTGCTGAACCTTAGTAAAATTTACTTGAACAATTCTACACATCAGCTAAAGAGGTTGATGGATCCTGACCTGAGAGTCTCCAGGGTACAGTGTGGACTCTTCAGTCCAGCAGACAGAAGCTTCACTCCGGAATCCTGCAGGTCATTGTTACTCAGGTCCAGGTGTCTCAGACTAGAGGACTGGGAGCTGAGAACTGAGGACAGAGCTTCACAGCTTCTCTCTGAGAGGTTACAGCTGCTCAGTCTGAAGAGGAAACAATTAAGAAAAAGTCAAATAACATTTGTGTCATTCACTTTAAAACATAATAATGGATACTACAGTCAATGACTGCAAAGGATTTTACAGTAAATATTAAATCTGATGAGCTTGTTTCACTTCATGCGTATTTGTCCAATTCGTTTTGAACCACTAAAAGGGCTGAATCTCCCACACAGTTCTTTCTATACTGATGTCAACCTGCTCAAATTAAAGCTGAGACCTGGCTCTTTAATGTAGGATCCATTATTTTAATTCAGATTCAATGTGCTGAGGCTCAGAGTCTGAAGAACAACAACTGTCCAAATACTTCAGGTCTTGTCAACTGTTAATGTTGGTACCTGATTTGATTTAGTTTGAATCCTCTGATAAAATTGTTTATTAGTTGTAAGTACAGGGCAGCTGTGTCTCAGAAGGTAGAGAGGTTTGTTCATTAATCACAGCTCTCCTCCTGTCAACACCAAGTGTCCTTTGGCTAAAAACCTCAACCTCAAACCAGCCCTGATGGCCAGACCAGCACCTTGTATGGTAGCTGGCTGCCATCAGTGTGTGTGAATGGGTGAATGAGAGGCAGCATGTAAAGAGCTGTGGGTCTTGTTTAAACCATTTTATAACAAAGCATAGATGAGATTGTGTATCTCAGACAGAGTCCATAAATGTGAAGCTGGATAAAAACAAAATAGACTGAAAAACTCAAACACTGAATAAACTGTGAAAATCATTAGACATGGGCCTCTCTAAAGTCAGCTTTCTTGATGGACTCAAGATATATCTGCAGTCATTTCACACAAACTGGAACTTGATCTGACCTGAGAGTCTCCAGGGTACAGTGTGGACTCTCCAGTCCAGCAGACAGGAGCTTCACTCCTGAATCCTGCAGGTCATTGTTACTCAGGTCCAGGTGTGTCAGAGTAGAGGACTGGGAGCTGAGAACTGAGGACAGAGCTTCACAGCTTCTCTCTGAGAGGTTACAGCTGCTCAGTCTGAAGAGGAAACAATGAAGAAAAAGTCAAATAACATTTGTGTTGAAAGGACAATCAAAGGAGCAAACTCTCAGTTTGCTCTGCAGCTCACACCATCTACTAATTAAGCTGCTATAGGCTTAGACTGCCAGGGGACTTCCCATCATGCACCGAGCTCCTCTCTCTATCTGTACTCATTCATATCCTATTAATACCTGTTACTAACTCAACTTCTTTCCTTTCCTGTAGTTTTGTTCTTTCTCTCCTCTCTTCTGCTGTCTGCTCTGCAGGTTCATCTGCCCTCGGAGCTGTACAATCTGGATCTGCAACTGTCTTAGCAATTTCAAGAGTGCTGCATCCCTCTAAAAGACTTTTTACAATTTTTGACTTTTCAGAGTAAGTTAAAGCTCTTTTTTGGCAAATTTTGCCTGAGGAAAAGAAGCAGCCTAATAATTATGCACACCTTGATATAGGCTGTTGATCTGCTTAGGCCACACCCTCCCTCATTACACAAATACACATCACCTGATAAGCTTAAATCCACTAAGAATTCAAGTTTATATAGCTAGGAGTTGGAACATATGCTTAAAAAAGATTATATGGTCAGAAAACGTACTTGCCTAATAATTGTGCCCACAATGTAGTTCTTCTATTGTTGTTGCTTGTATTGCTATTAGTGCTGTTACTAATCATGCTATTGTTCTCTTATTACTTTTAATCTTGCTGTTTCCATGAAACCTGCATTGTCCTATGTTCTCTTTCCTCCCCTCCCATCCTTCTTTCTCTCTCTCCCTCTCTCGACCCAACCTGTTCCTTTAATCCCAATGACATGTTCCAATCTTTGTAATAGAATACTGAGATCAATAGTGTCAAACGTAGCACTGAGATCAAGTAGATCTTACAGTAAATATTAAATCTGATGAGTTTGTTTCACTTCATGTGTATTTGCCCAGTTACTTTTGAACCACTAAAAGGGCTGAATCTCGCTCACAGTTCTTGAGCGAGATTCAGAATTCAATTCAACTTCCTGCTGATGGCCGGGCTGGGTGAAAGGAGGAAAAGGAGGAAGATAGGACAGCTAGGAATGGAGGAGAGGGGGAGAAGGACATGCAGTATAATACAGACAATGGACAATGTGGGTCAGCATTTACGTTACAGTTAGTGAACAGTTAGTGGATAATGTGTGCTCAGCAGATTACAGTTATGATAGGAAACAGAGCACAGAGGCAAAAAGCTGTCATGACTGGTAATTATTTACATTACAGTCTGCATAGAATATTAATCCAATATTTATCTTTAGCAGAATGGAACATTAAGCATGTTAGAAATGGATCATTGTAAACAATAAACAGCAGCAGGTGGGTGGAGCCAGGACCACAGAACATGCAGCTCCGGAGCCAGAGATACCTGCAGAAGGGTACAGAGAAAGAGAGACCAGAGAGAAACAAACACAGGACTACGGGACAGAGAGGACACAGTTAATGACATGTAATAAAGTTTAATAAATTTGAGAGTGGGTCTAAGGAGAGAAAGAGAAAGAAGAAGAAGTGCGCAGTAGATCATGGGATGTCTCCCAGCAGCCTAGGCCCATAGCAGCATAACTAAAGGATGGTTCAGTTGCCTGAGCCAGCCCTACTAAGGGCTATATCCTTAACTGTAACAGTGTCTATAGAGATAATTGTGACTAACTATGGCAATTATACTGATGTCAACCTGCTCAAATTAAAGCTGAGACTTGGCTCTTTAATGTAGGATCCATTATTTTAATTCAGATTCAATGTGATGAAGCTCAGAGCTCAGAGATGATGATAAGGAATTAATGAAGAGAGGAATTTATTTTCCCTCCTGCTGAATAAAATAGCAGAGTCTCTATATAATGATAAATCCAACTATCTATACACTTACAGAGCTTTGTTAGAGGCTTTGACAACTGGCAGCAGCTTCAGCAGAGCCTCCTCTGAAGCAGAGTATTTCTTCAGCTCAAACACGTCCAGATCTTTTTCTGATGACAGTAAGATGAAGACCAGAGCTGACCATTGAGCGGGAGACAGTTCATCTGTGGAGAGACGTCCTGAACTCAGGGACTGTTGGATCTGCTCCAAAAGAGAACAATCATTCATTTCATTCAGACAGTGGAACAGATTGATGCTTTGCTCTGCAGAGGGAGTTTCTTCAGTCTTCTTCTTGATGTACTGGACTGTTTGCTGATTGGTCTGTGAGCCACTTCCTGTCTGTGTCAGCAGACCTCGTAGGAGAGTCTGATTGGTCTGCAGTGAAAGACCCAGGAGGAAGCGGAGGAACAAGTCCAGGTGTCCATTTGGACTCTGTAAGGCCTTGTCCACAGCCCTCTGGTAGAGCTGCTTTGGATCAGGTTTGTCTCTGAACAGTTTAGACCAGTTGGAGGTTGATTGTTCTTCTGACAGCAGATTGACTCCAGAGTTGATGAAGGTCAGATGGACATAAAGAGCAGCCAGAAACTCCTGAAGACTCAGATGGACGAAGCAGAACACCCTGTCCTGGTACAGTCCTCTCTCCTCTTTAAAGACCTGTGTGAACACTCCTGAGTACACTGAGGCTGCTCTGATATCGATGCCACACTCTGTCAGGTCTGATTCATAGAAGATCAGGTTTCCTTTCTGCAGCTGCTCAAAAGCCAGTTTTCCCAGAGACTCAATCATCTTCCTGGTCTCTGGACTCCAGTGTGGATCTGTCTCAGCTCCTCCATCATACTTAACATTCTTCAGTTTGGACTGAACCACCAGGAAGTGGATGTACATCTCAGTCAGGGTCTTGGGCAGCCCTCCTCCCTCTCTGGTTTCCAACACATCCTCCAGAACTGTAGCAGTGATCCAGCAGAAGACTGGGATGTGGCACATGATGTGGAGGCTTCGTGAAGTCTTGATGTGGGAGATGATCCTTCTGACCCGCTCCTCCTCTCTGAACCTCTTCCTGAAGTATTCCTCCTTCTGTGGGTCAGTGAACCCTCTGACCTCTGTCACCATGTCAACACACTCAGGAGGGATCTGATTGGCTGCTGCAGGTCGTGTGGTTATCCAGAGGCGAGCAGAGGGAAGCAGTTTCCCCCTGATGAGGTTTGTCAGCAGCACATCCACTGAGGTGGACTCTGTAACATCAGTCAGGATCTCAGTGTTGTGGAAGTCCAGAGGAAGTCGACACTCATCCAGACCGTCAAAGATGAACAGAACCTGGAGCTCTTCAAACCTGCAGAGTCCTGCTTCTTTGGTTTCAGTAAAGAAGTGATGAACAAGTTCCACCAAGCTGAACTTTTTCTCTTTCAGCACATTCAGCTCTCTGAACGTGAATGGAAATGTGAAGTGTATGTCCTGGTTGGCTTTGTCTTCAGCCCAGTCCAGAGTCAACTTCTGTGTTAAGACTGTTTTCCCAATGCCAGCCACTCCCTTTGTCATCACTGTTCTGATTGGTCCGTCTCTTCCAGGTGAGGCTTTAAAGATGTCTTTTTGTCTGATGCTTGTTTCTGGTCTGGCTGGTTTCCTGGATGCTGTTTCTATCTGTCTGACCTCATGTTCATCATTGACCTCTCCAGTCCCTCCCTCTGTGATGTAGAGCTCTGTGTAGATCTGATTCAGAAGGGTTGGGTTTCCTGCTTTAGAGATCCCCTCAAACACACACTGGAACTTCTTCTTCAGAGTAGATTTAAGTTTACGTTGACAAACTGGAGCAACATGTCCTGAATGAACAAACAAGAAACAACATCAATGACTGATTCATAAAGAAAACATGACATGTTCATCCTCCTAAAGAACACACATGAACATATGTCCCTCCATGTCTTGAGACATTAGTAAATGTCCCATTTGTCTATCACATTGAATCTTTAGTGAAATCCTCTTACTGCTGTGCAGACAGTCAGCCAGCTCCTTCTGCTTCATTCTCCTCAGGAAGTTCACTGTGATCTTCACAAAAGCCTCTCTGCTGCTCCTCCTCTGCTCTTCATCCTCAGCGTCCAACACCTCCTCATCCTCCCTCTGACTCTCTGAGCATTGTGGGTAATCTGGACTCACAACCTTCTGGATGTTCTTCAGCTCCTTCTTCACAAAGGTGACAATGTTGTCCTCCAGCAGCTGGAACAGAAAACAATATGAATGACACAATCAAAGTAAAACCATGGAGCCAAACATCAGATCCATGTTGGACACACTGACAATCCACTGCTCTAAAAAGTGCAGCATGGAGATTATTGTCAACACAACAGATGTCAAAGTAGTTGTTGTCCATGTACAGACCATAAATATGGAGTCCAGGTGTGTTTGATGCTGCTGGGCAGACTGAGCACTGGGAACCTCTGAGCTCTCCTGGTCCACTCTGTGGAGGAATCATGAAGAATTAGCTCACATTATGTTTGCAGCATCTGTGAGCGTTTTATGCTTTGTACACAAACAACAGCTGCTTTTATGTTCTGTGGTGACTGTCCTGATTAAAGCAAACACTACTGTGCTGTGACATTCTCAATGAGAGGAAACAAGCAATCAGTTCTGTACCTCATGACCTAGAGTCATCACAACAAGTCCACCTTTTAAATGATGAGTTTTAAGGACTCACACTGGGTTTGACAGAAGTCTCACCTCTGCTACAGGACACTAACACAAACACTGGAACTGGATAGGTGCTGAGTTACAGGGAGTTTTAGTTCTGATCTGAATGACACATATAAGAACATAAGAAGTGCTTTTCTTGAAAAAAGAAACATCAACTTTGCCACTAAAGCCTGTGTTTCAGCCTGATCATGTTCATATACTGTGTCATTCATGAAGCCTGGAGACAAAACACAATTACTTCATCTTTCATAGAAGACCAGTTATACAGGACAGCTGTCTGATACATTTTAAACTCAGCTGCAGCTCACTTCTTTGCAGCAGAGGGAGGCTGCCCTTTGAAATTCATGGGGTGACCCTTTGACCTGTCACTCTTCATGGACACACAGCTGGGCTCAGGTCCATGTTCAGGTCCAGGTCCAGCAGAGTCTGGTGTGTGCTGCTGCTCTGGCCTTCAACATAACACACACAGAGCTTTGAGTGTGAATAATGATGGTGCAGTGATGTGAGTGCTGAGCTCTGACATGGAGAAGAGTCATGGACAGTTAGAGATCCTCATCTCACCTCTGAGCTTTGGTCTGGATCTCATGGTCCCCACACAGACTGCTTTTAGGGGGAGGGGCTCCCTCCTCTCTGTCCTCACACTGATTCATGATGCTGAATTCACATCCACATCAGCTCACACACACTTTCTACCTTCATCTGGAGAGAAAACACAAATCATTCATCTGCACATCAACTGAAATCCTCCTCTCCATCATTTGTCCTGTAGAAATATCAGCTGCTCCTCCACTGATTGGCTCCTATTTCCTCTTTCATATCAGTGTCAGTTGAATGCAGTCAGACAGCAGTGTGAGGCAGAGGAAGCTGCCATCAGCTGCTGTACTTCCACTGTCAGTCCACTAGATGGGGTCATGAAGCTGCAGTGAAGTGCAGAGCAGCACACACAGGTGGAACAAGCATTTTTAGCATACTAAGCTCGCTCGCTGGCTCTGTTACAGGGTGTTTTGTTACGTTGTTTTGTTAGTCAACAGCTCCGCCTTGCGGTTAAATCTTGTATGACAGCCAGTAACTGGAGAGACTGCTGTGTATTACAAAGAAAAAAACCGATCTTTGGAAATTTAATAATCCTCCATAATATAATCGCGATTAATAATCGTGTTTTTTTCACCACCCCAGTAAAGTCCGAACTATATGAAGCTGCAACAACAAACCAAAACCAAACCAAACAGCAGAGACACAGATAGACATCAATAAAAACAGCAAATATGTCCTGACAGACAGTTTTTCTGTTTGTACTGTGACCAGCCACAGAGATATAATCACCTATCAGAGCCGCTGAGATGCTTTATTTGGGTCTTTATCCTGTAATTCATTGGGTAGAGTTTGTCCTGATAGGACCAGGAGGCCTCTGACTCTGTGGATGGAGTGTTAACTGTCTCTCTGAAAATCATATAGAGCCTGAAAAACCCTGTCAGTCCCTCTGAGCTCAGTCCCGTAGAGTTCATCTAATGACAGAGAAAGTCAGAGCTGTTCTCCCGCCGCTGTCCGGCCGAGCTCAGACCGCATTTAGCGGCTCAGACTGCGGGAGAGCAGCGGCTCAGGTCCGCCTCCTCCACAGGCTGATTCAGGCAGGAAAAGCTGCCTTCAGTCAGCAGTAAGTGGAGCCACAGACTAACAAAGGCTCCGTGTTCAGCTACTGACCATCAGCTCACTCTGCTTCTACTCTGACTCCACCGCTTCTACTGCAAATATCCACACACATTGTTGGATAATAACGGTCCTCCTCCTGCCTCGTCCCGACTTACAGTGACAACTCAGAGTCTATACAACTAAACACCACAACGCAGTATAAAAAACACAATAAAACACAACTCGAACATCAGATAATTCAGGTAACTACAGTAAGTGTTGACATTTACCTTCAGACAGAGAAAATCATCTGCGTCTCAAACTTCGGTCAAAGTGAAAGTAAACTTTCAGCAACCGTGGGATACAGTGATGGGAATTCCTCAGGGGCGTAGCAAGCTTTTCAGCAGTGTGGGGGATGTGTCCAGCTGTGGCAGTAGCAAACCTCAGTGAATACTGAAAAGTTATACTATGAAATACATGTAAACAATATCGAATTGAAAACGCTACTGTTTTTTAATGTCAACATTTTTCAAATTTAAGCTTTCAACTTCACTTACAGTATTTTTGTTTTTGAAAAAGTCCTCCATCTTCTTCTGTCTTTTTCTTTTCTGCATCTTATGATTCTGTGTGACAAAAAGACAGAGGTAAGCTTGATCATGACATGAGGGCCAGCATGTTAGAGAACAGTTAGTGGATACTGTGTGCTCAGCAGATTACAGTTATGATAGGAAACAGAGCAAAGAAGCAAAAAGCTGTCATGATTGGTAATTATTTACAGCTTCCTTCAACTCCACTCAAAGCCGATGTCATATTTCAAGGAACAACATGAGAGGGAGGGGGAGAGAAGGCAGCAGCAGCACAGACACAGAGCGACTGTAATACAGCGTTTGTGCAAAACTGCAGAAAAAGTGTGGGTGTTTAAACTCCCACATTCCCCACAGGTGCGACGCCCGTGGACTTCCAGGTCTTTTCAGAGAACCAGTTCTTATGGCTCAGCTCACTAAAAAGAGGCGACTCTTTCAGCTCCCAAGTAAAATTGTGTGTAAAATGAATTACTAATGTACAAAACATGCATTAAATCAAACATTTATTATTTATATGTACATGATATCTGTATATTCTCTGTCATCATATTCTCTATCAGTCAGATCTATTTTATAGTAATATTCATATTTAAATCTATATCCTACAATTCTCCATACTGTACATTTACTATCCCTAGTGCCCCTCTAATTTATATTTATTTTTATATTGAGATTGTTACACATACACTGTTTTAAATTATCTTACTGGGAATCTCACAGAGCTGAAACAAAATCTGATTCCACTGCACAACTCCTGTTCTGCAACGACAATTATTTTTGATTCTCATTCTGGTTATATGGCTTATTATATTCAATATGGAACCGAACGCTACAAAAAAATACATTTTAAAGTACAAAAACAAATCCCCATCTCAATCTCTATTTACAGAGAAACAACACAGAGAAGCTTAGAAAATCACACAAGAAAATATAAAACGAAAATGTGTAAAACAAAAATAAAAAATCAGCATCCAGGGAACAGTTTAAGTTCGTCTTTAGTGAAGATTGACATTAAGAAAAAACAAATGCCTCAGATTTGAGGGGTTGATCCTGTGTGTGCTGTGTCTGTAACTCCCCCCTCCCCCTCCTGCTCAGTGTGGACACACAGACGCAACCACACATCATGTAGCTGAACAATCACTTACAGTTTGAACAGAAAAGAAAAAACAAAGCAGGTCTGGCTCCCAGGCAGGAGTCGGTTCCGATTGTTCACTTCACAGATCCTACTCTAAGAGCCGTTTCGTTTGCCACCCACACATCACTGCTTCCTAATACTCACCTTCTTAAAAGTGCTGTCTCATGTCTCAGCAGATGAGGACGGTATGAACGTCAGTGTAGGACAGAGGGCACACGTTGTCATAGTTCCTTCAATTAAACCTCGTGTGGTGTTCATAGAGTACAGAGCACACACACACATGGGTGAGATAAATAAATATACACAGGAATATGGTCCCTGAGCGAACTATTGCACATGTAATGCAGCAGCTGTACCAGAAAAAAAAAGAATTTCAATATGCAAAGTGAAAAGTGTGGGTCAGTGTCCTGTTAGGAGTCTGATAGCCTGTGGAATGAAGGAGTTGTGGAACCCGGTTGTTCTGCTTCTGATGCTGCAGTACCTCTTTCCAGAGGCCAGAAGCGAGAACAGTCTGTGATGTGGGTGTGAGTTGTCTCTGGTGATGTTGTGAGCCCGAGACAGGCAGCGTTTGTGTCCAGTGTCCTGGACCGCAGGCAGAGAGGTCCCGATGATTTTCTCCGCTGTCCTCACCACCCTCTGGAGGCTTTTCCAGTCTGCAGCTGTGCACCACACAGAGATACAGTTTGTGAGTACGCTCTCTATGGTGCTTCTGTAGAAGGTGGTGAGGATGGGAAGGGGTGATCTCCTCATCCTGCGGAGGAAGTGTAAACGCTGCTGAGCTTGTTTCACCAGAGACATGGCGCGTTAAAACACTCAACAGATGTTTAGTTCATCTCAATTACAAGCAATATAAACAACATATATGGTTAATATTTGCTCTTAACTTAAATTAGATCACATTTATGAATTAAAGTGCTGCTCGTTTTTGTTTGTGTTTTAATAAAATATAATTTAAAAAAAAGAAAATCAATTACAATCAAGATGGAAAATCAAGTGGAAAACATTCAACAGATTTACAAATGAAACAAGGACAAGAACAACTCTTGATTTTTCTCAGGGGCTCCTCCATCAGGTTTCCCTGTGTAGACTTGTAAGTTCAGCTGGCCTGTAAGCTCAGCTGGTAGAGCACGAGCCTCAGTCTCTCAGGGTTGTGGGTTTGAACCCCACTCCAGGCGGCCTCCCACCCACAAAACCATTGTGCCATTGTGACAGTCGCCCCTTCGACCTGGGCCTGGACTTGAAAGTTCCAAGCATATGAGGAAGTGACACCACATGACTTGTCAGTTCCAACCATATGAGGAAGTGGAATCACAGGCAGCTGTATATATACACACCATATACTGGGCAGCAACCCCTAAATATGACAACGTGGTAAAGTCAGTCAGGGATAACTGAACAGGATGTTGTGTCACACTCTAACCTCCACTCCTGTGTCTACTACAGTGGTGCTGGATTAACAAAGTCATTAGGATTCATCCTGCTGGGAAGGAAAATGTCTTCACCAAATTCTGTGACAATACATTGAGTAGATGTGAAGATATTTGACTGGACAAACAAACATTGGACCTACTAATGGCAGAGAAAACAGCAGAGTCATCAGGATTGATCCTCTAGAGACTATGAAAGAACAAACTCTGATGGAAATCCATCAGTTTATCTATTTCATTCTGACTGACAGAGCAAGCAACACTGCCAACCCTCCAGCCTCACTGCCAGTGTCAATACCAACCACAGAAGAAGAGATATCACACCTACACCACTATGAGCACAGCTGCACCCACACACACCTGAGGAACAATGAGCCACAGTGGGGACCAAAGGGAAGTGGCTGCCACATGTATTCACTGTATAAAAAAAAATAAGGATGTGAAAAATAAAAAGCAGCAGATGTAAAGTGGAAGTTAGGCTGCACTGTTAAAAACACAACAACCAGGGTGACAATGTGGAAAACATCACAAGGGAAATATGTGATGCAGTGTGAAAATGAAATCGACCAATGACAACATCAGCAGTAAAAGTACACAAGTATTATCAGCAGCCAGAGGATTCAATTCAATTCATTTTATTTATAAAGCTCCTTCCACAATCAAAATTGTCTCAAAGCGCTTTACAGAGACCCAGAGCCTGACCCCAGAGCAAGCACTTAAGGAGACAGTGGCAAGGAAAAACTCTTTTAACAGGAAGAAAACTTGAGCAATGTTAGAGGAACAGCATTCAGATTACAGAACAGAACAGATTACAGAAGTAAGTGGATACTGTGTGCTCAGCAGATTACAGTTATGATAGGAAACAGAGCACAGAAGCAAAAAGCTGTCATGACTGGTAATGATTTACATTACAGTCTGCAGAGAATATTAATCCAACATGTATCTGTAGCAGAGTGGAACATAAAAACATAGTAATGTGTTAGAAATGGATCATTGTAAACAATAAACAGCAGTAGGTGGGTGGAGCCAGGACCACAGACAGAGAACATGCAGCTCCGGAGCCAGAGATACCTGCAGAAAGGTACAGAGACAGAGAGACCAGAGAGAAACAAGCACAGGACTACGGGACAGAGAGGACACAGAGTTAATGACATGGAATAAAGGATGGTTCATTTACCTGAACCAGCCCTACTATGGGCTTTATCCTTAACTGTGACAGTGTCTATAGAAATAATTGTGACAAACTATAGGTTTAGTCATAATAACTAAAACTGTAACTACAACTAATTATTAGCTTTGTCAAACAAAAAGGTTTTAAGCCTAATTTTAAAATTACAGAGTGTGTCTGCTTCCTGAACTCTTATCTTCATATTTACTGCTTGTTAATAGTTTAGTTTTCTCAGCTGCTCATTTATTTATCATTAAGTAGTGTGGCCTAATATAAATGTTGTAGTTTCACCACCAGAGGGAGTTGGTGGTTTGGAGTCGCTCCTGGTCAGCAGACGTCGACATGTGATTGTGTTGCTTCAATGACACATAGACAGGAGCTCATCATTGATAATGCTGCTGTTTGTCCATTTTACAGTTTGATTAAAGCAACATACAACTACCCAGCTCTCTGTGGTTTCTTCAAGAGTGCTACAAATATATTAATGCATATATTAGTAATATATTGAGCCAATGTACACACTTTGTATTGACATATACTTTATAAGCAAAACTATGAAATCATTTTAGGTCAGTTTAACCTTTGATAACGTTGCTGGAGCAGAACGTGACACATGAATGTGGTTAATATTATTAAAGTCAGTCAACAAATGAATTGTCATCTGTCACCAAGTTGAAAGGAGAAAGGACGAGTGAAAATCCCAATATAAATAGCATGAAAACTTAGTGAAGCAAGTTTCCAGACACAGTTCTTAACATGTGCTTTGCCATGTTTCTGATCAAATATGTTTCAGCCTCTTTACCTTGCTCTGACTGACAGGCTTTATGTTGGACCTGTGTAATGAACAAATGTCATGTAAACTGTCTTTTACATGACTGTTAGCTGATCTTACTTCAGTAAAAGTCTGTAGCATTGTCAGCAAAATGTTCTTTAACTATGAAATTAAAAGTAGGTAATGTGAAGGCAGCATTTAAATATTTTATTCAGCTGCATAGAACTGTTTTTAGATCCCAGTGCTTCCACTTTGACTTCCTAGTATCATGTTGTTGAATGTGACAGACATCACTCACCTATACCTCAGGATGAGGCCACTTGAAAGATTATCATTTTAATGATTTTACTGCAATGTCAACATGGCTATATAATAAATGTTTAAAGAACAGTAGTCAGTGATGGCTGACCACTGTTTCAGATCCCTGATTTAAGTAAACATACCAATACAACAATGTAAAAATATCATTGGACATGACATAATCAGATGATTAATACTGAATCAAAGCTGTGGTCTTTAATTCACTGTGGTTAAAAAGAAATGGATTGAACAGTGACAGGTTTTCAAACAGGACAAAACAGGCAAGATTTCAGAATCAAAAGCTGACAGAGAAGATAGAGACATACAGGATCATCTGTAGGTTCACATACAACAAACATTCAGCCTACAGATGCAATTATTTAGATTCTTGCTGCATTTATTTTAAACTCACAGAATCTTTATCAGAACCATGTTTAGTTCCTAAAAGTTCAAAATGACTTTACAGTATATTGTAGTGATTACTTATGATTTAATAAATGAAGTGACTCAGACCACATGTGTAAATGTAAAAGACTATATTAGTTATAAGGTTATTGTGTTTGTCCTCATCCCAGTTCAATCACATGACTGGATTTAAAATTTCATTTGGAAATTTACTGTTTTGATGTAAAATAACTTCAGTGTCTCACTATGAGAGACTCACTCACTCATTCACTCACTGTCGCCACTGAGACAGGAGATAGATACACTTTGAAGGAGTGGAGGTATTTAGAAAGTTTTTTTCTGTGTGTGTGTGTTTGTCCTTTGATGCCTTTGATGTATCAACATTCTACAGCCTGATGTCACAGGCTGCAGTAAGTGGACACACAGCCAGAGACAAGTTCAGAAGTCATACAGGAGCAGAAACAGTTGGACTGGACAGGACTTGCTCATGATTTAGGAAGAAAGAAGCACTCAGATATTTCTGCACAATTATTGACAAGGAAGGGAGGAGCTACTGCTGTTACAAGGACAAGAGGAAACTACAGGAAAGTCCAGATCACCTCCAAGGTTTTCAGTAAGTCAAACCTTTTTTAGTTGATGTCAGTGTTTCAGTTCAGTGGGATGTGTTTGTTAAATTGGCCTGATGTCTAATCACACAAGAACTTCAGCCCAAAGGTTTCAGTACATGTTCATTTTATTTATGCTGATTGTATCTGTGAGTTTTTTTTATTGTCAACTTAGGTTTTGGTTCAAAGCATTATGGTGTGTGTTAAAGGAAAGGTGCCTATGTTTTAAAGTTTGTCTTTTAACTTCAAATGTTCAAAAACATTCACATGCTTTTATGTAAATTGAAATCATTTGTGGTTGTTGCTTTGGATCCTCCTAAATGATGGAGCATAAAATCCACAGTCCATGTCCTGTGTAAAAGGGACTTCCAAAGTTCAAAAGAAGCAAACATGAGGCTTCAGCAGTCTGACTTATATAGTTGAAACAGGCGTCCTCCAAGTCTTTTTTATCATTTATGTTGAAGATCAACCACCAGTGCTTTGCATGTGTAACAGTAGTTTGCCTGCAGCCACAGATCCAGACTCTGCAGCTCTGGAGGTGGAAGTAACTGCAGAGACGAGAAAGCACAACACCATGGGAGAGAGAAGAAGCCAAGTTAGTAACATACATTAATGGGATATGAATGTGTACAGATGGAGAGGGAGAGGAGGAGAGAGGAAATCAGTGCATCATGTGAAGTCTTCCAGCAGTGTAGACCTATAGCAGCATAACTAGTGGCTCATTCAGGAAAGCCTTACTCAGCTCTGACTATAAGGTTCATCAAAAGGGAAAGTTTGAAGCCTCCTCTTAAACATGGAGAGGGCGTCTGCCTCCAAGACCCAAACTAGTAGATGGTTCCACAGTAGAGGAGCCTGATATCTGAGGGCTCTGCCTCCCATTCTCTCTATTGGAGACTTTAGGAACCACAAGTAAACCTGCATTCTGGGAACACAATGTTCCAGGGTAGTAGGGGATGGCTGCACTGCTGCTGTGACCCGGCTTGGTAACACAGCCGGCCATTGCCAACTCTTAACATTCTCCTCTCCTTAGCTGTGTCTTCAGTAGCTAAACTTGTGTATCTATGCTGAAGATTAGAGAGAAAGCTCTGTTCTAAAACGTCTCTCTGTTTTCAGCTCTCAGGACTTTTGCAGCTTCTACCTCAGTCTCTACAGTTTGGACTTTAGTCTCACTCCTGTGCTCTTGTTTGTACTTTGGGATATCAGCCTTATGTCACTGTTTACTGATCAATTACAGCCATATCAGAGCTGTGTTATGTTACTGATAATGCAAACCAAACTTTTCCTGCTTAACTGGGAAAAAGTTGTAGGAATATTCATTGTAGTTATCAGTGAATTTGCAGTGCTTTAGTAGAAGCTCACTATCTCTCTATTACCACAGTTTTAGTTGTTGTTTCTGCAACAGATCAGCTGCTGCACAGAGAATCATTTTGACTCATTTTTCTTTTAGATCTCGTTCAACTTATCTTGTGTTGTTAGACCTTAAATCCACAGAGTCCTGCTGTATGTTGGTCTCTTCTCTGCATCACACTGAGATAACAGTTACACCTGTCACCTGAATCAAGTAGGAAGCTGATGGTGAAAGTTAAAGCTGACACTATATCATCATGTTCTGGGAGTAGAAGCTGTAAAATAACCAGGCTGGATGGAAGGAGGAAGAATTTTTCCCTCCAACATTATTTCATCATTATAAGATAAGATAAGATAAATCTTTATTGTCATTGCACAATCATACTTTGTACAAAAGTACAACGAAATTGAGGTACTGTCCCACATCAGTGCAAAAGAAGACATACAATCACAGTGCAGAATAAAAAAAGTAAAATAGAAAAAGTAGAATAAAATTTTAAAATAAAATAAATATATCCAGTTACTTGTATTTTCTCAGTCTGGGTCCAGAAACAAAACTTTCTTTGTTTACTACAATGACTTTAAGGTGATTCTTCATCAGTTTGTGTTTTAATTGTATTTCTTTTATTTCTCTCTCTTCTGTTGTGGGGCTCCTGTCTCCTGATCTCCTTCATCCTGGATCTTCTTCTTCAGATCCTAAAACAATGACTTATTTTTATGCTGGTGTGAGAGTTTACATGCAAGTGTGTTTGTTAACTGTGAATCACATTGTGGTTAAGTTTGTGTTTGGCAGATTTCCTCCATGTGTTTATGGAAACAGATGAAGGTATCAGGTCATTCCATTATCTGATGATCTCTACCTGTTAAACCATCCAAAGCAGCTCTGCAGTGTTTCCATCTGTGTTCATGTTGCTGTTTGAGGGTTAAGACTTGGTTTCAGGGTTAGAATTGGGTTTTGTTAGAGTTAGGGTAAGGGCTAAAGAATGCATTATGTCAGCAAGTGTCCTCACAAAGATATAAGTACCAGTATGTGTGTGAGTGTGTGTGTGTGTGTTTGTCCTTTGATGCCTTTGATGTATCAACATTCTACAGTCTGATGTCACAGGCTGCAGTAAGTGGACACACAGCCAGAGACAAGTTCAGAAGTCAAACAGGAGCAGAAACAGTTGGACTGGACAGGACTTGCTCATGATTTAGGAAGAAAGAAGCACTCAGATATTTCTGCACAATTATTGACAAGGAAGGGAGGAGCTACTGCTGTTACAAGGACAAGAGGAAACTACAGGAAAGTCCAGATCACCTCCAAGGTTTTCAGTAAGTCAATACATGTTAGTAGTTCATGTCAGTGTCTAGTTTAGAACTTAAGACCCATGACTGCGTCTCCAGATCCACTACCAACCACATCATCAAGTATGCGGATGATACAATGGTAGTGGGCCTCGTCCAAATCAACGATGACAGAGCTTACCAACAGGAGGTGGAGCAGCTGGTGGACTGGTGCAGAAGTAACAGTCTAATCCTCAATGTTGATAAAACGAAAGAGATGATTGTGGACTTCTGGAAGAACAAGCCCTGTCACTCCCCACTGCTAATTGACAACACAGCAGTGGAAGTGGTGGGGAGCACCAAGTTCCTGGGGGTACACCTAACAAACTAACCTGGTCTGATAACACTATGTCTCTGGTAGAATGAGCACAGCAGTGTTTAAACTTCCTCTGCAGGATGAGGAGATCACCCCCTCCCCCCTCCCATCCTCACCACCTTCTACCGAAGCACCATAGAGAGTGTACTCACAAACTGTATCTCTGTGTGGTGCGACAGCTGCAGACTGGAAAAGCCTCCAGAGGGTGGTGAGGACAGCAGAGAAAATCATCAAGGCTTCTTTTCCTTTGGTCCAGGACACTGGACACAAACGCTGCCTGTCTTGGGCTCACAACATCACCAGAGACAACTCACACCCACATCACAGACTGTTCTCCCTTCTGGCCTCTGGAAAGAGGTACCACAACATCAGAAGCAGAACAACCAGGTTCCACAACTCCTTCACTCCATAGGCTATCAGACTCCTGAATGCTCTGTAACTTTTCAACCTATCAACAAGACACTGACTTACATTTTTAAATCATTTGACTTTTTTATATTGTAATACTTATCTGATCAATGATCGTACTTTGTTTTTGTGTTTTGCACATTATTGTACTTGCACATTATTTGTACAGATTGTCCTTCTCTTAGGACTTTCTTTCTTTTTTATCCTTCTCCTAATTCTTTCTTTCTTTCTTTTCTCTTTTTATATTTTTATTATCTTCTGTGGCAAATTCCTTGTATGTGTAACATACCTGGCAATAAAGTTTTCTGATTCTGATTCTGATATGTACAGTTGCTCCATACAATGTGCAATACTTCTCTCAGGGACTATATTCCTCTATTTATATTTATCTCACACCTATTATGTGCAATAATTATAATATATAGGCATATATATTATATATTATGCACTCTGTATTTTCTGTATATACTGTATACCATAACCGTAACTGTTTAGACTTTTATTTGTTGTTAATAACTATATATATAGCTATAACTACATTATGGCATGCCGTTTAGGAAATTATTACACATATATATGGAATGAAAGTCTGAATATATGGAATCAAACTTGAATATATGGAATGAAACTTGAATATGTGGACTGAAACTTGAATATATGGAATGAAAGTCTGAATATGTGGAATGAAAGTCTGAATATGTGGAATGAAAGTCTGAGTATATGGAATGAAAGTCTGAGTATATGGAATGAAAGTCTGAATATATGGAATGAAACTATATATAAACCAAAGGGTAACCTCCTGAATTTTCTGGCTTTTCAAAATGACATCGGGTGAAATAGTACAATATTTTGTTGAGCTGGAATCTTTTATTGCAACAGCTGGTCGTACACCAAACGACATAAACAGTTTCGAAATTATGTCGCGTAACTTGGAGGATCATATTTCGATTATTGCAACATTCTTGGTGCTTATGAGCAATCGTGTCCAACGAAATGTTGCTGAAAAAACATTATGCATCATTCTTGAAGGAATTTACGAGTCTCTTTGGGAGATGTCCGCTGAAGTAACACTTCAAATAGAAGCGCATAGTATGGGCGCACATTCTGTGTCTCAGAGAGGAAGGCCGAGGTAAGTGATGTTAACGGAAAAAACGTGTATGAGGATGGAGTTTGATACATGTTACAATCAAGACATTTCTGACAAAATTATTAATACACTGTATAGATGCGGTGGAAAGTGACTACATTTAGTCAAGCACTGTACTGGAGTACAAATCAAGTAGTATTTGTTCTGCTGCTTTATACTTTTTCCCGTGCTACATTTATCTGACGTTACATTACTTTGCAGATTCAGATTATTAATACAAAATCATAATCAAGAAATACATGTCATTATCAAAAATGCTTTATTCCTCCCCAAGAGGAAATTCACAAGCTACTCAACAGTATGTAAAATAATATGTAAGCTAAAATTAATCTAAATATATTTAAAAGAAATTACCAAGTGCAACATTGAAGTAATGAACACATTAGTACATCAGTAATTGGAATATAATAATATAATCAGTGGTGAACAACCTCAACAATGGTGACGTGAAGGTTGTTCAATCAAATTTTTGCTTGAGCTGAATCGGAATACTTTTAAAAATACTAGATCATTCAGGGTCTACTTTCTTTTTAATGTTAACACAATGCATTTATGGCTGAATATTTAGTAGTAGTTACAGAGTTTTTCAACACAGATTAATACTTTTTTTTTACTTCTCTTTTAAGGCACAACATATCAGCTGTTCAGCTGACTCACATGCGGGATTTAGGATTTAGCTGGATGGCCATTTCTCGAATGCTCTCTGTAAACATTCGAACTCTATACAACTATAGAACACAACTTGGTTTGGTGGACTACGGGAGATCCAGTGGGAAGAGCCCTAAGAGGACGACGGTCAATTCAACGAAGGGTCTACAATGTCTCTGTCCCTAATCAAGTGTGGTATGTGTTGTTTTGTAAATTTGATTAACATTACAGTCATTACCAGCTAGGGAGCTGGTGAATGAAGAGATGTATGGGTTTAGGAGGACCAAAACAAAGTTAAATAAATAAGCCACCGTGGCATGGTCATTATGTAGAGAAAAATTATATCAGCATAATAGTGGGGTAATAAATTGATAATAAAGACAATTAATAAAGTAATAACCATTATTATTATTATTCACTGGGTATATTAGACTGAAAGTCATGTACCAGGGTAATAATCGGACTCACATTTAAGGATGGCAACAATACACAATTAGTAATTGTACATTAATATGTTGGTCACATTAACACTAGGTGGTAGTTTATGTGTGATAACAATGGGTCAGGACTGGAACATGCTTAACTACCAATAGTTTCTATTTCATTTAATAGTAATATCAGATTTAACCAAACATAGATGCATACTGATTATCAGGGAAAAACATGTTTTAGTTTCTATGTAGTCTGGCTCCTTTGTATTAATAAATTATCTCTTTGATGAACTGTTACTCCACTGTTACCATGTTATTACTTCAGTGTGATGTACAGTGCTACCTTATATTCTTGCATATTGAACATTTACCAACAATCTCAGAAGCTGCAACATTTTTATCACAGCACAGCCTAATTGATAAAGAGTAGGACAACAAAGCCAGAAGTAAAATTTTGATGAGAAACCAAATGGTTTATAATAATACTTCTTCTTATTCCAGGCATGTTGACACAAACCACAAGTTGAATCCCTGGGGATTTGTATTCCATGGAGGAGTCGACGGCTACAGCCGCTGCATTACCTACCTGAGATGTTGCACAGACAACAGAGCATCAACTGCCTTGCAACTTTTCCAGGGTGCTGTTAATGTTTTTGGACTCCCTCATCATGTCAGGGGTGATGCTGGTAGTGAAAATATTGAAATTGCACGGTTTATGATTCAGAATCGTGGGCCAAACAGGGCAAGTTTTAAACAGGGTTGTGTCAGCATATTTCAAAGACCTTTTCCTCTTTGTGGAAAATGTTGGAATTTTAGATAGCACAAACCCACTTCACATTAGGTCTCTTTTCCATGTTTACCTTCCAAGAATAAACAGATCTGTGGATGAGTTTGTAAGGCAGTGGAATAACCACAGATTAAGGACAATGGAAAGCAGGTCCCCACTACAACTGTGGACAGTTTGAATGCTCCAACTGCCTCAACATCAAAGATTCAATAATGTGCATGTGCACCGCCCTTATCACCACCAGTGGGACATTGAGTTAGGGCCAATTAACCCCTTGACTGACGATGGAAATCATGGAATAGAGCTTTTTCTTACAGCATGTAACCTGCTTCAAAGATAAGAGTTACTTAGTTAAGTAGCTGTGTTGCTGTTCATCATTCTAGACATTATTGTGGTGTCAGACAAACAAGCAGTGCGTTACCATGTATAGATAAGTCATTTTGAGAGAATCACAAACTGCAATGCTGTTATTTTGTCAAAGACTCAATTTGATTTTGCTTAATACTGGACCAATTTCAAAGATAGTTGTTCCCATCATTCACTTAAACATAAAGAGGACAACAATGGACAAGATGAGTCTACAGGTCATATGACAGAAGATGTATAATACACATTCTTCCCCCCATGAAAACCCATAGTAGTTATCATCATATGAATACATGCTGTGTATTACTGTATTTAACCCTTTTGATGAAGATTACTTCTTTTATAAATGTGTACAGTTTTTTCAATTATCTAATGGAATAATTACATTTAAAGTCTGGGGTGCACATATCCCACCACAATAGATACTAAAAAGACACTAAGCCAGTACACACAAAGTAAGAACACAGAACAGTTTATATATTAGAAAGTCATACCACAACCTTGTGGCTAGGCAACATTTCTAAACAACTACAATGAGACTTTCCTCCTATGCAGCATGTGTTAATGGGAGGTTTAATCATAGTATACAGTGATTCAGCTAAATCTGGCTGTCAATCCGCCCCCAGTTGACAGCACAAACCATAACTGTGGTTATTGTTACGCTTATTATTGTTTATCAACTTAAAAGAGTTCACCAAGTTCACATTAATAAATCCAAAACACAAAACCGTGACTTGAAATATATCTTCAAATGTAAAAAAGAACTTAAGATTGTTTTACTGTATATTTTTCCTGCTGTTCTTGACAGTAATATGTGTATTACAGTAAATTCTTGACTTTTTTGTCTCAAGAAATAACAAAAAAAAAACCAACAACTGTGTAACTCGAGCTCTACAAGCCCTCCACAATATTACCACTCATGCGTTTCCAAATCCTGGTGAATTGCGTATGGCAAAATCCATGTTCGCTTTAAAAGCAGTATATGCTGCATAAACTGGTAAGCAAAGAATATTTTCGCAAGTATTAGCCACTGGAAATCGTGAGTGGGTGATGAACTCGAGCTTTGGCTTTGGCGAGAAACCCAATGCAGGAATGCTGTCACATCCAGAGAAGAAAACAAGAATATCCTCCAGAGAGACATCGTTTTCAACTGTAAAACATAAGAGAGTAACACAACTAAATTATGTATACACCTACTGGTATTCATAGAGTAATTAAGTATTATACAACTGGAGTGATGCAAAAGTAAAGTAAGAAGGATGAGTAGTTAATTCCATTAATGGTTATTGAAGTTACACTGGGATTTGTAAACATTGACCATAATGGCGTAGACAAAGTTAACAAGAATCTAATAAAGATTTTAGAAGCAATAATTAGCAGCAAAAAAATATACCAATAAGTTGGTAACATTATTTGTCTGCAACAGCCATAACAACCAATATATGGTGGTAGCTTTATATAAATTTATGGTATGCATTACAACGTGGAGAGGTCAAATTCTGTTTATTAATTTGTAATACTATAAATAATACAATTTTAATTGCTAACAATAGTTAGCAATTAAAAGTCTCATACTGAAACACTGTGCCAAATGCCAAACTTACTTTCAGCATCCTGCAGATAGTCTTGCCAGAAAGCCAGGGTCCGGCACTGTTCTTGGAATGCATTACTCCCTCTTTCGGAGTAGATGATCTGGAAGAGATTCTCTACATCAGATGCTGTTAATCCCTTTTCACTCTTCACAAAAAGGCCCTTTGTTTGTAGTGGGTATCTCTGGAGAGCATCTAGGACACCTAGAGACGTTAACCCAGCTCTGAACCTAGTAAAAAAGAAACAATGTAAAAAGGAAACAAATGGTAATGTGCAATTTAGGTTTTTTAGGTTTTAGATTTTTTTTTACACATTTAATGTGGTGAGGTCCCTAATGAATTCCAGAAAAAAGTCGATTATACTTTCACTTGTTGGTGCACTATGGAACTCTGTATCCATCATTCAAATTTTTTTGATACTGTGGAAAATAGTTTGTACAACAACAACTCAAAAGCTATTTTTTCTGCATTTTACCAACATAAACCAAACATACCTTTCAAAAGCTGCACGGGTCCGCTGGAGGACATACCAGTGAGCCAAGTCCAAAGCAGTCTCTTGCTTGTTTTCCAGTGTTATACGAACATTGTGACCAGCAAGACTAATCAAGCTGGCAGCCTGCGCAACTGCATCTTGCAGCTGAGATTCAGTCTCAGCCTGTAAGATCTAAAAATGTTAAATAACATTGGGGTATGAAGATAGTATTTATTGACTATTATACTATTCTGAATTAAGTTATACAACAGTTAATTTTACTGTTTAAATATGCTCACCGACTGCACCTGTGACCTTATTTCTTCATCATGAATATGTTCAATTTTAACTTTGACACTGTCAGGACCTTTTTGAAGACAGTCATACAAGAGCTCAGACAGGAAACATGGACTTTGCCCCCATGGGCAAGTGACATTGCCATGATCTGGCCAGCATAGAAGTATCCATTGTCTTTCATTGCTATCAAATAAAAATTAACAACTGGTTACATCAAAAACAATTATGTCACAATATCACCCATTTGTGTGAATATGTTTAATCGTGTACCTTTGGAGTTGCATGTGAGGACTTTAGCATTAGATGGACCCTCAAAGATGCCAAGTTTGTCCTTGATCTCATCTAGGCAGAGTCGAAAAAACTCCCGAGTAGGCCCTCCATTGTCCACGGCACCCTCAGATATTCCATAGTCATCAGTGAACTTAACATCTACCTTCTTCTCAGGTGAAAAATTGGATCTGCACATGGCTCTGGACGCTCCATCCCACACATTTCTTCTTATGATATTGAAGCGTACAGTGCTGTCATTATTTACTCGAGAGGCAATCTGCTCCATTATTCTCTCTAAAGTCATCTTTAAATCACTGAAACAGTAACGCAATATGGTTAGTGTCAATGGATATCAGATAAAGACCAAAAAATCACTACTGTGCATTCATAAATACATTTCTGCCCCATTTACATTGCAACTTGTTAAATCTTCTTGCTACTAGTCTAGACAATACATTCCATTACAATTTAAGATCCGGGTCATCAGAGACATTCTTCCTCAAACAGCTCAAGGTATGTACTACAAAATAAAAACAGCAATATTTTAATGGATATTAAGGTACACATATATGATTTTGACATAGAGAATTGCATTGCCACGAGACTAAGACCATGCTCGCTGGTCTAATAACTGCAATGTTCTTGAATGGATGGCATTGAATGGACAGTAAGTGTGTAAAAATAGGGGCACTATCATTTAGTATGAAATAAATATATTTTTACACACAAATTGCACTTTAAATAAGGCCCACACCTTAAAAACTGTATGAAAAGACAAAAATGAACAAAACATGGACCTGTAGGTTGTGCTGGAAGAACTACTGCCAGATGTGTTGCGTTGGGTGGGATCATGGGACACACCAGGGGTATTCTTAGCAGAAAAGCAATGCTGTTCACCACTAGCATTGACAGTGGGATCAATAAGCAAGCCATGGCTATTCCCACTGGAGATGGCAGAAGTTCCACTGGACAGCGTGAGAGTTTCATCAATAGTGATGACAGGAGCGCTAGTGGACGTGGTGGTGGTGTCTGAGATTGAAGGGGCACTGGTGCAAATATCTTGGGTAGCAACACACCAGATAATTTGATCACCATTCTTGATGGAAGGTCCTGAAAAGGACTGGGCCTCAACAGTGGTGATAGCTGAGACAACCTCTTTGGAGATGTCACCTACACTACCAATGACTGCAAGAATGTGAAAAAATAGTCAATTAACATTAACTCTTGAGTAACATTTAAATGAAAGTGAGCATCAGAACACATTAAGTGGTGGTAGATATACATTTTCTACACAAAATATTACTTAAAATAATCTAATTGTGAAAAAACAAAAACCTTTCACAATCTGGCTCTCTGTTCCTACTTTCAGCCACACCCCCACCTCAAACCACTGACTGCCACACCCAACTGCACAACTTCCCTTATGAGCCCTGCAGTTACCTAACCCTCCTTGTCCACCTGTTTCCACTTAACTGGCACTTTCCCACCGTCAATTCATTGATGTTACAATGATGGTTTCATACCTTGTGTCACGCTTTGGAGAAGCCACCTGAACCCTAACCTTGACCTGTATCTACCTGTCTACCTGAACTGGCCCATAAGTCTTCTTTATCATTGAAGCCTCTTATAACATTTGATTCCTATCTCTATTATCCTGCTCAACTAATCATGACCAGCATCATTTTAATGTTGTTTGTAGATAAAAATATTTACCAGATTTGTCACTGTCCAATGCTTGAGCAAAATCATGGCTCTGTGCATGGCTACTGTCTCCATCAGAAGATGACTGTCAATTAAAACAGATAAACACAACAAACTTTATGGATCAAATACACTATACTAATAAGAAAACTACGTTCATATTATGTCAGAGCATAGTACAAGTAATAATGTAAAACATCCAGTGTAAAATATAGTATTTCTAGTACCAGTAATATACAATATCTTCATGCACTACTTACAGAATCTTTTTCCTCACTTAAAATGACTTTGTCAGGCCTGACATAAATGGACTTCTGATGAAACAGTTTTTTCAAAAGGCTTCCACTCAAAGTCTGATTGGAGGTGAGGGATGGTTCAAGTAGTTTGTTGTGACAAGGCATCAAGATCTGTAACCTTAAGGTATGAAACACACATATGAAACCGGTTAAAGGTAAAAGAATGCAATACAGTACATAGAAAGGTTTTAGTTTCAATGTGTAATATGTGCACACAGAAATTTACATTCTGTCATTTTGCAAGTCAACACAACTTTAAAAGAATTGTTACTAGATATTTACAACCACAATGTATTGACCAAAGTCAAAATTGTTTGTGTCCAAGCTTGTTAGAAATAGGCAGCAGCAATATGGAATGTAAAAATTAATTTGAAAAACATATTTTAAAATTAATCTTTCATACTACAATAGGACATAATTGCAAAAACTATAGACTGATCAAAAGCTTACCTGCATCCATCCACTATTGGCTGGAAGGCCTCCGTTATTGCCTGCATTACTCTGCCAGAATCCCAGTGACAGCCAAATTCCAAGGCAGATTTTATATGTCCATTTTCAAAAAGCCAAGCTTTGCTGGCTCGCCTTGGTACATTTGTAGATGTATGGTCTGGCAGGAGAATTACTTCTTTGGTGAAAGACTGAGCCACTGGATTACTTGCCTGAAACCTTAGAAACATTAAAGAAAAACTAATTGTATTCAATTACATTAAACATTGTAAAAACAGGTACTATATTACACATTTACATACAATAAACATATGGCCTACTGTATATTGACTTAATTTTGATTGATTACATTAACATTTGTTTACCATAGTACATTATTAAATTGTGTAACGTCATAACTTACTGCAATGTTATTGAAAATAAAACATGATTGATAAAACAATGTTTTGCACTAATGCAAATCATTAATTTGAAAGATATTATCTTAGTGCGTGACGTAGGCAATACTTTAAAACGCTACTAATATTAAATCAGGCTAACCTTCAGGCTAACGCAACAATCTTTAAGACATCAAAGTCGCACAATAACCTATCGCAGTAACGTTAAAATTGCCGTTTTTGTTAATGGAGTCTGGTGGCCTTGAATTCAATTTTCAATTCAATTCAATTCAATTTTATTTATATAGCGCCTTCCACAATCAAAATTGTCTCAAAGCGCTTTACAGAGACCCAGAGCCTGACCCCAGAGCAAGCACTTAAGGCGACAGCGGCAAGGAAAACTCCCTTTTAACAGGAAGAAAACTTGAGCAGAACCTGGCTCAGATGGGGGACCCTCCTGCCGATGGCCGGGCTGGGTGAAAGGAGGAAAAGGAGGAAGACAGGACAGCTAGGAATGGAGGAGAGGGGGAGAAAGACATGCAGCATAATACAGACAATGTGGGTCAGTATTTGCATTACAGTTAGTAAACAGTTATTTGATAATGTGTGCTCAGCAGATTAGAATTATGAAACAGAGCACGGAGGCAAAAAGCTGTCATGACTGGTAATTATTTACATTGCAGTTTGCAAAGAATATTAATCAAATATTTATCTGTAGCAGAATGGAACATTAAAACATGTTAGAAATAGATCATTGTAAACAATAAACAGCAGCAGGTGGGTGGAGCCAGGACCATAGGACATGCAGCTCCGGAGCCAGAGGTACCTGCAGAAAGGTACAGAGAAAGAGAGACCAGAGAGAAACAAACACAGGACTACGGGACATAGAGGACACAGAGTTAATGACATGTAATAAAGGCTAATAAATTTGAGAGTGGATCTGAGGAGAGAAAGAGAAAGAAGAAGAAGTGCGCAGTACATCAAGGGATGTCCCCCAGCAGCCTAGGCCTATAGCAGCATAACTAGGGGATGAATTCAGTTGCCTGAGCCAGCCCTACTAAGGGCTATATCCTTAACTGTAACATTGTCTATAGAGATAATTGTGACTAACTATAAGTTTAATAAATAACTAGGACTGTAACTACAACTAATTATAAGCTTTATCAAACAAGAAGGTTTTAAGCTTCGTTTTAAAATTAGAGAGGGTGTCTGCTTCCCGAACCCAAACTGGCAGTTGGTTCCATAGGAGAGGGGCCTGATAGCTAAAGGCTCGGCCTCCCATTCTACTTTTAGAGATTTTGGGAACCATAAGCAAACCTGCATTCTGGGAACGAAGCAGTCTGTTAGGATGATATGGTACTATCAGCTCTTTGAGATATGAAGGAGCCTGGCCATTGAGGGCCTTATATGTAAGGAGAAGGATTTTAAAATCAATTCTGGATTTTACAGGAAGCCAATGAAGAGAAGTTAGTACAGGAGTAATATGATCTCTCTTGCTAATTCCAGTCAGTACTCTTGCTGCAGCATTTTGGATCAGCTGGATGCTCTTTAGAGAGTTAACTGGACATCCTGATAATAGGGAATTACAGTAGTCCAGCCTAGAAGTAACAAAAGCATGGACTAGTTTTTCAGCATCACTCGGCGACAGAATGTTCCTAATCTTACTGATATTGCGCAGGTGAAAGAAGGCGGTCCTGGAGGCTTGTTTTATATGTGAGTTAAAGGATAGATCCTGATCAAAAATAACTCCGAGGTTCCTCACAGTCGTACTGGAGGCTAAATTAATGCCATCCAGAGTAACTATATGATTAGATAAACTGTTTCTGAGGTGTTTGGGACCAAACAAAATAACCTCAGTTTTGTCTGAATTCAGAAGAAGAAAGTTACAGGTCATCCAGGCCTTTATGTCTTTAAGACATGCCTGAAGTATGGCTAACTGATCTGTTTCGTCTGGTTTCATAGATAAATATAGCTGGGTATCATCCGCATAACAATGGAAATTTATTCCATGCTTCCTGATAATATTGCCTAGGGGAAGCATGTATAAGGTGAACAGTATCGGTCCAAGCACAGAACCCTGTGGAACTCCATGACTTACTCTGGTATATATGGAGGGATCATCATTAACATGAACAAACTGGTATCTATCTGATAGATATGATTTAAACCAGCCTAGTGCTGTTCCTTTAATCCCAATAACATGTTCCAATCTTTCCAATAGGATACCATGATCAATGGTGTCAAATGCAGCACTAAGATCTAGCAGGACAAGTATAGAGACGAGTCCATTATCTGATGCTATAAGAAGGTCGTTGGTAACTTTCACCAGTGCTGTCTCTGTGCTATGATGAACTCTAAATCCTGACTGAAAAACTTCAAACAAACCGTTCCTATGTAGATGATCACACAACTGAGATGCAACAGCCTTTTCAAGAATTTTAGAATTAAAGGGGAGATTGGATATAGGTCTGTAGTTTGCCAGAATGTCAGAGTCCAGAGAAGGCTTTTTAAGTAAAGGTTTGATAACTGCAACCTTAAAAGCCTGTGGAACATATCCTGTAACCAACGAGAGATTTATTTGATCTAATATGTGAGTGCCAATCAAAGGCATCACCTCTTTAAGAAGCCTGGTCGGGATAGAATCCAAAAGACATGTTGATGATTTAGATTTAGAAATTATTGAAGTCAATTCAGCTAGATCTATGGGAGAGAAACAGTCTAACGGCAAATCAGGACTGGAAGATGTTTCTAAAGATGCTGTTCTGGACATACCTACATCATTAACAGTTGTAGGCAGGATGAGATGGATTCTGTCTCTAATGTCTACTATTTTGTTGCTAAAGAAGCTCATAAAGTCATTACTAGTGAGAGCTAGAGGGATGGATGGTACAACAGAGCTATGGCTCTTTGTCAGCCTGGCTACAGTGCTGAAAAGAAACCTGGGGTTGTTCTTGTTTTCCTCTATTAATGATGAGTAATAGGCAGTTCTTGCCTTACGGAGGGCTTTTTTATACATTATAAAGCTATCTTTCCAGGCTAGGCGGAATTCCTCTAAGTTAGTGGATAACCATTTCCTTTCCAGCTTTCGTGATATCTGCTTTAAAGTACGTATTTGTGAATTGTACCATGGAGCTAGCTTCCTCTGATTACTGACCTTCTTTTTCAAAGGGGCAACAGAGTCGAGGGTTGAACGCAATGAAGCAGCAGTATTATCAACTAGATAGTCTATATCTGCTGGAGTAACGTTTAGGTCATTGTCCTCTGTAAAACTGGCACATGGCAGTGGAGATAATAAAGATGGAATAGCTTCCTTATATTTAATAACAGCATTATCAGACAGAAATCTACAGTAGTTAATTTTTTTCTCAGATGCTGTGCAGTTCATTATTGTAAATTCAAATGTTACTAAAGAATGATCAGATAAAACAGGGTTCTGAGGGAATACTGTCAAATATTCAGCTTCTATGCCATAGGTTAGTACAAGATCAAGGGTGTGATTGAAACAGTGAGTTGGTTTGTTAACATTTTGCAAAAAGCCAATTGAGTCTAATACTGAATAGAAAGCAGTCTTAAGGCTGTCATTGTGGGTATCGACATGAATATTAAAGTCGCCCACTATAATTACTCTATCCGTACTAAGCACTAAATCAGATAAAAATTCAGTGAATTCAGACAAAAACTCAGAGTAAGCAGCAGGTGGACGATACACCACAGCAAATAGTACTGGTTTTTCTGTCTTCCAGTTTGGATGTGAGAGGCTGAGGATAAGGCTTTCAAATGTACTATATTTCGGCTTAGGTCTAGGATTAATTAATAAACTTGAGTGGTAGATTGCTGCCACTCCTCCTCCTCGGCCTGTGCCTCGAGGAATGTGATAATTAATATGACTAGCAGGGGTTGACTCATTTAGACTGACATACTCTTCCTCCTGTAGCCAGGTCTCAGTAAGACAGAATAAATCAATCTGCTGATCCATTATCAAATCATTCACTAACAGAGACTTAGACAAGAGAGATCTAATGTTTAATAGCCCACATCTGATTGTGGTGTTTTTAGGTTCAGATGCTTTTGTAGTACAAATTTTTTTGAGGTTTTTATGAATAACACCTCTTGCATTTTTTAATTTATGCACTTTTTGTTGACGGGGAGCAGACACAGTCTCTATAGGATAAAGGGAATCGTTAGAATGGTAGGAATAATAAGAATCATGAGAATCATGGGTGGGTGACAGCTCTAGAGAAACTGCAGAGAAGCGTGTAGGACTGCAACTCTGCCTCCTGGTCTCAACTCTGGGTTGTCATGACTTAGGTTTTCTAATGAAATCTGTCATATTTCTAGATATGAGAGCTGCACCATCCAAAGTGGGATGGATGCCGTCTCTCCTAATCAGACCAGGTTTTCCCCAAAAAGTTTTCCAGTTATCAATGAAGGCCACGTCGTTTGCTGGACACCACCTAGACAGCCAGCGACGGAATGAAGACATACGGCTAAACATGTCATCACTGGTCAAATCGGGCAAGGGTCCAGAGAACACTACGGAGTCCGACATTGTTTTGGCAAAGTTACACACCGACTCCACATTAATTTTAGTGACCTCCGATTGGCGTAATCGGGTGTCATTACCGCCGACGTGAATAACGATCTTACCAAATCTACGTTTATCCTTAGCCAGCAGTTTTAAATACGATTCAACGTCGCCCGCTCTGGCCCCAGGAATGCATTTAACTATGGTCGCTGGAGTCTCTAACTTCACATTTCGCAAAATGGAGCTGCCAATAACCAGAGTTTTTTCCTCAGCGGGTGTGTCGCTGATTGGGGAAAATCTGTTTGAAACATGAAGCGGTTGATGGTTAACCACGGGCCTTTGTTTCATGCTATGTTTCCTTCGGACTGCCACCCAGCCGCCCTGGCTTCCCGGCTGCTCGGGAGCTGCCGGGGAACGGCTGACAGGAGCTAACGTAGGACGGCTAGCTGTAGCTAATTTAGGCTGGTCCGCATCAGCTACAGGGGACTGACTAGCTAGCGCTGCTGCGGGGCGATTATCTATGGTGCGGAGCCGAGCCTCTACTTCCCTAAGTCTCGCCTCCAATGCTACAAAAATGCTACATTTATTACACATACCATTATCGCTAAAGGAGGCAGAGGAGTAAGATTATGGCTACTGCTGGAAGGGATATTTAAATTGAAATGCATTCTGTTCTGTTATTACCTCCTGTGTCCTGGGAGCTGTGGGGGGTACCTGTGAGGTTGAAGGTACGAGAACAGCCTGACCGGGGACATTCCCTGCACTCGGTCTTCCACGGTGAAAAATAGAATAAATTTCTTCATCGGTAGAACGGTACTGGATTTGGTTAGCTGTATTTTGACCCGTACATACAGTCGCCAGAGTGTTTATTATCTCCTCATTGTTTAAAAGTGCCGACACCAAATTTCCTGCAGATTCGCTCATGGTGTTCGCTCATTAGCCTGTAATCAAATCGACAAAAAAAAAAAAAAAAACAAAACAAAACATGGCGGCAGTGGCGTCAAACTGTCATTACATATATTCAGACTTTCATTCCATATATTCAAGTTTCATTCCATATATTCAGTTTTATTCCATATATTCAAGTTTCATTCCATATATTCAGACTTTCATTCCATATATTCAAGTTTTATTCCATATATTCAGACTTTCATTCCATATATATGGGTCATTCCGCCAAAAGAGTGCAATTTGCTCGTTGTAACTCTTCAAAATTAAACAAAAACAAAAAAAAATATGTTTAAAAGAATATCAACCACATAAATTGTTTTCCCTTGTGTACAGTGTTTTGTATAGTAATAAAATATAATTTGTATTATATTATTACTTGTGTTTATACATTTAATATACAATGATATGCTGGGGACGGAAATGTTACTCTTTTGGCGGAATCGCCCATATATAAATTCCTAAACGGCATGCCATAATACATACACACACACACACACACACACACACACATATATATATATATATATATGCTATAATAGTAAAACTTTTTTTAAAGGAAATTTCTATCCTTTAAACACACACACACACACACACACACATGAATGTCATCTTTACTCGTCTAAAATTTCCAAGCTGATATTTCACTTTGAGACAACGACTGTTTCAAACCCACAATAAAAAAAACCACAATAACTCAAAGGTCAGAAATCCCAGGTAACAACAGCGAGTGTTGACGAGTTTTAACATTAAAACCGCTGACATTTACCTTCAGATGGAGAAAATCATCTGCGCCAGAAATTTTGGTCAAAGTGAAAGTAAACTGCAAGGCTTTGCCCAGAGAGGTGTGTGTGTGTATGTGTGTGTGTGTGTGTGTGGTCTCTTCATTAATATGCAGTGTGACTGGTTGGACTGGGTCTCAGTCAGACTGGAGTTCACATGCTAAGACATGTATCCTCCTCATGACTCCCAGTGTGAACACACACACAAACACTCTGCTGCTGTTTGATGTTTTCATTATTATTGATTATTGATCAGTTGAATCAGCTGAGCTCCAATGGAACTAAATTCTCCATTTCAACAGTGATGTCTTCAACACAAACATTCAGGCTTCACATTAATGTGGATAAATATCACTTACTGTTTCCACCAGTTTCATATTTGTATCTTGAATGAAGGCAGATATGTGTGCAGATAGACCATAATGGGGCTGGGCCTCCTGTCATTGTGACTTCAGACAAGCTTCACAGTGTAGCATAATCAAGGTGCTTTTCTGTCCTAGTGTTTAAATGGATCTGGTCAACCTGCTAAGACGAGTACATCAAAGTATGAAACATGACAATTCCTGTTGCCAGTCAAACATGAACAGGAACTAAGTAGAAGCAGGAGGAAACTCAGAGGAATGAAGGAAACACAGTGATACACAAGGGAACTGTGTAACAAGTGAAACACATCAGGGCGGGACAGACAATCACAGAAGCAGGAAAAAGACATAAGGACAGAAAGTAAAACACCAACACACTAGGTAAGTAATTTGAAAGTAAAACAGGAAATTATGAATCCAAACAAACAAACCATGAAACAAAGAATCCAAACAAAAAGTCACTCAAGGGCCATGAGCCACAGAGTCTTTGTGAAGCAGAGGTAGGACCAGGAGGAACCAGAATCTGAGTGTTGAGGGTAGAGGTGAGAGTAGGGAAGCAGAGCAGGTCACGGCAGGGGAGTTGGTACACTGTAAAAACTAAATGTTGAGAAAACTCAAATTATCAAGGCAAGATAATGGAAGAGATTTTTGAATTTTCTCAACTTAAACCTTCAAATTGAGAAAATTCAAAAATCGCTTTACTAAACTTTACTAAAGTTTGCAAGTTTAGACAAGAGTTCTGCCAATTTGGATCTTCTTCTTCTTCTTCACCTAATTATGATATTCATATAAGGCGAACAATGAAATTCTTCCATCAGGGCCATGTGTTTCTACCTTCAACAAACACAGATAATTAATGAATGAACACAATTATTGCTTCAGTGAGAAAAGAATTTGCTTTTATAAAACAGGAAAATTCATGTTGCTGTCAAACTTTTTAAAGAGCGACCAATAAATACATGTTTAAAGTTAGCAGCATATTTATTGATAACATGGCTGTGAACACAAGGGTCAACTAGTAAAGCAGACACTGAAGTGTTGCCTAAAGTACCACATTAACTGAACAGAAGTGTGTTCTCACATTACAATATTGTTGACTGTAACAAAGCTTCCTGACAGTTATGAGCAAATAGTGTTAAATCCTACATGGCCTCAAAATCCAAAGCTGCTTCTGAACTAGATACTGATGATGGTAGATATCTTTCTGTCTTTAAGAAGCAAAGAGGACACACAAAGTCCCACTGTAAATTACTCAGTGTTCAAAATGAGCTTCATTTGGAAATTTAAGGAAAAAAGAAATAAAAACCCAGTTCCTCTTGTGAAGAGGCATTTCACACTTCCACAAAATTCTATTTCACAGGTAAAAGGGACACGTGTGCTTAAAATGACTGCATGTGCAAGCACACTGATGTTTTACTTGAACACCAGCAATGAACATTAACAGTTGAAATACTAGATATACACCTCTCATAAACTGGAAACTGCCACTTCCACTAATCATATAAAAAATATTGTTTGACAATAAAATGTAGCTGGTAACAATAAAAGTTACTCATTATAACACACCAAGCTGACACTGATGTAGCATCTACAGTTACACACAAATACATCAATCAAGTCAGAACAGGTTACTAACATCAAGGTGATAAATTGGGCCTGCTGGGCCTTAATCATTTCAAATTAAAACAAAGAATTCAAGAATAAAGCAAAATAAAAATCCAGTGTCTCTTGTGAATTGGCATCTCACAATTCCAAACATGGTCCAGGTGATGATCATTTATACTGAGCTATACTGTTCATGCTGCAGTTGACAAGGAAGCTAGGCGAATAATACCCAGCTATATTTATCTATGAAACCAGATGAAACAGATCAGTTAGCCATACTTCAGGCATGTCTTAAAGACATAAAGGCCTGAATGACCTGAAACTTTCTTCTTCTGAATTCAGACAAAACTGAGGTTATTTTGTTTGGTCCCAAACACCTCAGAAACAGTTTATCTAATCATATAGTTACTCTGGATGGCATTAATTTAGCCTCCAGTACGACTGTGAGGAACCTTGGAGTTATTTTTGATCAGGATCTGTCCCTTAACTCACATATAAAACAAGTCTCTAGGACCGCCTTCTTTCACCTGCGCAATATCAGTAAGATTAGGAACATTCTGTCGCAGTAATTCTGTAATTCCCTATTATCAGGATGTCCAGTTAACTCTCTAAAAAGCCTATATCATATTACTCCTGTATTAGCTTCTCTTCATTGGCTTCCTGTAAAATCCAGAATTGATTTTAAAATCATTCTCCTTACATATAAGGCCCTCAATGGCCAGGCTCCTTCATATCTCAAAGAGCTGATAGTACCATATTATCCCAACAGACTGCTTCGTTCCCAGAATGCAGGTTTGCTTATGGTTCCCAGAATCTCTAAAAGTAGAATGGGAGGCCGAGCCTTTAGCTATCAGGCCCCTCTCCTATGGAACCAGCTGCCAGTTTGGGTTCGGGAAGCAGACACCCTCTCTAATTTTAAAACGAAGCTTAAAACCTTCTTGTTTGACAAAGCTTAGAATAAGTTATAGTTACAATCCTAGTTATTATGACTAAACTTATAGTTAGTCACAATTATTTCTATAGACACTGTTACAGTTAAGGATATAGCCCTTAGTAGGGCTGGCTCAGGCAACTGAACCATCACTTAGTTATGCTGCTATAGGCCTAGGCTGCTGGGGGACATCCCATCATCCTCTGCACACCTCTTCTCTCTTTCTCTCCTCAGACCCAGTCTCACATGTATTAGCCTTAATTCCATGTCATTAACTCTGTGTCCTCTCTGTCCCGTAGTCCTGTGTTTGTTTCTCTCTGGTCTCTCTTTCTCTGTACCTTTCTGCAGGTATCTCTGGCTCCGGAGCTGCATGTTCTGTGGTCCTGGCTCCACCCACCTGCTGCTGTTTATTGTTTACAATGATCCATTTCTAACATGTTTAATGTTCCATTCTGCTACAGATAAATATTGAATTAATATTCTCTGCAGACTGTGATGTAAATAATTACCAGTCATGACAGCTTTTTGCCTCCGTGCTCTGTTTCCTATCATAACTGTAATCTGCTGAGCACACAGTATCCACTAACTGTTCACTAACTGTAATGTAAATGCTGACCATCTAACATTGTCCATTGTCTGTATTATGCTTCATGTCCTCTCCTCCTCTTCTCCATTCCTAGCTGTCCTATCTTCCTCCTTTTGCTCCATTCACCCAGCCCGGCCATCGGCAGGAGGGTCCCCCATCTGAGCCAGGTTCTGCTCAAGGTTTCTTCCTGTTAAAAGGGAGTTTTCCTTGCCACTGTCTCCTTAAGTGCTTGCTCTGGGGTCAGGCTCTGGGTCTCTGTAAAGCGCTTTGAGACAGTTTTGATTGTGGAAGGCGCTATATAAATAAAATTGAATTGAATTGAATTGAATCTTGTCCTTTCACATTAAAAGCATCATTGTGAACATCAGTGTTTTGTCTTTCTCTGAATCTTGGGACAACTGAGCTGATTCAGTTCAAACTAAAATGCTGCCACAGTTTATCTGAAAGATCTGAGAAAAAACAAAGACAGAAACTTGTCAAACTGTCTTTCAGAGTTTCACAGTTAGAAAGCTCCTTACTACTCTGAAGAGTTTGAGCCTCGATTCTATAAATTTCAAAAGTCCATTTAAAAAAGACTCAGAAAAGATGAGAGTGAAAACCAGCAGCTGAAATTTGACTAAAACAAGAAGCTGTGAAGTTTATTTGAAAAATGTTTCAAGAGTTTTTCAACTTCATCTGTCATTTTTACAGTGTATACCTGGTTTTCACCCTGTTTTACGTGTTTTACAGTGAATCCTCTGGCTGCTGTAAGAATACGTCTGCTGGTTTTTATTATTTACATCATTATTTTTTACAACTTCATTACACTGTATTTATAGCAGTGTAATAATATGTGTGCTCACATACAGAGAGTCATTATCAGACTGATGAACATTAGAGCTAAAATAAGTCAGTAAATATGGAATAATGTCAGTGTGAACATCAGTATCATTGTCAGTGCTGTGTGCAGAGTTGTAGTTACTGACAGTGACCACTGGAGGGCAGAAGACTCCTGTTCAGTGAAGAGGTTATCAAGTCACTTTGAGAGAGCCTGTCACCAAGTGGGGGCATTGGAGCATTGTGTGCCCCCCATTACACCCCTACACCTCCCAAAATACATGAACAGTCTGTGTGTTCACTGCAGAATGTGAAAAACCTTCAGGAGCACTGAGGAAAGTTTTCACTGTTTGTTGATGCACGTCAGACACAGCTGCTCCTCAGTCTGAGCAGAGGCCAAAGGTAGAGGTGGTGAGGCTGCACTAGCCCCCCTCCAGGTGGCTGAAGTGTATTATTGTCACACAAACACTGGTTTTCTTTTTAGTTTAGGAAATAAAAACAATGATGGCTGGAGTCGCAAATTTGAGCAGTGCATTTATTTACAGGCAAAAAAAAAAAAAAAATCTACCAAAAATCAAATCCACAATTTACTGGGTGTTACATTCCTCACTCTGTCCTCGAGCGCTTTGTTGGCCGGAGCATTATAAACCCTAAGCTCCTCCCAAGACCAACCAATTTACAATCAATGCATTAAATGAGATCTCTGGTCACCACATCTTCATAACCACCTGTTATAGACACTGCTGTGGCCAAGAACACTAAGGGGGAGGGCACAGGTGTAGAAACCCCAAGACGGACAGACGAGTCAGTTAAAGTCCTCTTTATTAAACTCACAATCACTGGATCAAAGTCCAAGGCCAGGAAACAAAACTTAAACAACTAAATCATCCAAGAAGGAGAAAAACTTCAGAAGCTCAAGTCTAAAACCTAAAAGTTTGAAGTCCTTACTTGGGGTGAACAAATGAAAGTGAATCCAAAGGGAACAGAGGACAAATCCCAGAGGTGACAAAGACAGGGAAACAGGTAACACTAAGGACAGGACAGCAGGTGAACACAGAGACCAGGATGAGAAAAGCAGGTACAACCACAGCAAGAACACAGCAGGAACAGACTTGGACAAAACACTGGTGAACACAGGCTAGGACTCAGAGACACTGACGAGGAGACAAGGGAAGAATGAGACTTAAATACACTAGGACAACAGGAGACACACATTAGGACGGGACAGAAAATCAGCAAAGGAGGGAAACAGGAAAAAGACAAGTCCAAAAAGAGTTGAAAATGTCCTGTCCTCATGCACAGATCCTGCCGTTTTTCATATGTATTCAGTATTGTATTCACTCAGTATTGGCCTGTCTCCATTGGCTGGCACTGGAGTTTAGAATGAAACATGAAATCTTAGTTATTACCTAACACAGTGAAACCACTGAGTACATTTGTGAATAGTTGTCTCCGTTCAGGAAGAAGCCTGACTTCCTCTAGTAAATAATAACAAATAAGGAGCTCTTACATGGACTTATACAGTAAACAATCATCAAAGTCAAAAAGTCAAAGTCAACTTTATTGTCAAAACCATATGTACAGGTCATACACAGGTTTTGAAATTGCAGTGCTCCCTAGGCCCACAGTGTTACAGTAAAGATAAATAATAATTAAAGACAGTATAAACATTAGCAGTATAAACACACAGTTCCATCAACAATACACAACAGTATAAACAGTATAAACATATCTCAGTAGTTGAGAAGAAAGGACCTAGTTGAGAAGAGACTTGTATATAATACAAAAATCAGTGACACAAAAGAATTTGTGTGTAATTTTTAGCTCAAATTATGGAGTTTAAGCAGTAACAGGGTTATATAGCAGCAGCTGGATGTAAGTGCCGGTGCAGGTCTGTTTCAGTGCAGTGGTGTATGTGTGTGTGTGTGTGTGTGTGGGAGTGGGAGTGAGTCCATATTTCCGGGGGGGTTCAGAGGGGGGATGTGGGTGAGGGTCAAGGGTCGTATGTGCGGGGATCCTCAGGGGGAGGGACGGCAAGGCAGGGAGAGAGTTCAGCATCCTGACAGCTTGGTGGACAAAACTGTCTCTCAGTCTGCTGGTTCTGGCCCGGAGACTCTTCAGTCTCCTTCCAGATGGCAGCAGACTGAAGACGCTGTTGGACGGGTGGGTGGGATCACCTGCAATGCAGAGGGCTTTGCAGGTGAGGTGAGTGTGCTAGATGTCCTGGAGGGAGGGGAGAGAGACACCCATGACCCTCTCAGCTGCTCTCACTGCGCGATGTAGCTTCTTCCGGCAGGACACGGTGCAGGTGCCATACCACACAGTGATGCAGCTGGTCAGGATGCTCTCTATGGTGCCCCTGTAGAAACTGCACATGATAGGGGCTGGGGCTCTGGCTCTTCTCAGTTTACGGAGGAAGGAGAGTTGCTGTTGGGCTTTGCTGGTCAGTGATGCAGTGTTTTTTGACCAGGAGAGGTCTTCTGAGATGTGCACACCCAGGAACTTGGTGCTGCTCACTCTCTCCACAACAGCACCATTGATGGCTAGTGGGGTGTGCTGGTCGTGCGCTCTCCTGAAGTCTATGATGACCCGTGACCCGTGAGCCATGGCTTCTGATTGGCCCGAACAGTGATGGTCTTGGTGTCTGTGACATCATCAGTGCTTAGAGATGTAGGCAGTGACGGTCTCTGTGTATTCTTGTAGGTCTGGAATTCCAAAGTTTTCCATTAAATCAAAGTTTTCCATTAAATCCATCTGTAATTTGGGATCAAATAGTTGTTGTTCAGTTGAATATGTGTTTAGTTGTGGATTTCCTGAGCTGATCTGCAGGATAGAGACCAGGACCAAGCAAGACATTTTTCCTGGATCAGGACTGAACATTTGAAGTTTGATCCATTTCAGTGGTGAATCAAAGTCAGTTTTTAGTCCAACATGTCTGATTTGATCTTTATCTTCTAATTCCAGACTTGACTGAGCTCAGCAGCATGTTATGAATCTGTGTTGACATGAATAGTTGTATGAATGTTGTGGTGACATTTGGATGATGTGTGTAGAAGGCTGACATTATGATGATCCGCAATAAGAGAAGGACAAAGTCCCTCTACTCATGTTAGTGAAAGCTCATTGATTAGGACATATCTGATTGGATTAGAAATGATTTTTATCCACATGATTTATTCTTTATTCAGATTGAGGTTCTGCAGGTTGTCAGAGATCAGCTGTGCTTCTCTGGCCTCAGTTCTGAAGTCCAACCTCTCCCTTCTGAGACACCTGGACCTGAGCTACAACGAGCTGCAGGATTCAGGAGTGAAGCTGCTGTGTGGTTTTCTGGAGAGTCCACGCTGTAGACTGGAGACTCTGAGGTCAGTTCACTGTCTGTTACTGTTGTAGATCTTATATCTTTAATCCACAACTGAACCTGGTTTATCTTCATCCAGAACCTGAATCCACTCATCTTAAATGAATGAATGAATGAGATTTGAAATAGTTGTTTTTCCATATTGTGACTTTTTCTTATCTCAGACTAAGAATTATTCCTTCAGTTTCACTTCATTTCACTTTACTTTATGTGACCCAACTCAGAGTGTAGAGAGATCTGAGGAGTTAAAATTATAAACGTCAAAGTAATATAACTTACTGATACTGAGTGGTGACACAAATAACTGAAAAGTTCAAAAAGAAAGAGCAGCAGACATGCATTTAGGTTACATAGCCATGGTAACTTATGCTGCACAGCTAACCTGCTCTGGAGCAGGTAAACTTCAGAGGATCAGATCTAAACCTGTCAACAGCCCAAATTTTGACCAATCAGATCACTGGAAAAAATGGAATCATCATTCCTACAGGATCCCAAATGGGTAAAAAAGTATTTATAACAAAGTGGCAAAAAAATAAAGAGCAACATATATTTTTTTAAAACAAACAGAAGGAGAGTTTATCACTAAATAACAACATAATAAATATTCTAGTTTCATTTGAAGTGAACAAAGATTCTTTAATCTGACAGAATTCCTGACACTGTTGATGCTTTTACTCTTATTGCATCACCGCAGCTCAGAATAACATGAGGAGACTTTGTGATGATAATTGTTGATTAAAACTAAACCCTCTGATGTCTGTTAGAAAAACTGTCCACACACTTAAAGATTTCATATGATTATAAATGAACATCTCAGTCAGACTGAGCCTATAAGAAGTTAACTGCTTTTCTCCTTCCTGCTTTGGAAGCTGAAAGAGTTAATTCACTGTTACTTTTTTAACACACATCACACTCATAATAATTTGTTACTGATTAAGTAAGAAACTTAAAAATAATTATTGTACTTATCTACATTATATCCTTGGTCTGACATTATCAATTATTGAATCAATTATGAATCTGTGTTGACATGAATAGTTGTATGAATGTTGTGGTGACATTTGGATGATGTGTGTAGAAGGCTGACATTATGATGATCCACAATAAGAGAAGGACAAAGTCCCTCTTCTCATGTTAGTGAAAACTCATTGATTAGGACATATCTGATTGGATTAGAAATGATTTTTATCCACATGATTTATTCTTTATTCAGATTGAGTTCCTGCACTTTGTCAGAGATCAGCTGTGCTTCTCTGGCCTCAGCTCTGAAGTCCAACCCCTCCCATCTGAGACACCTGGACCTGAGGATAAACAAGCTGCAGGATTCAGGAGTGAAGGATCTGTCTGATCTTGTGAAGAGTCCAGCATATAGACTGGAGACTCTGAGGTCAGTAGAGGGTTGGAGTCAGTCCATGCTGCTTTCATCAGTATTGTCCTAAACACAGTTTGTATCAAAGCAAAGATCCAGTGTCTCCTGTAAACCTCCAACCTTCTCAGTGGCTGCTTTCCTCATTGAAGCTGTGAGAGGAGAATGGTGACAGGCTTCAGGATTGGACAGAAAAACAGAGAGACAGAGAGCAGTCAGCCAATCAGATCAGCCACAAGCCTGATTGTGATTGTGTGTTTGAGGTGATGTGAAGACGACTGTTGTTGTTGTGTTCATGTCTACAGGAAGTAGAGCTGGATTACAGCTGACAGCCTCACAAGATGTGTAGAGACAGTGGTCCTCATTCATCAAAGTGTCGTAGCATCAAATCTGATCTGAAACTGTTTGTTCTCTCATTTCAACAGTAAAGAATTGATGAGTTTGATCTTTGTCACAGCTCTGAGATCAGTCTGACTGCAGCCTGCAAATCACTGGCTCTGATTTCAGAGAAGCATCATGACATTTTGTCAGCATGTGGTCTGATACAGAGCAGAACCTCTGCTGAAGTCCAGTGATCACATCTGTATATCTGTCCATCTGTCAGATACTTTCAGTGACAGCCTCCATGTTTATTTGTCAGCTGATATTTCAGAAGCAGATCAGATGTTCATCAACACACAGAGACTCTTTCTTTAAATGGAACATGAGTTGACATGTAACAGCAGTGAATCCATCACTAAACTGTTTGTGCAGTAATGAAGCTTCATGACTCAGCAGTTTATTTCCACTGTGGACTTGAGTGAAATGTTCAGAGTAAACAGACTTGATGCTAAAAGTCTCTGCAGGTGTGTGAGCTTCCAGCTCAGTGTCTTCACTCCAATACGTTAACATGAGAGCTGAGAGGAAGCTGCTACACTACACAGCTGCTCCACTTCTGCTCTGAACAGGACTGAAGTCCCTGCTGCTCTTTATACTGGATGTGCTGCATCAGTGACTGACAGCTGATGAAGTGAGTCTCTGTAAACACTGATTTATCACCTCTGTTGTCTGTCTTCTTCTCTCAACAGATGAAGGTAGTGATCTTTCTAAAGGAGAGAGTAAAGAGGACGGTGTGTGTGCTGAGAGAGGACGAGCTGTGTCCTGATGATCCAGAGAGGTTGAAGCAGCAGCAGCTTGTGTGTAGAGAGGCTCTGATTGGTCCATGTTACTGGGAGGTAGAGTGGAGAGGAGAGCTTCATCCAGCAGTGACTGACAGAGGAACCAGAAGAAGTGGAGAAGACTCTCAGTGCTGCAGTCTGAACTGCTCTGAGAACAGCTCCACTGTCAAGTCCACCATCATCCCTGTGTGTTCCTCTGGATCTGAAAGAGAATCATCAGTGTATCTGGACTGCTCTGCTGCTGCTCTGTCCTTCTACACAGTCTCTGCAGACACACTGAGACTCCTCCACCTCCTCCACCCTCCACCTGGACTTTTTCTTTTTTTATTATTTATTTATTTATTATTTTTATTATTTGCTTCTTAGTGCAGAGCCTGACAAGACATATATTATTATTCACCATATGTCTGATTCTGCTTTTTCCACTTCTTCTGTACAGATTCCAGCTTCTTGCAGCTTTGAGAAAAACCAGGCAAACTACATCAGAAAGTACAGTGTGACAGCCATATTGCTTTGTTATACACGTTTATATACATAATATATACATTTCACATAAAAACATGGTTGAAACCTGAAATACTGAGTTAAATCAGTATATCGATATATCAGTATTTGTATCTTTTATGGTTTTTATTAAATCACAGTTTAAGTTCATATATTATTTATTTGTTTATATATATATTTCCTTTTACTTTTTTTCACTGTCTCAGATTTTATAATGGGTGTGTATTGTATGATATGTTCAGAGCTGGAGTGACTGACATCATCACTGACATTTATTTATTTATTTATTTTTTCATGTATTTCTTACACACTTTTATACTTATATTGTAGTAAAGTTTATTTAGCTGGTTTTGTTTAGATTGTTTACTTTATTTGCCACATTGCAGAGAGAGAGAAACAACATTTCCATTCCCCTGTATGTCTGACATATGGTGAACTTGACAATAAAAAGCCTTTGAATCCTTTGAGCTTCTTTCAGCTTCTTAATTTTCACAATTTCCACGTTAAACTGAGCTCTGAGCTTCTGGTCATGAACAGAGATGATGGGAGTATTTAAACTGTGACAGCTCGTACACCATAAACAGTAGGGACATATGAAATACATCTGTGTCTTCAACTATCAGGGCATTTTTGATGACAAGTTCTGTCCTATACCCTGTTGTCTGCTGGGCATACACACTGGTTTCTCTGTGTATTTACATTCTGGTCGAGGGGTCAAGTCACCATAGCAACCAATGACTGGGCAGTATCTGGGAAGAAGTGGACAAATGACTCTAATTAGATTAATTAACTCTTAAGGAAATATCAAACAGCAGCTTTAATAACAAAAACATGACTGGTATAAAGTCTGTGAGACCAGGACACAAAGTCAGAAAAACTCAGTGTCCACACAGGAACCAGGAGCCACACAGAGGACAAATACTGGAACAGACTCAGACAAGACAACTGACTAACTAAAGAGACAGAGGAAGCAAGGAGACTTAAATACATTGACAATGGCAGACAATCAACAAAGGTGGGAAAGAAAGACAGGAAGCTCTTCAAAGTAAAACAGGAAATACTGAAAAAAATTCAAGAAAGCAAAACAAGAGTCCTCAATATTCCAGAAACAGAACAAAAGGAGCTGCTACAGGTCTGATCATGGCAAAGAGTCCAAACACAGTCCAAACAATGTTCAACCAAAGTCCAAAGCAGTCCAAAGAGTTCAAGACAGCCACCAAGGAGCTGATCATAACAGTCTGGAGGTGACATTGATCACACTGATGTGAGAGCCTATATTGGACTCCTGATTTTGGCTGGAGTGTACCGCTCCAAGGGGGAATCCACCTGCAGCCTCTGGGATGACCACAGTGGACGTGCCATCTTCCAGGCCACAATGAGTCATACCAAATTCAGGGTTATAAACTCGACCCTTCGGTTTGATGACAAGCTGAACAGGCCTTCGCGTCTCAGAGAGGACAAGCTTGCACCCATCCGTTCACTCTGGGAAATGTGGATACATCGCCTCTCTATGCTTTTCAACCCTGGGAGAGATGTGTGTGTCGATGAGCAGCTTGTCCCTTTCAAAGGCCGGTGCAGATTTCGTCAATATATGCCAAGCAAGCACTTGTGCAGGAACTCCTGAAGAGGAAAGTGACCCTGGTTGGGACGATCAGGAAAAATAAGCCTGAGCTTCCACCCAAACTCCTGCAGCTGAGAGGGAGAGCTGTCCTGTCCTCGGTTTTTGCTTTCACCAAGACAACCACAGCGGTGAGCTACATTCCCAAACGGAGGAGAAATGTGATCCTTCTCAGCAGCAAACATAGAGATGCAGCTGTCAATGAGGATGAGAAAAGGAAACCTGTGATCATCACAGATTATAACCGCTGCAAGGGAGGTGTTGACAACTTGGACAAGGTATGAGGATCCCACCTGGAACCATGCAAAGACACACAGGAGGAGGCTTTTCTTGGAGGAGCTGGGGAAAAGCCTGGTGTCTGTCGAAATGATGAGGAGAGGTCGCCTCCCCTGCACACTGCCTGCTGCTACCATGGTACAGGTTTCACAGGCCTCTTCAGCTGCTCCCACAGTGGGCCCTGACACTGACACCACCGCCAGCAGCTCCAAAAAGAAGAGGGGACTGTGCTGGACGTGCACAGGAAAAAAGAAAAAGAAACCTGACACCTGTTGCATCAGATGTGGCAACTTCACCTGCAAAGAGCACAGAATCCTGTGCTGCAAGTCCTGCTGGGTGAACTGAACTCTGTCTGAACTCACCTCCACATGCGAGCGCATGTGCACACACACACACACACACACAAACCACACACACACTTGTTCTGAAAACTGTACTAAAAGTTAAAATGTACAGTATTGAGTTTGTTTTCATCACTTCTGATTTTTTGTAACACACTTGTTTACTTGTTCAGAACATATCAGTAACATATTGTTCTGTTTTGAATATTCGATTGTTGATAGTGGTTCACATAATTGTGGAAGTATGTAAAATAAATATTTGATAAATCTGTTGCTGATTTAAAAATTATTTCAATAAAAAAGTGGAAAAAGTATTACTGCAGTACTTTTATAGAGGTTTTATCACCAAGAAATGACAAGCATTTTATACATTGGCCTATAATGGGGAAATGGCTGATTTTAGTGTTGAACAGTAAAAATGACAAATTTGACTATTTTTCTCAAAAATGAAACCATAACATCACAGAATGCATGATTATATTTTGTAATGGCCATGACGTCAAAAAAATGTGGTTTTAAGTAAAAATAATAATGCATACTTTGGATTTTACTCCATTACATTTCGCAGCAATTATCTGTACTTTCTACTCCACTACATTTCTACAATTTATGCCATTACTCGTTACATGTTATGAACATAATTTCCTCAAAATCTTGTGTGAAAAAAAAAAAATAGACTCCTTGCGTTAAGATAAGAGAATCCTTTATTAGTCCCTCAGTGGGGAAATTGCATTTAGCAACAGCAGGGATACAGTACAATAAGTGAAAGTGAGATATAAGTAAGAGGCCAATATGGCCAGAACAAGATTTAAATAAGGTAGAATAACTAAGAGACAAGAAAATAGCTGCTGTAAAAAATTAAAAAATATACCTACATAAATAAATAAATATGAGATGGAGATTGTTGAGTTGAGTGACTATAGTACACAAATATTGCACACTAATAACTGGATTATTGCACATTGATGTATGGTAATCAGTATGTGTGTTAACAATGGTCATTATAGAGTCTGACAGCAGCAGGAAGGAAAGATCTTCTAAATCTCTCCTTCACACACCGAGGGTGGAGCAGTCTGTCACTGAAGCTGCTCTGCAGAGCTGACAGGACGTTCTGCAGGGGGTGGGACTCGTGGTCCAGCATAGATGACAGTTTTGCTAGGACCCTTCTGTCTCCAACCTCACGCACTGAGTCCAGAGGACAGCCCAGGACAGAGCTGGACTTCCTGATGACTTTGTCCAGCTTCTTCCTCTCCTTCTCAGTTATGCTGCTGCTCCAGCAGACTACACCGTACAAGATGGCTGAAGCCACCACAGAGTCATAAAAGGTCTTTAGGAGTGTCCCCTGCACACCAAAAGACCACACACTGAAAAAAATAACTCATAAGATTTACTTAAAAAATATATTGTAAGTATTTGCACGCAAATGATTTAAGTAAAATTTAATGCTGCAATATCAAGTAACACTCGCCAGTATCAAGTAAAATTTACTTAACATAAAACAAAACAGTTGTGACGATATTAAGTAACATTTACTTAATTATATCCAAGTTTTAAGTTATATTTATTTAAACAAATTAAGTAAAATCTACTTGTTTTTCATAGACAGGAACATCATTTTCCCCAAAATTTTAAGTAAATTTTATATATCTGTAGTATTTGCCGTTATGGGGTAATTTAGTAGATTTTAATTATTTTCTTGTGCCTGACATTTTAATTTACTTGCTTGCATCATGTTACATTACTCACTAAAATTCCGTAATTATTGCCAGTTTTCCAAATAAATTTACTCTATGCATTTAATATATATTTATCACATATCACAAGACTAAATTACAATGCAATTAACGTGTTTATTTTTCATTTTAAACAGTTCAACAAACAAGTACCGTCAAAGTAAATCCACTACTATTGTGGATTGAATTGCCCAATCTTTTATGGGGCAGCCATAAATTTAACATTGGCATGACTGACATAAACTGAACACACAGACAGTATTACACAGTATACACTACATCCAATATACACTATTGTGGCAAAATATTAGGAACACTGTCGACATTGTCACTGTCAATAGCATTAGATTGTGCAGGTGTCCCAATACTTTTGTACATACAGTACAGTTTCAACATTCTCAGATATCCAAGAACGTTTAACACACAAACATGCTCAAAACAACTTCTGGGGTCAGGATAGAAACAGCCTGATGAAATGTTTAATCAGAATTACCTACACTTTCAACCAAACTACTATACTCTGTTACCTCACTTGCCTGACTTGAATGTGCCTGGAATACAGTATTTTTAAAATCTTCAATGCAGTGAGGATTGTGCTTCCTACTTTTATGTGAGGCAAAAGTTGAATATATATTCGTACTGTAGTCACAATCTTTAAAAACACAATTAACAGTCTCGTGCTTTCTCAGATGAGTCCCAAGGTGTTCAAAATATTGCCTCTCTGTGTTAAAACTACATGAATTACATACAAGACACGAAAATGAAACTATCTGCCCTAACTGTTGAGTCTCTGTATGATTTCTAGACAAATGTGCATGAAGTGCCCCCCAGTTTTTAAATAAACAAGGACAATCTGAGTACAAGCAGGGTAGTGACCAGCCTTGACTAGTGTGTGGATGCTTCAACCTGTAATGTTTTATGAGCTCTAAACGTTTTGATGACCTAAAATTGCATTTCTTGCATGACCATCTCATATCACAAGGGGCCTACTCTTTCTCCCTGATGAACTTCTTCTCCTGACTAGACCTCAACTCCAACTGTCCACTGGCTCCTCCAAAGGGCACCCTGAAAATGAAGAGACACAATTTGTGTTATTAAAACAATAGTCTAAAACATTTCAATATTACGTTATGATGAATGAATAAGGGAAAATAACAAAACATTATATGATGCATACATTTTTTCCTACCTGCCTAAATGATGAGAATAATGTTCTGTTCTGCTTTGCTTTCTGTTAATAGATAGAAAAATATTTTAATAACTTTTTTAAATTAGGAGTTAGGGAAATATATATGAATTTGGGGGAATTTCCTGGAAATTGGGGGGCAATTAAACTGCATCATGAACAAACATAAATTAATTTTTGTTTTGCCGTGCTAACTAGCTTCTGGTCAAAAAAAAAAAAAAGAAAGGAAAGGAAACTGCCAGTGAAGTCTCTTTGTATTCGCAAGCTGGAGCTCTCAAAGACGTCTGGCGCTTCTGTCAATAAACGTGTGTTTTAAAAGCCTATTCTGGGGCATTTCTCTCAAACATTCATCAGTATCTCCCGCTCATTCATGCACAGCGTTAATTCACTAAGGTAACGTTACTTAAGTGTCGCCGCCAAGTTTTCACTCGTGTTTTACAGAGAATCATATTCTACTATGTTGACGTCACTTGATAAATGTTATACCGTTACGTTAGTGCTTTATTTAATATCCAAACTTTAGTTATTTTTATCGGTAAAAACTGCCGCCCACCAGCGCGGACTAATGTGGCGTTATGCTAACTTTAAATTAACTTGTGAACAGTAACATATCTTGCGCCAAACTATCAAAATACATTAGGACCTATATATTATCACAAATTTAAAACAGAACGGTAATAACTTACCTGTGGTTGTACGCCTTAGTGCTACACCTTGCTCTGTGATCCTGTAACGTCCATGGGCAGAGCCAGTCCTGTTGCGCAACTGCGCATGCGTCGTGCATGCTTTTCAAAAAACTACACTTTCAGAGTAAAGTTTATGCAGTATTTCTAGGTTTATGTACATACAAATAATAAACATTTAAATATTATGAGGAAAACAAAAGTTAAACTTACTCTTTCCCCATAGTTCATGTATTACGGTAATACAATGTTTAATTTTATCTAAAAAACTCTAGTTCTGATTGAATCTTAAAAATACTTGGTAGAAATTATGACAGTTACTCTAATAGAATTTACTACACCAAAAAGTCACTTTTTTCAGTGCAGTCTCCTCAGGAGGTAGAGCCTGCTCTGTCCCTTCCTGTACAGTGCATCTGTGTTGTCAGTCCAGTCCAGTTTGTGGTTTAGGTGAACACCCAGGTACTTGTAAGAGTCCACTCTCACAATGTCCATTCCCTGGATGTTCACCGGTGAGGGGGCAGACCGGTGTCTGCGGAAATCCACCACCATCTCCTTGGTTTTCCCTGCGTTGATGAGGAGGTGGTTTGGCCGACACCAGTCCACGAAGTCCTGCGTCACTCCTCTGTACTCTGCATCATCGTCATCGCTGATCAGGCCGACGATAGCAGAGTCGTCAGAGAACTTGAGCAGGACACAGCCGTCCGTGTTGTGTCTGAAGTCTGCAGTGTAGAGGGTGAAGAGGAAGGGTGCAAGCACGGTCCCTTGAGGAACACCCACACTGCAGGTCAGGGGGTCAGACACACAGCCCCGAGCTCTCACAAACTGGGGCCTGTTTGTGAGGTAGTCCAGGACCCACTCTGCCAGCTGTGAGTCCACTCCAGACCGCACCAGCTTGTCCCTCAGAAGCACAGGCTGGATAGTGTTGAATGCGCTGGAGAAATCAAAGAACAGAATCCTCACAGTGCTGCCAGGCTTCTCCAGGTGAGTCAGGGCACGGTGCGTTGAGGCGTTGTTTGCCACTGCCAACCAATCAGGTGGCTTTATTACCTCCAATGATGGCAGAGCGTGCATTTGGTAGCAGCACGAGCTCGTGGACTGTACGGAGCCCCTCTGGTGACATGGAAAAAAAAAACTTAAATTGTGGCCACAATATAGCAATAACATGCGCACAAAATACAAATTTGTGGCCACGAATAAGGTATAATGTGCGCGCGAAATACTAACTAATACTATTAACATAATTCATGGACAACTGGGTAAGCAAATCGAGTGCACCGTCTCTACAACCTGAAATAATCTGCGTACGGGGCCCCGTACCTACGTGATGTTCCTAAGGTGAGTGTGTTTTCTTAGCTGTTCTTGTCAATATCTTGTTATCCTGGCAAAGTACATCCCCAAAGTTGGAGATAGAGTCTCCACTGTGGCCTTCTGCAAACAAGCATCACTGTCACAAAAATCACCATCCAGAAAAGAATCCATACTCTCAAGGCTACAACAAAGACTGTCTGGAGCTGAGGGGACGCCACCAAAAAAGAGAACATCTAAGTGGGTAGGAAATACAAATGCCAAACAGAAAGTGAGACGAATTGAGGTTGGCTGGATGGATTTTGATGAGGAGGAGGAGAGGTTCAAACAGGTGAAGTCTGTAAATGCTGGAGGAACGAGGCATCTCTCTATTGACAAAGACGAAACAGTTGCAAATATCAAACTTATGGCTGAAAATCTTTTTTTCCCCAAAGGCCTTTCAAAGAAAAACAAAAGTCTTTCACACTATTCAACTCATATTGAGAGCTCACAGATACATGTTGATGTGTCCAATACAGTAGATGAGTTGTTTCATAGATCAAGGACAGTTCTGTCTTAAGTCTGGCCTTGTCCAATGAGGGATAGGCTTCCACCGTGGTTTCCAGTGCTGAATCTGGGAACTTTCTGCTGTGTTGCTGGAACAAGTCTCCTTGCAACAGAGTGGCGCTGACAAGGTGCTTGGTGAATGAAAACCTCTCCTTGGCATGGCTCATAATGGTGTCACATACCTATGCAATGACATGTAATTTTTAAAAATATTGTATATTATGACAATATACATTTCAGTCAGGATTACTATATCAAATGGCCAGAATCTTCGTTAGATTTGATCTGATTCAAATCAGAACAAGCAGCAAGTGCTCACCTCCAGTGCCAAATGGTGTTGCGTGCCTTCTCCCAGTGTCCTCCGTTTCTTTGTGGGTGGCTCCTGAACAGGTCTTCTGTACTCCTCATCCTCTACCAGATTAGGAACAGCCTCCCTGATCCAATACAGGAATTTTGTGAGTAAGTTCTGAAAACTGGCGAGGGATATATTAATCAAACCCAAGGCTGTGTTACAATTACTGGCAATTATATTTCATCTTAACATCACATTATATTTTCATCTAAACATCATAGATACACTACATATTAACATAGCTACTGGGCTGGTCTTGTGTTCCTTTGCCAAACTGCTGAAGCTTTGAGCTACATTCTCTGTATAAAATGCTCTAAAGATGATGATGATGATGATGATGATTATTATTATTATTAATAATGCATTTAGCCTACCTGATAGCTTGCATGCTGTGAATGAACCTCTGGGTGGCTCCTGTGATGTAGACCGCATCGATGTTTCTCTTCTGCAGCTGGTTATATAGCATGTCTACGTGTGGCATGATCTTATGAAACAATGCTAGGAAAAAACAAAAAGCTTCATCTTCCAGCATCCTCACATAGCCACCGGCTTCTCTTTTTGTAGGGCCATCAAATGCTTCTCTGTTCCGGATGGTCTGAAAACACTTCACCAGTTATCCTTGTGCTCGTATACGGTGTTAACAGCACGACTGTTGAAGTTCCGTGTTGACGACGCACTTGGAAGTCGATGCGCCACCACCTCATCCACCACTGCGGTTCTCGTGCTTGATTTTGTGAAAAAAGAAGCAAATCCCCCCATGTTGGAAAAAAAGTGACTGATCTGAGGGATGTGAGAGGTTGCTTGTTGCATTACCAGGTTTAACTGATGGGCATAACAGTGAAAGCAGTGAGCGTTTGAATAGATGTCCTGTATCTTACGCTGCACTCCTCCAATGGCACCCCTCATTACTGAAGCCCCATCATAGGCCTGGGCGATCAACTTTTTTTCTTGTCCCTCGGGAAGGATGGTGCGCAGCCTCTCCACTAAGGTGCTAGCTATTGCATCCGCACAGGCGTTGGGTAGCTTGATGAATTAAAAAAAACACTGTTGTATGTTGTTGCGTTGGTCGATGTATCTCAGCACCAGGACTAGCTGACGGTGTGTGGAAATGGTTTCATCAGCTTGGATAGCTAAAAAGTTTGCTGTCTTTACCTCATCCACGATCCGTTCTTGCAGAACTGCCAGCATACAGTCCAGCAGCTCTTTCTGAACCGTCTTTGAAGTGCCTTTAAACACAGTCGCACTTTCAAGGTGTTCCCTCAAGTCCCGATCTATGGATGCCAGACCTCGGAAAATTCCGGGATTGTCTGAAGAAACACTCTCATCATGTCCCCGCATTGATAGTTCAAAAGCACCACAAAATTTCACACAGTCGATGATCTGAGATAAAATATGACGGTTTTTATCCACCTCTTCATTGTGCCTTCTGACAGCAATGCGGTGCCCACCGAATTTGGTCGAAGCTGCCCCTCAACTGTGGTTAACGGCATTTCCTGAGTAAGGGGGTAAATTTCCGGCGCCCCAAATCCTAAAATTACGCAACGCTAATTGGCTGAATATTTTGTCTTTCCCCCAATAACAGTACACAATTGGCTATTTCGCTACAATCGGGGGCGCGTTTCACTAGCGCCCAGGAAGAATTCTATTAATAGACCAAAATTTTACTAATCTGTGACGGGAAATTGACTGTTCAATGAGAGTCAGCTGGTGGAAATAATGTTTATATAGTTTAGATTGCATGTAGGAACACTCTATTAAGTAAAAATTACATTGATAATATACATTTTGTTAAAAAAAAATATAAATATATAAAATATATACATATATATTTTATATATTTTTACATCTGGGAGAGCGGTGCCCCAGCGCCCCCTATGGGCCAGCCGCCTCTGATCCACCGGTAACCGTGATCCTTCCCAGGACCTTGCAGTTGGTCAACAATGAAATCTATCCCCGCATCCAAGTCATACATTCGCTGGTAAAGCAACCTGGCTCTCAATATCCTGTTTAAATGTCTCTCGGTAATGATGGTTCCTTGCAATGTCAGGCTTTTCCGAATGTCTTTGTAGCTCATTCCCAGCCTAAAATAAAATTCTATCAGACTGTCCCTGTCCATTGTGTCGCTTTAGCCCTTCTAATGCCTCTACCTGCGCTCAATTTGCTTACCCAGTTGTCCAGGAATGATGTTCATAGTATCAGTTAGTATTTCGTGCGCACATTATACCTATTTCGTGGCCACGAATTAGTAATTTGTGCGAACAAATTAGTATTTCGTGCGCACGTTATAGCTATATTGTGGCCACAATTTAAGTTTTTTTTTGACCATGTCACCAGAAGGGCTCCGTAGGACTGGCCTGATTTCGGCGAGAAGAAACGACACGTGACATCAACATGAACCCAGAGCCAACGTCGGCTGAGCGTGAGCCTGAGCCCTCCAGCTCAGATTGCGGCTTTGGACCTGAGATCCGAGGGTCGTGGGTTCGATCCCTCGACCAAGAGCAAAAAAACGGATACGGTGGTGGTGAAGGAGACACGCCTCCCCTGTCTCTGCGACCATGGCTGTGGTGCCCCCCCTGCCCCAGCTTCTCCAGTGCATGTTGCTCATGTGCATAATGCTTGTGTGTGTGTTTCATTCACTTGGTGTGGGCAAAATGCAGAGAATAATTTCCCCAGGAGGGATCAATAAAGTAATTTTTTTTTAAAAAGAATAAAAAATGGCCCAGACACTGAGACAACCCATTGTGTGAGCACTTTTACATTAAAGTAAATTTAAAAGTAAGTACTTAGTACTTTTACTTAAGTAAGATTCTTGATGCAGTACTTCCACTTTCACTTAGTATATTTTTCGCGGGATATTTGTACTTTTACTTAAGTACTAAGCTTCAGTACTTCTTCCACCACTGGTAATAGACTACTGCTATAACTACACTACATTAATATTTATAGGAGTAATTTGTCAACATTTGTCAACATGATTCCACTAATACTAAATTCCACAAAGACTAAAAGAGACGTGGCAGCCTCGGTTTGTTTTAATCTTTTGAATCAAATAAGTTTGAAATGAACAAATTTCTGGCTCAATGAGACGAGTTCTAAACTTTGACTCATCGACTACAAATATGTCTGCTCACAACCTTAAGCCCTGATAGCTGCATCACATCAGCTGTAAAAGCTTAACACACAGTTTGTCATCATTAAGATACACATTATTCATTGTGTCCGACATTATACATGAGATTCAACATGTTGCAAGTTCATAACAACTACCAACATTTTAACTAGGCTTTGTTGATCATGTATACAGTGTTAACACTAATGGTGATCTCAGGTTTGACACCTATAAAGTTACAAACAAAAACTAACAACAATAATGTGCTGAGGGTCAGAGGCTGAGATGAAAGGTTGTTCACTTTAATCCACTGTCACCTGTTCCACAGACAGATCCAGATCCACTGGATCAGCTGGGATCTTCTCTCCTATAATAATGATAATAAACATCATTTATATTGTTTATTTTATAGTAAGTCTGTAAAATCACTAAGTTAAATCTGATTTAGTTAAAAACACATTAATCATGATTTTAACAAACAGAAAATACAACAAAGTGAAACCAGTTCTAAACTTGTAAACAACACAGAAACACACAGACCATGTGACTTCCTGTAAACAGAGAGGGGAGGAGCAGGTAAAACTGAAAGTGTTCAGTCAGTTAGTTCAGGCGCCATTTGAACTAAACAGAGCAGGAGGAGGAAAACTGAAGCCTGAGGCAGGGTGAGTGTTAATACAACATTATTATTATTTTGCTGTCAAAGTCTCTGAGTCAGTTGTCTCCCTGTGGACTGTAGAGGAAAGAAGAGTCAGGATGAACTTCTGTCCACACAAAGAGACAGAAAAGGAAGAAAGAATATTGAGTGTGTTACTTCCTGTTCTCTCAGTCTTGCATGTGACTCTTGATCAGACTTGTGTGTCCTGATTCTTTGTGTGTCTGAGCTCACAGTCTGTTTTATTGGTTTCCTTCTCAGACTGACTGAAGTCCAGAAGATGAGTGTTTGTGTGGAGGAAGAAGAGGACAGAGCAGAGTGTCCAGGATCCAGCTGTCTGTCTATGAAGAGTGACTGGTCCAAAGAGGGAAATCCTTCAGTCTTCAGTAATGAACCTGGACCCTCAGACACAAAGTAAGAGAACTGCTACAAACCTGTGAACCTTCAAACTTTGGGCTATAACAGTGTTTAGTGTGGTGAGGTCCTGCAGTTGTCGTCACTGCCTGTAACTGTTGTGCGATGCTGCTGTGCAGCCAGGAAAATGAGGAAGAGGACCCAAATGCAGAAACCCCAGGACGGACAGATGAGTGAATTAAAAGTCCTTTTATTTAACTCAAACACTCTGAAAAAAAGTCCAGGGGCAGGAAACAAACTAAAAACCATCCAAAATGGAGAAAAAACTTGCACAGGCAGAGAAACAGGTAACACAACTAACAAAAGACTCCAAGACTCAAACAAAGACTCCAGAAGATGAACCACAGGTGCAAACATGAGCTGAGACACTGACTAACTGACAGAGGAACAGGGGGAGCAACAAGACTTAAATACACAGGAGGTCATTTACAACAGGGGACACAAATCAGGGCGGGCAGCCAATCAACAACGGAGAGAAAGCAATCACAGGAAGTAATCAATGAACAGATACACACGGACCAGGGTTTCAAAATAAAACAGGAAAAGTCAAAACCAAAAGTCAAGAGACCAGAACCAAAGTGAAATGATTTCAAAAACAAAACAGGAAAGTCCTACCAACACTTAAGAAACTAAACAAAAGTCCTCAAGAGACCAGAGGGGCCAAAAAAAGAGTTTAACCAAAAGTCCAAAAGTGTTCAAAAACATCTGTCAAGGCATCAAAACCAGTCCCCTTAGGGGCTGATCGTCACAGTAACAGCTGCTGTAGAGTTGGCAGAAAGTCAGTTCTTCCTGGTTCTTTTTGCACATCATATAGCACCAAATGTGGATCAATCCGCTGATCAAAATAGTCCCTAAGAAATGTGACATTTCCTCCTGTTTGTCTGATAAAAAACTACAGACAACAGGTGTCTTAGGATAATACTGAAAAAAATATTCATCTTCATTGTGAACATTTAATGATTAACTGACACAGCAGTGTTGTTTATGGATGCTGGTGTGTTGCCTCCATCCTTCAGTATAGTGTTCAGTGCTACATGGTGACGTTGCTGCAGGACGTCAGCTGAGAGTTCCCAGAATGACTTTGTCCTCAGACAATTTATCAGTGATTGATGTGATATGAATAAAAATGTGTTTGTGTTTTCAGAGGTCAGGACCACAGACTGAGAGCAGAGTCTCCAGGATCCAGCTGTCTGTCTATGAAGAGTGACTGGTCCAAACAGTTAGATCCTCCAGGCTTCAGTAATGAACCTGGACCCTCACACACAAAGTAAGAGAACTGCTACAAACCTGTGAACCTCCAAACTTTGGGCTATAACAGTGTTTAGTGTGTTGAGGTCCTGCAGTTGTCGTCTCTGCCTGTAACAGCTGCCGTAGTGTCGACAGAAAATCAGTTCTTCCTGGTTCTTCTGGCTCATCAGTGTATTAATACTGACTGCTGAGGCTGCTTGTTTCTTTTGAAATGATCTGACTAAAGAACATTTTTACTTTCACTGATTTTCCACGTTTCTTATTACCAATAAATCCCATGTGCAGAGTCAAACCCACACAGAATGTGTATCACAACCTGATAGATCTGATTCCTCTGAGCCAGGAAATATTAAAACACATCAATGAATTTATCAGTGATTGATGTGATATGAATAAAATGTGTTTGTGTTTTCAGAGGTCAGGACCACAGACTGAGAGCAGAGTGTCCAGGATCCAGCTGTCTGTCTGTGAAGAGTGAAAGGTCCAAAGAGTTTAATCCTCCAGACTTCAGTAATGAATCTGGACCCTCAGACACAAAGTAAGAGACTGTTTCTAGTGTAAACTGACTTGAGGATGATTCAGTTCTCAGACATATTTGAAGGAAACAGGGAGACACCAGGGGCCAGATCCATAAAACTCTGTGTTCACACAAAGACAGAAATATGCACACACACTCTTTTCAGCAGATTTATAAAGCAGAGCTTTCTCATGTTACTGTTTTATCAGTCTCAGTCATTGTGAGAGTTGGTGTATGAACACAAGCCTGAGCCACTTCCAGAGTCTGTAGACCTTTCAATGAAAAGAAGGACAAAGAAGAAACACAGTGTCTCCATGTTGGAGGTTCCACTTTAATGATTTACACGTCTGAGCCTTTAACAGTTTCTAGACATTGTGAACCAAATCTGGATATTTGTTCACAACAATCAACAGAACATTTAGTCTCAGCACAGGTCGTGCTGCTAAAATCATTTGTTGTCAGGTTTCTGGGATTTAATGACTGTTGGAAAGGAGCAGAATGTCCTCACACTGGATTGTAGCTCCCAACAAAGTTTGATCAGACTGAAAAAGGAAACACTTTGACCCTACAGGGTCTTCATGAGTTAAATGGCCAACATGACAACGAGCTGATAGGAGTCAATACATCATCAAGTCCCAACAATCTCACAGCAATTCAACCAAAACATCCAAGAGAATCTCAGTAAGTTTAAATATTTGTTAGAAAAGACAGACAGTCAGAGCAGCACTATACAGAGTAAGACTGTACATCTGTCTGCTCATGTCATCATCTCTGAAAACAGGAGCTGTGCTTTGATACAGTCATTTGTTCTATCATACAGCTTTGGCATTTAAGATGATTAGAAATAGCACAAAATGAAAAAGCTTTTCTTTGCTTGTCTTTAGTTTTTATGCAGCTGATGAAAGAAATGAGCAGATTCTCACATTCTCTTTCTTTAGTCTGACATTATTTCTTCTGTGTCAGTATATTTTCAGCAGATAGTGGTCTGCAGGAGGTTTTAGATGAACATAAGATCAGTCTGAGGAGGAGATGTGAACGTGTGACTGAAGGAACTGATGGAACCGGAAGTGAAACCCTCCTCAACAGGATCTACACTGAGCTCTACATCACAGAGGGACAGAGTGAAGAGGTTAATACCCAACATGAGGTGAGGCAGCTGGAGAAAGCTTCCAAGATGGAGACCCTCCATGACACTCCAATCAAGTGCCACGACATCTTTAAAGCCTTACCTGACCAACAGAGACGCATCAGAGTCGTTCTTACCAACGGCGTCGCTGGCGTTGGAAAAACCTTCTCAGTGCAGAAGTTTACTCTGGACTGGGCAGAGGGCTCTGAAAACCAAGACATCAGTCTGCTGGTTCTGCTTTCGTTCAGGGAACTGAACCTGATCAAAGAGAAGAAGTACAGTCTTCTCAGGCTGCTCCACGTTTTCCATCCAACATTAAAGAAGGTCACAGCAGAGAAGCTTGCTGTCTGTAAAGTGTTGTTCATCTTTGACGGCCTGGATGAAAGCAGACTTTCATTGGATTTCAGAAACAGGGAGGTCGTGTCTGATGTCTCACAGAAGTCATCTGTCAACGTGCTGCTGACAAACCTCATCCAGGGGAATCTGCTTCCCTCGGCTCTGGTCTGGATAACTTCCCGACCTGCGGCAGCCAATCAGATCCCTCCTGCATGTGTTGACAGGGTAACAGAAGTACGAGGTTTCACTGACGCCCAGAAGGAGGAGTACTTCAGGAGGAGAGCCAGTGATGAAGAGCTGTCCAGAAGAATCATCTCACACATCAAGACATCCAGGAGCCTCCACATCATGTGTCAGATCCCAGTCTTCTGCTGGATCTCTGCTACAGTTCTGGAGCACATGTTGACCACAGAGCAGAGAGGAGAGCTGCCCAAGACCCTGACTGACCTGTACTCACACTTCCTGCTGGTTCAGACAAAGAGGAAGAAGCACAAGTATGATGAGGGACATGAGACGAGTCCACAGGAGCTGACGAAGGCTGACAGGAAAGTTCTTCGGAAGCTGGGGAGGCTTGCGTTTAAACATCTGGAGAAAGGAAACATCATGTTCTATCAAGAAGACCTGGAGCAGTGTGGTCTTGATGTCACAGAGGCCTTGGTTTACTCAGGAGTTTGTACAGAGATCTTTAAAAGAGAGAGTGTGATCTTTCAGAAAACAGTGTACTGCTTTGTTCATCTGAGCATTCAGGAGTTTCTGGCTGCAGTCTACATGTTCCACTGTTACACTGAGAGGAAGACAAGAGAGCTGAGGACTTTCCTGGGGAAAGACTACAAATACTGGGACTCAAAACCTTCAAAGCATTTTGGAAATAACAATAGCAGCTACACATTTCTCAATGTCCTCCTTAGTGATGCCATGGAGAAATCTCTCCAAAGTAAAAATGGCCACCTGGACCTGTTTGTTCGCTTCCTTCATGGCCTGTCTCTGGAGTCCAACCAGAGACTTTTAGGAGGTCTTCTGGGTCAGACAGAAAACAGACCAGAAATCATCCAGAGAGCCATCAACAACCTGAAGGAGATGAACAGAAGTTATATCTCTCCTGACAGAAGCATCAACATCTTCCACTGTCTGATGGAGATGAACGACCGCTCAGTACATCAGGAGATCCAAGAGTTCCTTAAGTCAGAGAACAGATCAGAGAAGAGACTCTCTGAGATCCACTGTTCAGCTCTGGCCTACGTTCTGCAGATGTCAGAGGAGGTTCTGGATGAGTTGGACCTGAAGAAGTACAACACATCAGAGGAGGGACGACGGAGACTGATCCCAGCTGTGTGGAACTGCAGAAAGGCTGTGTAAGTCCAGACATGATCTTTAACATTATCAGTCAGTGTAGATTAGTAGTTTAGTTTTTCAAATACACACAGTATGAAATTATTCTCATTATTCTCATAATAGTTTTTTAATTTTTAGTGAGCTGTGTGTTTTTCTAGCTATGATTAAATTTTATGAGTATCAAACAGATTTTTGAGTTAGTTGTGATTATTACTATCAGGCTTTTCTGTTTATCAATTATTCTGTTAGATTCCACATTCATTTGTTAATCTATCCATGTTATTTTGTGTCTTTTTTATTCATACAAACCTGATAAAACTAATTCAAGCAGGAAAAAACACGCTGCTCAAATTAAAGGTGCTGCTTTACATTGTTGAATTCTCTACATTTAAGTGAGTTTGTAACTTTTGCTGAACAGCAGCCACTGTGGTAACTACAAACACTCGTGGATAAAAGTAAATGCTAAAACATAATGTAATAGATCCACAAGTAGAGAAAAGTCATCACCTCCATAATGTCAACATCACCTTTTAACAGTTTGCTAACATCAACATTAGGACCATAAACTACTGGTCATACAGACCAAGAGTTACTGCTGATGAATTAAACTTTTCATTTTGAAGAGTGAAATGATGTTACATCTTCATTTTAAGTGTCTTGGTTTTTCTTTAAAGGAGCAGTGTGTATGATTTAGTGACATCTAGTGGTGACATTGCAGACTGAAACTGTCTGAATTACCCTGCCCTCAGTCCCCCCTCTTCAAGTGTGTAGGAGAACCTATGGTGACCATCAGGTAACATAAAATGCTCTCTCTACAGCTAATGTATGTTTTTGTCCATTCTGGGCTACTGCAGAAACATGTAGGTGGAACATGGACTCGCTCCCTGTGTAGACATGAAGGGCTCTTTCTGAACAAAGAAAAACACAATGATTCTTAGTTTCAGGTGATTAAACTCTGTTTGAAAATAATTGTGAATATTATCTTCCATTTCTGCCAATAGATCCCGCTAAATCCTCCACACTGCTCCTTTAAAGTCCATATTTTGTGTTAAATAAGTCAGAAGCAGGTGTTTTCTCTCCTGGTGTAGAGGAGAGTAGAATCAGGAAACACACACCTTCAGCCAAGAACAGAGGTCTGAATATATCAGAGCAGAATGGGAGAATTCAGTATTCTTCTACACATTTGTCTGAGTCAGACTGCTGAAGCTTCATTCAGCTACAGCTGAACTCATCAAGTCATTTCTTACAGTGTAGTTGTGTTAGGAGGAGACCACTTCACAATCAGTGTGGACACAGGAAGGACGACTGCCACCAAAGACTCTTTAAATCAACGTGTGACATCTGACTGTTGGTTGAAGTCAAGAAATGTGAATTTGTGCTTTAATGTTGTTTAATGACACAAAGATCAGGAAGAAGAAGGTCATGTAAAACCTTCAATGATGAAGAGGATTTGAGTCCAACATGTCTGATTTGATCTTTATCTTCTAATTCCAGACCTGACTGAGCTCAGCAGCATGTTATGAATCTGTGTTGACATGAATAGTTGTATGAATGTTGTGGTGACATTTGTATGATGTGTGTAGAAGGCTGACATTATGATGATCCACAATAAGAGAAGGACAAAGTCCCTCTACTCATGTTAGTGAAAGCTCATTGATTAGGACATATCTGATTGGATTAGAAATGATTTTTATCCACATGATTTATTCTTTATTCAGATTGAGTTCCTGCAGTTTGTCAGAGATCAGCTGTGCTTCTCTGGCCTCAGCTCTGAAGTCCAACCCCTCCCATCTGAGACACCTGGACCTGAGTGTCAACAAGCTGCAGGATTCAGGAGTGAAGCTGCTGTGTGGTTTTCTGGAGAGTCCACAATGTAGACTGAAGACTCTGAGGTCAGTTCACTGTCTGTTACTGTTGTAGATCTTATATCTTTAATCCTTCAGTTTCACTTCATTTCAGTCAGTTGTCATGAATAATGTCTGTTGACTTCAATGAAACCTTCAGAACTCTCACACTGGTATTTGTCACAGTCAGCAGACTAATGTTTTCTAAATGAAGTGTAGAAAATGTCCAGTGTGAGTTGTTCAAAGTCCATTTTTATCACAACAATATACAGAAGATCCTCAGAACTAATATTTGTACAAATCAAGAGAAAAACACCTAATTTCAATTAAATGGCAGGTCTTCAGTGTTTTGTGTGTGTGTGTGTGTGTGTTTTGATCTTTAACACAGTGTGTAAATTGTGTTCTTTTCTCACTGAGTTGAATTGACTTGTTAAATGTGTTAAGGAGCAAAGACTTAAATCATCAGTATTCTTATTCCATTGTGTGTATGTGACTTTGCTTCTGACCACTTTACAAAGTTTTCTATTAAATTCTTCTTCTTCCATACATATTAGATAATGTAAAGTAATCATTAGAACGTGCAGTCTGATTGGTCATAATGTGCTATGACTTCTGTCAGTGAATACAAACACATACAAATATGGTTGAAACCTTCATCAGATCTGAGAGTATCTCAGGTTAAATTAGTATTTTGATTTCTAGTCTGATTTATGCAAAATCACATAGATTGTTTGCCTAACTGTAGACTGGAGAATTTCTAAAATCTTTGAAATCACTTTGTAACCCTTTCCAGCTTTATGTAAATCAACAGTTCTTGATCATAGATCCTCTGAAAGCTCTTTTTGGTGAGTCATGGCTCACATAAGCATATTCTTCTTGTGTACTGTATCAAAAAGTAGAGAAATGTGTCCTCTGTCACTCAGTGTTACTCTCATTGTGACATGACCTACAGTTTTTAAGTCAGTCTGCTTCAAGTGCAGAGAGAACTGACCAAAACTCCCATAGACTGCCATGTTACACTGAGCTCTTCAGTCCTTGTTATGAACAGAGATGATGGGAGTATTTAAACTGTGACAGCTCCTACACCATAAACAGTAGGGACATATAAAATACATCAGTGTCTTCTCTGAAGCCTTGTGATGCTCATGGTGAAAAGGTTTTGTTGACAGGATGTTTAATTTTCAAACTATCAGGGCATTTTTGATGGTTTTGTCCTATACCCTGTTGTCTGCTGGGCATACAGACTGGTTTTGCTGTGTATTTACATTCTGGTCCAGGGATCTAGTCACCATAGCAACCAATGATTCAGCAGTATCTGGACAGAAGTGGAAAACTGACTCTAACTATATTAATTAACTCTTAGTCTCACAGGGACCATTTTTACTGTCGGCCATCTTGTCCTCTCCTAGCAGGAAATATCAAACAGCAGCTTTAAGTCAGATCAACACAGCTGTTACTAATGATATCAACAAGGTCTTGATACCTGTAGTGACTCTGGTCAGGGTGAGGATAAGTCTCCAGGACATGAATAAAGTCCATATAATGTCCTCTTTAATGGTTTAAACATGACTCAGTGTGTCTGTGAACCTGTGTGATACAGTTAAAGCCTTCAATGGTTACATTATCACCAATATCACTGCATAACATGTTAGTAGGACTATCAGGGCCACTCATGAATATAGTCATGAATACAGATTAGCCAGTTCCAGTTAGCCAGTTAGCCAGTTCCAATGACGCCTTCAAGTCTTTGGCTGTCTCTCTGGGTTGTTTCTTTATCCTGTATATGCACCACACAGAAGACACATTCACAGAAATGTTTTAGTTATTATTACTAGTAGAGACCAGGACCAAGCAAGACATTTTTCCTGGATCAGGACTGAACATTTGAAGTTTGATCCATTTCAGTGGTGAATCAAAGTCAGTTTTTAGTCCAACATGTCTGATTTGATCTTTATCTTCTAATTCCAGACTTGACTGAGCTCAGCAGCATGTTATGAATCTGTGTTGACACGAATAGTTGTATGAATGTTGTGGTGACATTTGTATGATGTGTGTAGAAGGCTGACATTATGATGATCCACAATAAGAGAAGGACAAAGTCCCTCTACTCATGTTAGTGAAAGCTCATTGATTAGGACATATCTGATTGGATTAGAAATGATTTTTATCCACATGATTTATTCTTTATTCAGATTGAGTTCCTGCAGTTTGTCAGAGATCAGCTGTGCTTCTCTGGCCTCAGCTCTGAAGTCCAACCCCTCCCATCTGAGATACCTGGACCTGTGGGGAAACAACCTGCAAGATTCAGGAGTGAAGCTGCTGTGTGGTTCTCTGGAGAGTCCACACTGTAGACTGGAGACTCTGAGGTCAGTTCACTGTCTGTTACTGTTGTATATCTTAGATCTTTAATCCACAACTGAACCTGGTTTATCTTCATCCACAACTTGTATCCATTCATCTTGAATGAATGAATGAATGACATTTTAAATAGTTGTTGTTCCATATTGTCACTTTTCAGTATTCACATGCATTATCATTAAAAAAGGCATTTTCTAATTCTTCTTCTTCCATACATATTAGGTAATGCAATGTAAAGTAATCATTAGAACGTGCAGTCTGATTGGTCATAATGTGCTATGACTTCTGGCAGTGAATCACATACAAACATGGTTGAAACCTTCATCAGACCTGAGACTATCTCAGGTTAAATTAGTATTTTGATTTCTAGTCTGATTTCTACAAAATCCCAGTTGATCTTTCTTTGACTGTCTCAGATGTTATAATGGGTGTGTGTTGTGTGGGATGTTCAGAGCTGGAGTGTGTGACATCACCCACACTCTGACTGCCATCACTGAAAAATCTCTCAGAAAACTTCTTTCAACCTCTTTTCATTTTCACATTTACCAACCTTCAGGGAAAATTTATGTAAAGTGACAAGAAAAAATACTTGAACCTTTTGGAATTTCTTGGTTTTCTGCATTAATTTGTCATGAAATGTGATCTGATCTTCATCAAGTCAAGAGTATTGACAAATATAATGTGCCTAAAAAGAAATGTTTTTTTTTTCTTTCATGTCTTTATTGAACACACTCATTCAAGATTCAAAATGATAGTAGATAAAGTAAGTGAACCCTTGGAATTGATCACTGGTTGAAGCCCCCCATTGTCAGTAATAACGTTCAGGAGGAATTTCAGCCCATTCTTCCTGACAGAACTGGTTTACCTCTGTCATATTCTTTGGATGTCTCATGTGTATGGCTCTCTTCATGTCATTCCATAGCATCTCTATTAGGTTGAGGTCTGAGCTCTGACTTGAACGCTCCAAAAGGTGGATTTTGTTTTTCTGAAGTCATTCTGTTGTGGACTTGCTCCGGTGTTTTGGGTCATTGTCCTGTTGCATCACTCAATTTCTACAGAGTTTCAGCTGATGTACAGACATTCTCACATTATCCTGAAGAATTTTATGGTTGGGATGTTTTCATGATGATATGCAGTGTCCTTTTTACTCCAGATGTAGTGCTGGATGTTCTTTCCAAATAGTTCAGTCTTTGTTTCATCAGTCCATGAAACATTTTGCCAACACTGCTGTGGAGTGTCAATGTACTTTTTAGCAAACAGGCGTGCAGCAATGTTCTTTTCAGTAAGCAGCAGTTTCCTTTGTGATGTCCTGCCATAGACACCCTGCTTGTTCAATGTTTTACATACTGTAGACTCATGAACATAGATGTTAGCCAGTTCCAATGACGCCTTCAAATCTTTGGCTGTCTCTCTGGGTTGTTTCTTTACCTCACTGATGAGTCTTCATTGTTCTCTTGGGGACATTTTGATTGGGCGCCCACTTCTTGGTAGAGTAGCCACAGTCCCAAAGTGTCTCCACTTATAGATTGTTAACTGTAGACTGGTGAATTTCTAAAGTCTTTGAAATCACTTTGTAACCCTTTCCAGCTTTATGTAAATCAACAGTTCTTGATCATAGATCCTCTGAAAGCTCTTTTTGGTGAGTCATGGCTCACATAAGCATATTCTTCTTGTGCAGAGCAAACTCAAAAAGTTTGACTGTTTTTTATCAGTCAAAGTAGCTCTAGTCCACACCTCCAAACTCATTTTCTTAACAAGACTCCAGGTATGCTAACACCTGACTCCAATTAGCTTTTTTGAGATCATTAACTCAAGGGTTCACTTACTTTTTCCATTAGCACTATGAGGTTTTTATGGTTGTTCTCAACAAAGACATGAAATATCAGATTTTGTGTGAGTGTGTGTGTGTTATTAATTTAGGCACATTGTATTCGTCAATACTCTTGACTTAGATGATCAGATCACATTTTATGACAAATTAATGCAGAAAACCAAGAAATTTCAAAAGGTTCACATATTTTTTCTTCCCACAGTATCAAAAAGTATAGAAATGTGTCCTCTGTCACTCAGTGTTACTCTCATTGTGACATGACCTACAGTTTTTAAGTCAGTCTGCTTCAAGTGCAGAGAGAACTGACCAAAACTCCCATAGACTGCCATGTTACACTGAGCTCTTCAGTCCTTGTTATGAACAGAGATGATGGGAGTATTTAAACTGTGACAGCTCCTACACCATAAACAGTAGGGACATATAAAATACATCAGTGTCTTCACTGAAGCCTTGTGATGCTCATGGTGAAAAGGTTTTGTTGACAGGATGTTTAATTTTCAAACTATCAGGGCATTTTTGATGGTTTTGTCCTATACCCTGTTGTCTGCTGGGCATACAGACTGGTTTTGCTGTGTATTTACATTCTGGTCCAGGGATCTAGTCACCATAGCAACCAATGATTCAGCAGTATCTGGACAGAAGTGGAAAACTGACTCTAACTATATTAATTAACTCTTAGTCTCACAGGGACCATTTTTACTGTCGGCCATCTTGTTATCTCCTAGCAGGAAATATCAAACAGCAGCTTTAAGTCAGATCAACACAGCTGTTACTAATGATATCAACAAGGTCTTGATACCTGTAGTGACTCTGGTCAGGGTGAGGATAAGTCTCCAGGACATGAATAAAGTCCATATAATGTCCTCTTTAATGGTTTAAACATGACTCAGTGTGTCTGTGAACCTGTGTGATACAGTTAAAGCCTTCAATGGTTACATTATCACCAATATCACTGCATAACATGTTAGTAGGACTATCAGGGCCACAAATAACATCACACAAAGTCCTTCAGCTGCTCCTGGATGATGCTCCCTCACATCCACTTGTACAAAAATCCAGCATCTCACAGCTGATTATCCTGAATATGCACCACACAGAAGACACATTCACAGAAAGGTTCTAGTTATTATTACTAGTAGAGACCAGGACCAAACAAGACATTTTTCCTGGATCAGGACTGAACATTTGAAGTTTGATCCATTTCAGTGGTGAATCAAAGCCAGTTTTAGTCCAACATGTCAACATGTCCAAATATCCAGCATCTCACAGCTGATTATCCTGTATATGCACCACACAGAAGACACATTCACAGTTTCTGCAGAAATGTTCTACTTATTATTACTAGTAGTAACAGTATGGTATGCAAGCATGTTATGAATGTTGTGGTGACATTTGGATGATGTGTGTAGAAGGCTGACATTATGATGATCCACAATAAGAGAAGGACAAAGTCCCTCTACTCATGTTAGTGAAAGCTCATTGATTAGGACATATCTGATTGGATTAGAAATGATTTTTATCCACATCATTTATTCTTTATTCAGACTGAGTTCCTGCAGATTGTCAGAGATCAGCTGTGTTTCTCTGGCCTCAGCTCTGAAGTCCAACCCCTCCCATCTGAGACACCTGGACCTGAGTGGCAACAAGCTGCAGGATTCAGGAGTGAAGCTGCTGTGTGGTTCTCTGGAGAGTCCACACTGTAGACTGGAGACTCTGAGGTCAGTTCACTGTCTGTTACTGTTGTAGATCTTAGATCTTTAATCCACAACTTGAATCCATTCATCTTGAATGAATGAATGAATGAGATTTGAAATAGTTGTTGTTCCATATTGTGACTTTTTCTTCTCTCAGACTAAGAATTATTCCTTCAGTTTCACTTCATTTCAGTCAGTTGTCATGAATAATGTCTGTTGACTTCAATGAAACCTTCAGAACTCACACACTGGTATTTGTCACAGTCAGCAGACTAATGTTTTCTAAATGAAGTGTAGAAAATGTCCAGTGTAAGTTGTTCAAAGTCCATTTTTATCACAACAATATACAGAAGATCCTCAGAACTAATATTTGTACAAATCAACTGAAAAACACTTGAAGAAAAAACTCTTCTTTCCTTTGAAGTTCATTTCAATGAAGTGTCAGTGTCGGTTCTTCAGTGTCTGTGTGTGTGTGTGTGTGTGTGAATGTGTTGTGTTGTGTTCTTTTCTCATTGAGTTGAATTGACTTGTTAAATGTGTTCAGGAGCAAAGACTTAAAGAACCACACTGTTGGTTTGACATGTTTCAGTCCATTAACTGCAAATCTTGTTGTATTGTAAAGAGTCGCTGGGTGTTTGGAAAGACACCAACAGATAAAATATATTATTATTATTATTAGTAGTAGTAGTAGTAGTAGAATTATTATTAATATTAGTATTAGTATTTACCATGGTTTTAGTGTTACATTGTGTGTATGTGACTTTGCTTCTGAGCATTTTCCAAAGTTTTCCATTAAATCCATCTGTAATTTGGGATCAAATAGTCGTTGTTTAGTTGAATATGTGTTTAGTTGTGGATTTCCTGAGACCAAAAGTCAGACTTTTTCTTCATTTTATGCAGTTTTCACATATGAAAGGCAAAGTGATTTTGGTAAAACCTTGTTTAGATTTATTCGTGCTTTATGTGAAATGAAAAGTATGTCATTTGCAATAAAAAATTCATCAAGTAGAATAGAATAGAATAGAATAGAGTTTTATTTGCCATTTGCACAGATACACTGCAGTATATGTGCATTGGAATTCTTGTGCATCCCTCCCCAGAGTCAAGCTTAAGGTTAAAATAATACAATAAAATAAGAAATAAAATAAAATAACCAAGAAATAAATAATACAAAAGAAGAGCAAGATAGTGCACTTAGAATACTGGAAGATTCTTAAGAAAATTAAGAAAATTAGGTGCCTAATATAGGCACACTGTCACTTCCTGTATGTGATGTTTCACATGGTGATCTTAACAGGCATATTGCACATGGGATATTGCAAATATTTTAGAATATTTTTGAATTGTTTCACATGGTGAATATAAGGACATATTTCACATAGTGATAACAGATTGTTTTTGATGTTTTTTTGCACATTGACAGGGTTATGATATGTAGTAGCTTCTTCCCTCCTTAATGTCCTTTGCCACTGTTCTGACAGTTGCTGGGAAGAAGCTGTTGTGGAGGTGGGCTCTGTGGGCACTGATGCTCACCGGCCTGCGATGCCTCAGGTTGTAGCCTGAGTCCACCCATTGAAACAAAGCACGAGCTGGATGGTGTTTGTCTTTCAGGATGCTCTGTGCTTTGCGTCTGCAGCGCTCGGTGTAGACTGAGTCCATGGTTTGAAGGCTGCATCCAGTGACCCTCTCTGCAGCTTTTATGACTCGTTAAAGCGACTTCCTCTCAGCCAGCGTGGTGTTGCCGTACCATACTGTGATGGCACTGGTGAGGATGCTTTCAACGAGTCCTCTGTAGGCTTGGATGAGCGGCTGGCGTCCAAGTCCCGCCTTCCTCAGCACTCTGATGAAGTGCAGTCTCTGCTGGGCTTTTCTCACTACCAATGTGGTGTTTTTGGCCCAGCTGAGATTCTCAGAGATGAGCAGGCCGAGGAACTTGTGGCTATCGGTTCGCTCCACCATAGTCCCTTTGATGGTGAGTGGCTGCAGAGGGGGCGCCCGTCTCCTAAAGTCCAGAATGAGTTGTTTTGTTTTTTCGAGGTTGAGCACAAGATCATTATCCTCACCGTAGACCGTGATCTTGTGCACCAGGTCCCTGTATGCTGACTCATCTCCCCCTCTGATGAGGCCGAGGACGGTCGTGTCGTCAGCATATTTTATAACGGCTGTGTTGTTCTGTGTGGTTGTGCAGTCATGTGCAGTCATGTGTGTACAGTGTGAAGAGCTTAGGACTGAGGCAGCAGCCCTGTGGGGTTCCTGTGCTCACTGTAAGCTCAGCAGAGACCTTCCTCCCCATCCTCACAACCTGTGGTCTGTCTGTGAGAAAGTCCAGAATCCAGTTGCGGGTGGGTGTTGGTATTCCGAGGTCAGCCAGCTTTCCAGTGAGCTTCATCGGCCTGATGGTGTTGAAGGCTGAGCTGTAGTCCAGGAACAGGAGCCGGGCGTAGGTGTTGGGACCATCCAGGTGTTGGAGGATGTAGTGCAGCGTGAGGGCCACTGCATCGTCTGCTGATCTATTCGGGCAGTAGGCAAACTGGAAGGGGTCTACAGACACTGGAACGGCAGAGTTGACGTGCTTCAGGACCAGTGTTAAGGCTAGGGTGCTATACAGGCCTGGACCCAAAAGCAGACAGAAGAGGTGGTAGGCGGCTTAACGGGTTTATTAGCAGTTCTCAAAACCAAGGAAACAAAGGAAAAGTCTGGGCAGTGGAGGGATTCCCGGACGGCGGGGCAGAGATAGCTGGAGCGGCGATGAATGGAGCAGTGGAGGTTGAACCGGTGACTGCAGGGGGAGAAAGCACGCTGGTTAGTGAGGAACAGGTGAGCACAGGACAAAGGATAAGTATTTTCACAGGGAAGAGTGTTGCGAGGAAAGAATGCTCAGGAGCTAGTCACCACGTAACATGACGGACGATCTGGCGAGGAGGGACAGGAACACCGAGCCTCTTGTACTTTGCCAGGACTGATTGCGCCGAGATTGCGCACAGGTGTGTGCAGTCAGTTACAGCTGGGGAAGGGAGGAGCCGCCCAGGAATCCACAAACTAAAACACACCCACACCAAAAACACATACACCCACACATGCACGCCGAGAGACCAAAAAGAAAAGGAACAAACACACCCCCAGAGGCAGGAGAGCTGCCTCCTAACAGTACCCCCCCCTCAATGACCGCCTCCAGGCGGTCCACCAGGCTTGTGAGGGTGAGCGGAATGAAAGTCTTTGATGAGTTGAGGGTCCAAGATGAGGGCCCTGGAAACCCACGAGCGCTCCTCCGGGCCATAACCTTCCCAGTCGACGAGATACTGCAGGGCCCGTCCCCGGCGGCGGACATCCAGCAAGCGACGGACCGAAAAGGCTGGCCAGTCATCTACCAACCGGGCGGGTGGAGGGGGAACGGCCGGAGGGCTGAGAGAACTGGAGGAGACAGGCTTGAGTTGAGAGACATGAAAAGTGGGGTGAATGCGTAGGGATTTAGGCAGTTTTAAACGGACAGCGACAGGGTTGATGACTTTCTCTACTTCGAAAGGGCCGATGAATTTGGGAGCTAGTTTTTTAGAGTCTACTTTTAATGGTATGTCCTTAGCTGCGAGCCAAACCTTTTGGCCGGGAGTGTAATTTGGGGCCGGGGTCCTGCGCCGGTCGGCTTGGCTTTTGCTGATGGAGGAGGATCTGAGGAGAGCCTTGCGAGCGTCCTGCCAGATTCGCCTGCAACGATGCATGTGGGCTTGCACCGAGGGCACAGCGAGGTCTTTTTCTTCTTCGGGGAAGAGGGGTGGCTGATAGCCCAGGGAGCACTCGAAAGGGGATAAACCTGTAGCCGAAGAAACCAGAGTGTTATGGGCATACTCAATCCAAGGGAGATGGGCAGACCAGGTGGAAGGGTTATGGGAGCAGAGGCAGCGGAGTGCGGCCTCCAACTCTTGATTGGTTCGCTCGGTTTGACCATTGGATTGTGGGTGGAAACCTGAGGTGAGGCTGACTGTAGCACCTAGGGAGCTGCAGAAGGCTTTCCACACTTGGGAGGTGAATTGTGGGCCTCTGTCCGATACAATGTCAGTGGGAATGCCATGAAGTTTGAAAACCTGAGAAACCAGGGTGTCTGCAGTCTCCTGAGCTGAGGGAAGCTTTGGCAGGGGAATGAAATGTGCGGTTTTAGAGAATCGGTCTACAACGGTTAGGATGATGGTGTGACCATTGGAGGGAGGCAAACCAGAGACAAAGTCTATGGCAATGTGGGACCAAGGGCGGTGAGGGGCAGGGAGTGGAAGGAGTTCTCCGGCAGGGGACTGATGCGATGACTTGTTCCTGGAACAAGTTACACAGGCAGCTATGTAACTCCGAGTGTCAGCTTCTAGAGAGGGCCACCAAAAGTGTCTGCGGAGGAGAGTGAGGGTTCTTTTAACCCCCGGGTGGCAGAACAGTTTTGAATCATGTCCCCATTGGAGGACAGAGGACCGGACGGACAAGGGAACATAGAGTTTTCCCGTGGGCCCCGTGCCAGGGTCGGGCTCACTCGCCAGAGCTGAGCGCAACTCAGTTTCAAAAGGCCAAGTCAAAGCTCCTATCACGCAGGAAGTTGGCAGTATGGTGTCAGGGGAGTGCGGTTGGGAATCGACTTCAAACTGGCGGGAGAGGGCATCAGGTTTAATGTTTTTTGAGCCTGGCCGATAAGTGATAGTGAACTGGAAGCGACCAAAGAAAAGCGCCCACCTAGCCTGTCGAGAATTCAGTCTCTTAGCTGTTTGTAGGTACGCTAGATTCTTGTGGTCAGTCCACACAACAAAGGGCTGCTCGGCCCCCTCCAACCAGTGCCGCCACTCCTCCAGAGCCAACTTCACCGCCAGGAGTTCTCTGTTTCCAACATCATAGTTGCGCTCTGCCGGGGTGAGTCGCCGGGAGAAGTAGGCGCAGGGATGCAATTTGTGGTCAGAGGCGGACCTTTGGGAGAGGACGGCCCCTACGCCCACATTGGAGGCGTCCACCTCCACTACGAACTGGAGAGCTGGGTCAGGTTGGGTTAAGATGGGGGCGGAGGTGAACTGTGACTTGAGCAAGGAGAACGCCTGCTCAGCCTCAGGTGTCCACTGGAATGGGATAGAAGTAGAAGTTAGTCTGGTTAACGGGACAGCAATGGTACTGTAATTACGGGTAAAGCGGCGATAGAAGTTGGCAAACCCTAGGAACCGCTGAAGTTGTTTCCGGTTGTTTGGCGTGGGCCATTCTACCACCGCCTGGATTTTACTCGGATCTGCTTGTACCTGGCCCTGTTTGATCACGAACCCCAGGAAGGTGACAGAGTCTGTATGGAACTCACATTTTTCTGCTTTCACATAGAGACGGTTTTCTAGAAGCCTCTGCAGGACTTGGCGAACATGTTCCCTATGCTGGTGGGGGTTAATAGAAAAGATTAGGATATCATCAAGATAGACGAAAACAAAACGATTGATAAAGTCCCTTAGCACGTCGTTTACTAGGGCTTGGAACACAGCAGGAGCGTTAGTGAGTCCGAATGGCATGACAAGGTACTCAAAGTGTCCGAGAGGGGTGTTGAAAGCTGTCTTCCACTCGTCCCCCTCTCGGATTCTTACCAGATGGTATGCATTGCGGAGATCCAGTTTGGTGAAGATGGTAGCTCCATGCAGAGACTCAAATGCGGAGGAGATGAGGGGCAGCGGGTACTTATTTTTAATGGTTATGTGGTTGAGGTCTTTATTCAAGATTCAAGATTCAAGATTCAAAGGGTTTATTGTCATTTGCACAGTAAGGAAACAGGTTTCCCTGTACAATGAAATTCTTACTTTGCTCTTCACCCAGAATGCCATACAAAACGTTGTAAGTAAATAAAATAGATAATAGTATTTACATATTAATAAGAGCATAAGTGAAAAAAAAAGTTACACAAAATATAAACTGTACTGATATATACAAATCAGCTGTTGTGCAATTCAGCTGAGAGTGAAGACTGTGCAAAAGAACTGTTATGTGAACAGTGCAGTATGTGTGCAGTTATTAAGGTGCAGAACAGTAATAAATAATAACAGTCAGTATGTGCAAAAGTTGCAGCCTGTTGTTACAGACTCCTGTCAGCTGTTGAGGAGTCTGATGGCAGACGGGAAGAAAGAGTTTTTAAGTCTGGTGGTCCTGCACTTCACACTCCTGTACCTCCGGCCTGAAGGGAGGAGAGTGAACAGACCTTGTTGTGGGTGGGTGGGGTCCTTGATGATGGAGGCAGCTCTCCTGTGGACTCTGCGCTGGTAGATGCTCTGCAGAGAGGGCAGAGGAGTCCTGGTGATCTTAGACGCAGTCTTCACCACTCTCTGCAGGCGTTTGCGGTCCATGGCAGTGGAGCTGCCGTACCACACAGTGATGCAGCTGGTCAAGATGGACTCAACAACGCAGCTGTAGAAGTTCCTGAGGATCTTTGGTGACATGCCAAACTTCCTCAGCCTCCTCAGGAAGTACAGCCGCTGCTGAGCTTTCTTCACCAGCTGTGTGGTGTTGAGTGTCCAGGTGAGGTCGTGGCTGAGGTGGACCCCCAAATATTTAAAGCTGCTCACCCTCTCCACTTCCAGACCCCGGATAAGTAGTGGCTGATGAGGGCTCCTCTCCTTCCTCATGTCCACTATCATCTCCTTGGTCTTGTCTGTGTTGAGGGTGAGGTTGTTGTCCTCACACCATGTCACCAGAGTGGCCACCTCCCTCCTGTAGGCTGCCTTGTTCCCGCCAGTGATGCGTCCTATCACGGCGGTGTCGTCCGCAAACTTCAGGATGATGTTGTCCTTGTGAGAGGCCACACAGTCGTGGGTGAACAGGGTGTAGAGGATGGGACTGAGGACACAGCCCTGTGGTGTGCTGATGTTTGTGATGATGCTGGCTGAAGTCTTTTTCCCTATTCTGACAGACTGAGGCCTGCCAGTCAGAAAGTCCAGGAGCCAGTCACAGATGAAGGGGTGTAGTCCAAGGGAGAACAGTTTGTGTGTGAGCTTGTGGGGAATGACCGTGTTGAATGCGGAACTGTAGTCAATAAAGAGCATCCTGATGTAGGAGTCCTTATTCTCCAGGTGTGAGAGGGAGATGTGCAGTGCTGCGGCGATAGCATCTGAGGTGGACCTGTTGGACCGGTAGGCGTACTGCAGGGGGTCCAGTGTGGCCGGGATGCTGCTCTGAATGTGGGGCAGCACCACTCTCTCAAAGCACTTCATAATGATTGGAGTGAGTGCTACTGGCCTGTAGTCATTCAGGCAGGTGGGGGGGCTCTTCTTGGGGAGGGGGACAATGGTAGTGGTCTTGAAGCAGGAGGGAACAGTTCTCTGGCTGAGGGAGAGATTGAATATGGAGGTGAGAACGTCTGTCAGCTCGTTGGCACATGCTCTGAGGGCTCGTCCAGGAATGTTGTCTGGTCCTGCCGCCTTGCGGGGGTTGATCCTCCTCAGGGCTTTGTGTACCTGGGCTGATGAGACGACTGGTGGGGGTGAGGGGGGTGTAGTGGTCTGAGAGTCTGTGGGCCTCCTCTCTGTGTGGGCGGTGGAGGTCTCAAAGCGGGTGTAGAATGTATTGAGGTCATCAGGCAGGCTGTCTGTGGCACTGATGGTACTGGTGCTGCTTCTGTAGTCCTGGGCACGATGTTCTCCACACAAGTGCTTATGTACCCAGTCACATAGTCAGCATAATCCTGTACACTGACAGAAGAGTCCTCCAGAGTGGCTGCAGCTTTGAACACATCCCAGTCTGTAGCAGTAAAACAGTCCTGCAATGTGCCCTCAGTCTCAGGTGTCCAGAGCTGAACCTGTTTGGTGACTGGATTCGATTGTTTGAGTCTTTGTCTGTAGGCCGGGTACAGGAACAAAGAGATGTGGTCCGAGTGTCCGAAGTGGGGGCGGGGTGCGGCCCTGTATGCACCCTTTATGTTGGTGTAAACATGATCCAAAGTGTTCTTGTCACGGGTGGGAATGTCTATATGCTGGTGGTATTTGGGAAATACAGTCCGTAAATTGCACTGATTAAAGTCGCCCACAGCAATAAAGACAGCGTCAGGGTGAGCCGTCTCCAGTGCGCTGATGACGTCGTGGAGCTTGCCGAGTGCCGCTGCAGAGTTGGCTCTCGGAGGGATGTAGATCGCGGCCAAAAACACAGATGTAAACTCCCTTGGTAGGTAGTAGGGACGGCACTTAAGCATCAAAAACTCCACATCAGGCGAACAGTGCTGATGAACAGTCCGTACATCTTCACACCACGTGTTGTTGATAAACACACACACGCCCCCCCCTTTCGCCTTACCGGAGGCTGCTGTCCGGTCTCCTCGGTGAATGGAGTGAGTCTGTAGCTGAACAGCGGAATCTGGGACGTTCTCTGAAAGCCAGGTTTCGGTGAAAATCAGAGCGCAGCATTCTCTTATTTCCCGCTGTGATGTAGTCCTGGCTCTTAGCTCGTCCAGTTTGTTCTCCAGAGACCGCACGTTAGCTAGCAGGAGGCTGGGTAGCGGTGGTCGGGTTGCTCGGGCTTTCAGTCTAGCGTGGAGCCCTCCCCTCTTGCCTCTCTTGCGGCGCCGTCTCCGTAGCACTCTCCTCGGGTCAGCTAGCTCACAAGAGGCCGGCGCGCCGGGGCCTTCGTGGTGGTGGTGGTGGTGGTGGTCATGGGGTCGCACAATGAGTTGCAGATCTGGTGGTATAAATCCGCTAAACTCGAAACTGTGCGAGTTTGCAATGTCAAGTAATGCCTGTCTGTTGTATGCAAACCCTGCATGGCATCTGTGCAGTACAGAAAGTAAAAAAAGCACGCTAAAAACAACAAAAAAACGGCATTCGAGAGCGACGCGAGCAAACACGTTTGCCTCGGGGGGCGCCATCTTGCCTCATCTTGCATTATAATCAATGCGCCATCTTGCATTATAATCAATGCAAGGGCGGAGAGTCTTGTCTTTCTTCTCGACAAAGAAGAAACCAGCCCCCAGGGGAGAAGAGGATGGACGGATTATGCCTGCCTGAAGAGAGTCTCGTATGTAGCTCTCCATGGACTCCCGCTCTGGTTTCGACATATTATACAGTCGGCCAGAGGGGAGAGCGGAGCCTGGGATTAAGTCTATGGGGCAGTCGTATGGTCGGTGTGGAGGAAGTGACAGGGCCTTACTTTTGTTGAAGACTTCGGCGAGGTCGTGATACTCGGAGGGCACCGAGGAGAGGTCAGGCCTTTCTGAGGAGGCTGGAGCAGTAGGACTTCCTGGGGGCGGTAAAGCAGAATGAAGACAGGTTTTATGACAGTCTGTTGACCAGTTTATTATCTTACCCGCTGCCCAGTTGATGTGAGGGTTATGTTTCTTTAGCCACGGGTGTCCCAGGACCAGAGGTGTGTGTGGAGCGGAGAAAACCAGGAAACGGATCTCTTCGTGGTGATTACCGGAGACTATTAGGTGTAGTGGTTCAGTTCTGTGGGTTATATTAGCCAGGAACTTGCCGTTGAGGGCGCGGACGGGAACAGAACCAGGGAGGGGCTCCACCTTGATTCCTGCTTGTTGGATGAGTTCTCTGTCCAGAAAACTCTGTTCAGCCCCCGAGTCGACCAGGGCCCAGAGGGGAAGAGGTTGGTGGAGCTGGAGGGAGGACTGGAGAATAAGTCTAGGGAGATTTTTGGGGAAAGAAGGGGGTTCGCCCACCAGACTCCCTATCTGTACTGGTGGGCGGGGAAGTTTGGGCGAACGGGGCAGGAGGAGATGATGTGACCTAATTTGCCACAATATAGGCACTCACCAGCCCGAATACGACGCTGGCGCTCCTCTGGGGGTAAGCGGGTCCGTCCCAGCTGCATGGGTTCCACCTCCGGATTAGTTGGGGACTGGGCCGAGAGAGAGGCGGAGGATGGGGAAACCCCAGCCCCCGACTTGGGGAATTCTGGAGCGTGGCTGCGCTGAGGGGGCCTAGTGGCACGCTCGCGTTTCCTCTCCCTCAGCCGGGAATCCAAGCGGATGGTAAGGGCGACAAGGTCATTAAAGTTCTCTGGCTCGTCCCTAGCTGCTAGGTCGTCCTTGAGCTGCTCACTCAGGCCATTTATGTAGCCGGCACGAAGCGCCGCCTCATTCCACCCAGCCTCCGCCGCCAGGGTGCGGAACTCAATGGCGTAATCTGCGACAAAGCGAGAACCCTGCCTGAGATTGAGTAGCCTCTTGGAAGCGTTTGCGGGGGCATTAGGGTGGCAAAAAATTCAATTCAATTCAATTCAATTCAATTTTATTTATATAGCGCCTTCCACAATCAAAATTGTCTCAAAGCGCTTTACAGAGACCCAGAGCCTGACCCCAGAGCAAGCACTTAAGGCGACAGTGGCAAGGAAAACTCCCTTTTAACAGGAAGAAACCTTGAGCAGAACCTGGCTCAGATGGGGGACCATCCTGCCGATGGCCGGGCTGGGTGAAAGGAGGAAAAGGAGGAAGATAGGACAGCTAGGAATGGAGGAGAGGGGGAGAAAGACATGCAGCATAATACAGACAATGTGGGTCAGTATTTACATTACAGTTAGTGAACAGTTATTGGATAATGTGTGCTCAGCAGATTAGAATTATGAAACAGAGCACGGAGGCAAAAAGCTGTCATGACTGGTAATTATTTACATTACAGTTTGCAAAGAATATTAATCAAATATTTATCTGTAGCAGAACGGAACATTAAACATGTTAGAAATAGATCATTGTAAACAATAAACAGCAGCAGGTGGGTGGAGCCAGGACCATAGGACATGCAGCTCCGGAGCCAGAGGTACCTGCAGTAAGGTACAGAGAAAGAGAGACCAGAGAGAAACAAACACAGGACTACGGGACAGAGAGGACACAGAGTTAATGACATGTAATAAAGGCTAATAAATTTGAGAGTGGGTCTGAGGAGAGAAAGAGAAAGAAGAAGAAGTGCGCAGTAAATCATGGGATGTCCCCCAGCAGCCTAGGCCTATAGCAGCATAACTAGGGGATGATTCAGTTGCCTGAGCCAGCCCTACTAAGGGCTATATCCTTAACTGTAACAGTGTCTATAGAGATAATTGTGACTAACTATAAGTTTAATAAATAACTAGGACTGTAACTACAACTAATTATAAGCTTTATCAAACAAGAAGGTTTTAAGCTTCGTTTTAAAATTAGAGAGGGTGTCTGCTTCCCGAACCCAAACTGGCAGTTGGTTCCATAGGAGAGGGGCCTGATAGCTAAAGGCTCGGCCTCCCATTCTACTTTTAGAAATTTTGGGAACCATAAGCAAACCTGCATTCTGGGAACGAAGCAATCTGTTAGGATGATATGGTACTATCAGCTCTTTGAGATATGAAGGAGCCTGGCCATTGAGGGCCTTATATGTAAGGAGAAGGATTTTAAAATCAATTCTGGATTTTACAGGAAGCCAATGAAGAGAAGTTAGTACAGGAGTAATGTGATCTCTCTTGCTAATTCCAGTCAGTACTCTCGCTGCAGCATTTTGGATCAGCTGGATGCTTTTTAGATAGTTAACTGGACATCCTGATAATAGGGAATTACAGTAGTCCAGCCTAGAAGTAACAAAAGCATGGACTAATTTTTCAGCATCACTCTGCGACAGAATGTTCCTAATCTTACTGATATTGCGCAGGTGAAAGAAGGCGGTCCTAGAGACTTGTTTTATATGTGAGTTAAAGGACAGATCCTGATCAAAAATAACTCCAAGGTTCCTCACAGTCGTACTGGAGGCTAAATTAATGCCATCCAGAGTAACTATATGATTAGATAAACTGTTTCTGAGGTGTTTGGGACCAAACAAAATAACCTCAGTTTTGTCTGAATTCAGAAGAAGAAAGTTACAGGTCATCCAGGCCTTTATGTCTTTAAGACATGCCTGAAGTATGGTTAACTGATCTGTTTCGTCTGGTTTCATAGATAAATATAGCTGGGTATCATCCGCATAGCAATGGAAATTTATTCCATGCTTCCTGATAATATTGCCTAGGGGAAGCATGTATAAGGTGAACAGTATCGGTCCAAGCACAGAACCCTGTGGAACTCCATGACTTACTCTGGTATATATGGAGGGATCATCATTAACATGGACAAACTGGTATCTATCTGATAGATATGATTTAAACCAGCCTAGTGCTGTTCCTTTAATCCCAATAACATGTTCCAATCTATCCAATAGGATATTATGATCAATGGTGTCAAATGCAGCACTAAGATCTAGCAGGACAAGTATAGAGACGAGTCCATTATCTGATGCTATAAGAAGGTCGTTGGTAACTTTCACCAGTGCTGTCTCTGTGCTATGATGAACTCTAAATCCTGACTGAAAAACTTCAAACAAACCGTTCCTATGTAGATGGTCGCACAACTGAGTTGCAACAGCCTTTTCAAGAATTTTAGAATTAAAGGGGAGATTGGATATAGGTCTATAGTTTGCCAAAATGTCAGAGTCCAGAGAAGGCTTTTTAAGTAAAGGTTTGATAACTGCAACCTTAAAAGCCTGTGGGACATATCCTGTAACCAACGAGAGATTTATCTGATCTAATATGTGAGTGCCAATCAAAGGCAACACATCTTTAAGAAGTTTGGTCGGGATAGGATCCAAAAGACATGTTGATGATTTAGATTTAGAAACTATTGAAGTCAATTCAGCTAGATCTATGGGAGAGAAACAGTCTAACGACAAATCAGGACTGGCAGACATTTCTAAAGATGCTGTTCTAGACATACCTACATCATTAACAGTTGTAGGCAGGATGAGATGGATTCTGTCTCTAATGTCTACTATTTTGTTGCTAAAGAAGCTCATAAAGTCATTACTAGTGAGAGCTAGAGGGATGGATGGTACAACAGAGCTATGGCTCTTTGTCAGCCTGGCTACAGTGCTGAAAAGAAACCTAGGGTTGTTCTTGTTTTCCTCTATTAATGATGAGTAATAGGCAGTTCTTGCCTTACGAAGGGCTTTTTTATACGTTATAAAGCTGTCTTTCCAGGCTAGGCGGAATTCCTCTAAATTAGTGGATAACCATTTCCTTTCCAGCTTTCGTGATATCTGCTTTAAAGTACGTATTTGTGAATTGTACCATGGAGCTAGCTTCCTCTGATTACTGACCTTCTTTTTCAAAGGGGCAACAGAGTCAAGGGTTGAACGCAATGAAGCAGCAGTATTATCAACTAGATAGTCTATATCTGCTGGAGTAACGTTTAGGCCATTGCCCTCTGTAAGACTGGCACATGGCAGCGGAGATAATAAAGATGGAATAGCTTCCTTATATTTGATAACAGCATTATCAGACAGAAATCTACAGTAGTTAATTTTTTTCTCAGATGCTGTGCAGTTCATTATTGTAAATTCAAATGTTACTAAAGAATGATCAGATAAAACAGGGTTCTGAGGGAATACTGTCAAATATTCAGCTTCTATGCCATAGGTTAGTACAAGATCAAGGGTGTGATTAAAACAGTGAGTTGGTTTGTTAACATTTTGTAAAAAGCCAATTGAGTCTAATACTGAATAGAAAGCAGTCTTAAGGCTGTCATTGTGGGTATCGACATGAATATTAAAGTCGCCCACTATAATTACTCTATCCGCACTAAGCACTAAATCAGATAAAAATTCAGTGAATTCAGACAAAAACTCTGAGTAAGCAGCAGGTGGACGATACACCACAGCAAATAGTACTGGTTTTTCTGTCTTCCAATTTGGATGTGAGAGGCTGAGGATAAGGCTTTCAAATGTACTATATTTCGGCTTAGGTCTAGGATTAATTAATAAACTTGAGTGGTAGATTGCTGCCACTCCTCCTCCTCGGCCTGTGCCTCGAGGAATGTGATAATTAATATGACTAGCAGGGGTTGACTCATTTAGACTGACATACTCTTCCTCCTGCAGCCAGGTCTCAGTCAGACAGAATAAATCAATCTGCTGATCCATTATCAAATCATTCACTAACAGAGATTTAGACAAGAGAGATCTAATGTTTAATAGCCCACATCTGATTGTGGTGTTTTTAGGTTCAGATGCTTTTGTAGTATAAATTTTTTTGAGGTTTTTATGAGTAACACCTCTTGCATTTTTTAATTTATGCACTTTTTGTTGACGGGGAGCAGACACAGTCTCTATAGGATAAAGGGAATCGTTAGAATGGTAGGAATAATAAGAATCATGAGAATCATGGGTGGGTGACAGCTCTAGAGAAACTGCAGAGAAGCGTGTAGGACTGCAACTCTGCATCCTGGTCTCAACTCTGGGTTGTCATGACTTTGGTTTTCTAATGAAATCTGTCATATTTCTAGATATGAGAGCTGCACCATCCAAAGTGGGATGGATGCCGTCTCTCCTAATCAGACCAGGTTTTCCCCAAAAAGTTTTCCAGTTATCAATGAAGGCCACGTCGTTTGCTGGACACCACCTAGACAGCCAGCGACGGAATGAAGACATACGGCTAAACATGTCATCACTGGTCAAATCGGGCAGGGGTCCAGAGAACACTACAGAGTCCGACATTGTTTTGGCAAAGTTACACACCGACTCCACATTAATTTTAGTGACCTCCGATTGGCGTAATCGGGTGTCATTACCGCCGACGTGAATAACGATCTTACCAAATCTACGTTTATCCTTAGCCAGCAGTTTTAAATACGATTCAACGTCGCCCGCTCTGGCCCCAGGGATGCATTTAACTATGGTCGCTGGAGTCTCTAACTTCACATTTCGCAAAATGGAGCTGCCAATAACCAGAGTTTTTTCCTCAGCGGGTGTGTCGCTGATTGGGGAAAATCTGTTTGAAACATGAAGCGGTTGATGGTGAACCACGGGCCGTTGTTTCATGCTATGTTTCCTTCGGACTGCCACCCAGCCGCCCTGGCTTCCCGGCTGCTCGGGAGCTGCCGGGGAACGGCTGACAGGAGCTAACGTAGGACGGCTAGCTGTAGCTAATTTAGGCTGGTCCGCATCAGCTACAGGGGACTGACTAGCTAGCGCTGCTGCGGGGCGATTATCTATGGTGCGGAGCCGAGCCTCTACTTCCCTAAGTCTCGCCTCCAATGCTACAAAAATGCTACATTTATTACACATACCATTATCGCTAAAGGAGGCAGAGGAGTAACTAAACATCTCACACACCGTGCAAGAGAGAGGAGGGACAGCAGGAGAGAGAGAAGCCATTGCTAACAGCTAAGCTAGCGGACCAGAGTTAGAGTGATTAGAGTGTAGTGTTAGATTCCGAGGGACACGTGCACCACAGTTGTTTAACTAAAGCAATATACGTGTACAGGAATTCAGAGATTGACCACAGAACACGGCAAAGTAAGAGTTGATTAATAAGCTAGGATAACACTCGTAACACCACAGTGCAGAAGCAGCAAACAGGAAGTGACACAATACGTTACCACCACGTCAGCACGTCAAAAAACCAATTTGAATTCCGATAGGAAGTGGGAGTAAGAATAGCCGTCCATACCAGCATTTCCCAAAAAGGCTTCGGCCCACGCTAACGCTCTCTCTCTCAAAAGTCCCGTTAAAAAAGCAATTCTGCTCCTATCTGAATGAAACTTAACTGGCTGTAATTCAAAAAACTGTCCACATTGAAGCAAAAACCCTTACTTTTATCGGGATTTCCGTAAAACAGTTCGGGTGTGGGAATCGGCACATCGACCGGGTTGGGGGGAGAGGGAGCCGCACCGCCGGCCACCGGGAACGTTGATGGCGGAGGATACCGCTGGGCGAGGGAATCCACGGCGTGGCCGATCTGAGTCACCTGTAGTCCCAGAGATCGTTGCTGCTCTTGCAGGTCTTGGAGCATTTGGTGATGGCGGCCGATGATTGCCCCCTGGCTGGTAACCGCCTGTGGGAGTTTTTCCGCGTCCGCTGGGTCCATAGCTGTGGCCAGATCGTTCTGTTAAGGCTAGGGTGCTATACAGGCCTGGACCCAAAAGCAAACAGGAGAGGTGGTAGGCGGCTTAACGGGTTTATTAGCAGTTCTCAAAACCAAGGAAACAAAGGAAAAGTCTGGGCAGTGGAGGGATTCCCGGACGGCGGGGCAGAGATAGCTGGAGCGGCGATGAATGGAGCGGTGGAGGTTGAACCGGTGACTGCAGGGGGAGAAAGCACGCTGGTTAGTGAGGAACAGGTGAGCACAGGACAAAGGATAAGTATTTTCACAGGGAAGAGTGTTGCGAGGAAAGAATGCTCAGGAGCTAGTCACCACGTAACATGACGGACGATCTGGCGAGGAGGGACAGGAACACCGAGCCTCTTGTACTTTGCCAGGACTGATTGTGCCGAGATTGCGCACAGGTGTGTGCAGTCAGTTACAGCTGGGGAAGGGAGGAGCCGCCCAGGAATCCACAAACTAAAACACACCCACACCAAAAACACATACACCCACACATGCACGCCGAGAGACCAAAAAGAAAAGGAACAAACACACCCCCAGAGGCAGGAGAGCTGCCTCCTAACAACCAGCTTCTCTAAACACTTCATGGCAACAGAAGTGAGAGCCACAGGTCTGAAGTCGTTCATTGTGGTTGTGTGTGCTTTTTTGGGGACTGGGACTATGATGGAGGATTTGAATATGCGAGGGACTGTTTGCTGTGAGAGAGAGGTGTTGAAGATGTCCGTGTATACCTCTGCCAGCTGTACTGCACATTCCTTCAGGACCCTTGGCGCCACACAGTCCAGTCCTACCGCCTTGCGGGGGTTCACCTGCCTCAGAGCCCTGAGAACCTGTGTGTGTGACACCTGGAGTGGAGTCTCCTCTGGGTTGGGGTGGGCCTTGAGGGGGATGTCTTTATTGTGCAGATCAAATCTGGCATAAAAACTGTTGAGGTTGTCTGGTTCGGGGGTGTTCCTGGAGGTAGTTCCATTTGCGTCCTTCCTGTAGCTGGTGATTGCCTTTATCCCCTGCCACATGCTCCTGGTGTTGTGTTCCCTGTAGCAGCTTTCCAGTCTCTGGGTGTACAACCTCTTTGCTGTTTTTATTGGCTTTTTGGAGCTCATATCGGGCGACTTTGTAGCCCTCTATGTCTCCTGACTGGAAGGCTGCGCACCGGTCTCTGATCTTGTTTCGTATATCCGCATTAAACCAGGGCTTCTGGTTGGGATAAGTACGAATAGTCCGAACAGGGATGCATATGGAGGTGCACCAGTCAATGTAGCTGCTCACAGTGTCTGCATACTCATGAATATTGTCCGTGGTTTCTTTAAAAATGGTCATGTCTGTGGCCTCCAGACAGCACTGCAGTTCTGCCACTGCATCACTGGTCCACATCTTTACAGTTCTAACAGTGACCGGGTGTGCTTTGAGCCGCTTGGTGTAGGTGGGCTGTAGCAGGATGGCAGTGTGGTCACTTTTCCCAAAGTGTGGCTTGGGGACAGCAGAATAAGCATTTCTAATGTTGCTGTAGCACTTGTCCAGAATGTTACTTCCCCTGGTGGGAAAGTTGATAAACTGATGGAACTTTGGGATATTTTTCCAGTGATTAAAGTCTCCGAGCACAAGAATAGCAGCATCTGGATGTGTGTTCTCATGTTTGCTGATCATGTAGTAGTTCATTTGCATTTAGTATTAAAAGAATGTCAGGCCCCCACACACGTTCACCTCACCAAATCTGGCCCTCTTCGCAAAAAGTTTGGACACCCCTGGTCTAGATATTATTATTATTATTAGTAGTAGTATTATAGTAGTAGTAGTGTTTGTACTGTATTATTAAATTGTATGTATCTGACAGTGCTGCTGACTATTTTCCAAAGTATTCCATTAAATCCATCTTTTACAAACAGTGAAAGCTCTTTGATTAGGACATATCTGATTGGATTAGAAATGATTTTTATCCACATGATTTATTCTTTATTCAGATTGAGTTCCTGCAGTTTGTCATGGATCAGCTGTGCTTCTCTGGCCTCAGCTCTGAAGTCCAACCCCTCCCATCTGAGACACCTGGACCTGGACAACAACAACGAGCTGCAGGATTCAGGAGTGAAGCTGCTGTGTGGTTTTCTGGAGAGTCCACACTGTAGACTGGAGACTCTGAGGTCAGTTCACTGTCTGTTACTGTTGTAGATCTTAGTTCTTTAATCCACAACTGAACCTGGTTTATCTTCATCCAGAACTTGAATCCATTCATCTTGAAAGAATGAATGAATGAATGAATGAGATTTGAAATAGTTGTTGTTCCATATTGTGACTTTTTCTTCTCTCAGACTAAGAATTATTCCTTCAGTTTCACTTCATTTCAGTCAGTTGTCATGAATAATGTCTGGTGACTTCAATGAAACCTTCAGAACTTACACACTGGTATTTGTCACAGTCAGCAGACTAATGTTTTCTAAATGAAGTGTAGAAAATGTCCAGTGTGAGTTGTTCAAAGTCCATTTTTATCACAACAATATACAGAAGATCCTCAGAACTAATATTTGTACAAATCAATTGAAAAACACTTGAAGAAAAAACTCTTCTTTCCTTTGAAGTTCATTTCAATGAAGTGTGTGTGTGTGTGTGTGTGTGTGTGTGTTTGTATTTCCCTCTTCACATTTTGAATTTACAAGTTTACAGTGAGTGTTCAATGGTGAATAATATTGTAATGTTTCAAATGAAACTATATTTTCCCAAAATGTTTTTTACAGTCAGACTTTTTCTTCATTTTATGTAGTTTTCACATATGAAAGGCAAAGTGATTTTGGTAAAACATTGTTTAGATTTATTTGTGCTTTATGTGAAATGAAAAGTATGTTATTTGCAATAAAAAATTCATCAAATAGTTCATTTTCATTTAATGTTAAAAGAATATCAGGCTGAATGGTCGGCCCCCACACATGTTCACCTCACCAAATCTTTGCAAAAAGTTTGGACACCCCTGGTCTAGATATTATTATTATTATCAATATTATTATTATAGTAGTAGTAGTATTTGTACTGATAGTTATACTATTAAATTGTATGTATCTTTTATAAAAAGTGAAAGCTCATTGATTAGGACATATCTGATTGGATTAGAAATGATTTTTATCCACGTGATTTATTCTTTATTCAGATTGAGTTACTGCAGGTTGTCAGAGATCAGCTGTGCTTCTCTGGCCTCAGCTCTGAAGTCCAACCCCTCCTATCTGAGAGACCTGGACCTGTGGGACAACAAGCTGCAAGATTCAGGAGTGAAGAATCTGTCTGATCTTGTGAAGAGTCCAGACTGTAGACTGCAGACTCTGAGGTCAGTAAAGGGTTGGAGTCTGTCCATGCTGCTTTCATCAGTATTGTCCTAAACACAGTTTGTATCAAAGCAAAGATCCAGTGTCTCCTGTAAACCTCCAACCTTCTCAGTGGCTGCTTTCCTCATTGAAGCTGTGAGAGGAGAATGGTGACAGGTTTCAGGATTGGACAGAAAAACAGAGAGACAGACAGCAGTCAGCCAATCAGATCAGCCACAAGCCTGATTGTGATTGTGTGTTTGAGTTGATGTGAAGACTACTGTTGTTGTTGTGTTCATGTCTACAGGAAGTAGAGCTGGATTACAGCTGACAGCCTCACAAGATGTGTAGAGACAGTGGTCCTCATTCATCAAAGTGTCGTAGCATCAAATCTGATCTGAAACTGTTTGTTGTCTCATTTCAACACTAAAGAATTGATGAGTTTGATCTTTGTCCCAGCTCTGAGATCAGTCTGACTGCAGCCTGCAAATCACTGGCTCTGATTTCAGAGAAGCATCATGACATTTTGGAAGCATGTGGTCTGATACAGAGCAGAACCTCTGCTGAAGTCCAGTGATCACATCTGTATATGTGTCCATCTGTCAGATACTTTCAGTGACAGCCTCCATGTTTATTTGTCAGCTGATATTTCAGAAGCAGATCAGATGTTCATCAACACACAGAGACTCTTTCTTTAAATGGAACATTTGTGCAGTAATGAAGCTTCATGACTCAGCAGTTTATTTCCACTGTGGACTTGAGTGAAATGTTCAGAGTAAACAGACTTGATGCTAAAAGTCTCTGCAGGTGTGTGAGCTTCCAGCTCAGTGTCTTCACTCCAATACGTTAACATGAGAGCTGAGAGGAAGCTGCTACACTACACAGCTGCTCCACTTCTGCTCTGAACAGGACTGAAGTCCCTGCTGCTCTTTATACTGGATGTGCTGCATCAGTGACTGACAGCTGATGAAGTGAGTCTCTGTAAACACTGATTTATCACCTCTGTTGTCTGTCTTCTTCTCTCAACAGATGGAGGTAGTGATCTTTCTAAAGGAGAGAGTGAAGAGGACGGTGTGTGTGTTGAGAGAGGACGAGCTGTGTCCTGATGATCCAGCAGTGACTGACAGAGGAACCAGAAGAAGTGGAGAAGACTCTCAGTGCTGCAGTCTGAACTGCTCTGAGAACAGCTCCACTGTCAAGTCCACCATCATCCCTGTGTGTTCCTCTGGATCTGAAAGAGAATCATCAGTGTATCTGGACTGCTCTGCTGCTGCTCTGTCCTTCTACACAGTCTCTGCAGACACACTGAGACTCCCCCACCTCCTCCACCCTCCACCTGGACTTTTTTTATTCATTCACAGATGAACAGATGTGGTGGTAACGTATTGTGTCACTTCCTGTTTGCTGCTTCTGCACTGTGGTGTTACGAGTGTTATCCTAGCTTATTAATCAACTCTAACTTTGTGTTCTGTGGTCAATCTCTGAATTCCTGCACATGTATATTACTTTAGTTAAACATCTGTGGTGCATGTGTCCCTCGGGATTTAACACTACACTCTAATCCAGAGGTCACTAACAGGAGGACCGCGGTCCGGGTCCGGACCCAGATGCCGTCCTATGCGGACCCAGACCTACAATCAATAAATTATCGATTATTCTACATCACGACCGGACGCTAATATTTTAACCAGCACAACTTTTCTAGTCTTTACAGTATCTATTTAGCGGACCTTACAGACCAATTGCATGCGAGTTAAGCCATCCCACGTGACGCTGCTCAGCCAATCAAATTTGAGAGTGAAAGCGCGACTCTGAATATAGAGATGAGAGAGATCAGAGGTGAGTGACAGGTGGAAAGGGAAGTTAGCAATACAGGGAGATGACATTTATAGACAGGTGAGCCGGGGACAGGAAGAGAAGACAGAGAGGCGAGTGAGCGGGAGACAGCGAGAGAAAGAGAAGACAGAATAGAATAGAATAGAATATACTTTATTAATCCCTTTGGGAGGTCCCTTGGGGAAATTTGGGTACCAGCAGCAGTACAACACCAAAAAACACAGTAAAGCAGCAGTACAAAGTAAAAAGTAAAAAGTAACTAAGTTAAGTTAGTTACTAAAGTAACTAACTAAGGTGCTGATATAAAAATGGAATGTAAATGAAATAAAATATAAAAGTAAAATAAACTCTTAAATAATCTTAGTACTAAAATAGAACAAGGGTGGATTCAAATAAAAAATTAAAATATAAAGTATATACAAACATTGCAAACAAACATTGCACTCTAGAGGTGGAAAGAATAAATTACTGCACATGAGTTATTGCACATGGATAGTATTGTTATTGCCCATGGTTTATTATACATGAAGAGTATCTCCCTCTCTCCCTCCTGCCATATTCGGTGTTGTATAGTTTGATGGCTCTGGGGACAAAGGAGTCTCTGAGCCGGTTGGTCCGACTCTTGGGGAGGAGCAGCCTGTTACTGGTCAGGCTTCTCTGTGCACTGATGACAGTGTGCAGGGTGACTGGCATCGTCCATAATAGCCAGTAGTTTTTTTAGTGATCTCCTCTCTGCCACTGTCACCAGGGAGTCCAGCTTCATGCCGACCACAGAGCCCGAGTGAGCGGGAGACAGCGAGAGAAAGAGAAGACAGAGAGACGAGTGAGCAGGAGACAGGGAGAGACGATGGCCCTGACACCATTCCAGCCCAGATTTACTTATACTTAACAAATTCAGTGACAATAAATATTTTTGAATTGTACTTTAATTTAACAGTCAGTTGCAGATGTTGATACACACACATATACATATATACATACATATATGTACTTTATGTATGTAGGTGTATATGTATATGTGTATATTTATATATTTTATATATATATATCACTAATTCATAATGTTTGACATTATGGTGTTCCGGACCTTCGCTTGAAGAAATTTTCTCTCACTGGACCTCTTAAAATTTTAGTTGAATACCCCTGGTCTAATCTAATCACTCTATCTCTGGTCCGCTAGCTTAGCTGTTAGCAATGGCTTCTCTTTCTCCTGCTGCCTCTCCTGCTGCCTCTCCTCTCTCTTGCACGGTGTGTGAGATGTTTAGTTACTCCTCTGCCTCCTTTAGCGATAATGGTATGTGTAATAAATGTAGCATTTTTGTAACAATGGAGGCGAGACTGAGGGAAGTAGAGGCTCGGCTCCGCACCATAGATAATCGTCCCGTAGCAGCACTAGCTAGTCAGTCCCCTGTAGCTGATGTGGACCAGCCTAGATTAGCTACAGCTAGCCGTCCTGCGTTAGCTCCTGTCAGCCATTCCCCGGCAGCTCCCGAGCAGCCGGGAAGCCAGGGCGGCTGGGTGGCAGTCACTAAAATTAATTTGGAATCGGTGTGTAACTACGCCAAAACAATGTCGGACTCCGTAGTGTTCTCTGGACCCCTGCCCGATTTGACCAGTGATGACATGTTTAGCCGCATGTCATCATTCCGTCGCTGGCTGTCTAGGTGGTGTCCAGCAAACGACGTGGCCTTCATTGATAACTGGAAAACTTTTTGGGGAAAACCTGGTCTGATTAGGAGAGACGGCATCAATCCCACTTTGGATGGTGCAGCTCTCATATCTACAAATATGACAGATTTTATTAGAAAACCAAAGTCATGACAACCCAGAGTTGAGACCAGGAGGCAGAGTTGCAGTCCTACACGCTTCTCTGCAGTTTCTCTAGAGCTGTCACCCACCCATGATTCTTACTATTCCTACCATTATAATGATTCCCTTTATCCTATAGAGACTGTGTCTGCTCCCCATCAACAAAAAGATAAATTAAAAAATGCAAGAGTTGTTATTCATAAAAATCTAAAAAAAATTACTACTACAAAAGCATCTGAACCTAAAAACACCACAATTAGATGTGGGCTATTAAACATTAGATCTCTCTTGTCTAAATCTCTGTTAGTAAATGATTTGATAATGGATCAGCAGATTGACTTATTCTGTCTGACTGAGACCTGGCTGCAGGAGGAAGAGTATGTCAGTCTAAATGAGTCAACCCCTGCTAGTCATATTAATTATCACATTCCTCGAGGCACAGGCCGAGGAGGAGGAGTGGCAGCAATCTACCACTCATTTCATTTCAGCCTATCCCAGCTGCTTATGGGAGAGAGGCGGGATACACCCTGAACTGGTCGCCAGTCAATCGCAGGGCTGACACGCAAAGACAGACAACCACACACGCACACATTCACACCTAGGGGCAATTTAGAGTAGCCAATTCACCTATTTTTTTGGTATTGTGGGAGGAAGCCGGAGTACCCGGAGAGAACCCACGCAGGCAAACTCCACACAGAAGGGTCCAGACCGGGGTTCGAACCTGGAACCCTCTTGCTGTGACAGTGCTAACCACTGCACCACCGTGCCGCCCTCTACCACTCAAATTTATTAATTAATCCTAGACCTAAGCCGAAATATAGCACATTTGAAAGCCTTATCCTCAGCCTCTCACATCCAAATTGGAAGACAGAAAAAACAGTTCTATTTGCTGTGGTGTATCGTCCACCTGCTGCTTACTCAGAGTTTTTGTCTGAATTCACAGAATTTTTATCTGATTTAGTGCTTAGTACGGATAGAGTAATTATAGTGGGCGACTTTAATATTCATGTCGATACCCACAATGACAGCCTTAAGACTGCTTTCTATTCAGTATTAGACTCAATTGGCTTTTTACAAAATGTTAACAAACCAACTCACTGTTTTAATCACACCCTTGATCTTGTACTGACCTATGGCATAGAAGCTGAATATTTGACAGTATTCCCTCAGAACCCTGTTTTATCTGATCATTCTTTAGTAACATTTGAATTTACAATAATGAACTGCACAGCATCTGGGAATAAAATTAACTACTGTAGATATTTGTCTGATAATGCTGTTATCAAATATAAGGAAGCTATTCCATCTTTATTATCTCCGCTGCCATGTGCCAGTTTTACAGAGGGCAATGGCCAAAACCTTACTCCAGCAGATACAGACTATCTAGTTTTTAGTACTGCTGCTTCATTGCGTTCAACCCTTGACTCTGTTGCCCCTTTGAAAAAGAAGGTCAGTAATCAGAGAAAGCTAGCTCCATGGTACGATTCACAAACACATACTTTAAAGCAGATATCAAGAAAGCTGGAAAGGAAATGGTTATCCACTAATTTAGAGGAATTCCGCCTAGCCTGGAAAGACAGCTTCATAACGTATAAAAAAGCCCTTCGTAAGGCAAGAACTGCCTATTACTCATCATTAATTGAGGAAAACAAGAACAACCCTAGGTTTCTTTTCAGGACTGTAGCCAGGCTGACAAAGAGCCATAGCTCTGTTGAACCATGCATCCCCTTTGCTCTTACTAGTAATGACTTTATGAGCTTCTTTAACAACAAAATAGTAGACATTAGAGACAGAATCCATCTTATCCTGCCTACAACTGTTAATGATGTAGGTATGTCTAGAACAGCATCTTTAGAAATGTCTGCCAGTCCTGATTTGTCGTTAGACTGTTGACATCAATAGTTTCTAAATCTAAATCATCAACATGTCTTTTGGATCCTATCCCGACCAGACTTCTTAAAGATGTTTTGCCTTTGATTGGCACTAACATATTAGATCAGATAAATCTCTCTTTGGTAACAGGATATGTTCCACGAGCTTTTAAGGTTGCAGTTATCAAACCTTTACTTAAAAAGCCTTCTCTGGACTCTGACATTTTGGCAAACTATAGACCTATATCCAATCTCCCCTTTAATTCTAAAATTCTTGAAAAGGCTGTTGCAACTCAGTTGTGTGACCATCTACATAGGAACGGTTTGTTTGAAGTTTTTCAGTCAGGATTTAGAGTTCATCATAGCACAGAGACAGCACTGGTGAAAGTTACCAACGACCTTCTCATAGCATCAGATAATGGACTCGTCTCTATACTTGTCCTGCTAGATCTTAGTGCTGCATTTGACACTATTGATCATAGTATCCTATTAGAAAGATTGGAACATGTTATTGGGATTAAAGGAAGAGCACTAGGCTGGTTTAAATCATATCTATCAGACAGATACCAGTTTGTTCATGTTAATGATGATCCCTCCATATATACCAGAGTAAGTCATGGAGTTCCACAGGGTTCTGTGCTTGGACCAATATTGTTCACCTTATACATGCTTCCCCTAGGCAATATTATCAGGAAGCATGGAATAAATTTCCATTGCTATGCGGATGATACCCAGCTATATTTATCTATGAAGCCAGACGAAACAGATCAGTTAGCCATACTTCAGGCATGTCTTAAAGACATAAAGGCCTGGATGACCTGTAACTTTCTTCTTCTGAATTCAGACAAAACTGAGGTTATTTTGTTTGGTCCCAAACACCTCAGAAACAGTTTATCTAATCATATAGTTACTCTGGATGGCATTAATTTAGCCTCCAGTACAACTGTGAGGAACCTTGGAGTTATTTTTGATCAGGACTTGTCCTTTAACTCACATATAAAACAAGTCTCTAGGACCGCCTTCTTTCACCTACGCAATATCAGTAAGATTAGGAAGATTCTGTCGCAGAGGGATGCTGAAAAATTAGTCCATGCTTTTGTTACTTCTAGACTGGACTACTGTAATTCCCTATTATCAGGATGTCCAGTTAACTCTCTAAAAAGCCTCCAGCTGAACCAAAATGCTGCAGCGAGAGTACTGACTGGAATTAGCAAGAGAGATCATATTACTCCTGTACTAACTTCTCTTCATTGGCTTCCTGTAAAATCCAGAATTGATTTTAAAATCCTTCTCCTTACATATAAGGCCCTCAATGGCCAGGCTCCTTCATATCTCAAAGAGCTGATAGTACCATATCATACCAACAGATTTCTTCGTTCCCAGAATGCAGGTTTGCTTATGGTTCCTGTGCCACCCCTTTAAGAGTGTCGGGGGATTGTTTACATTGCTGCACTGTTTGTCCCTGCGGGCTTCTGTAGTTCAGACCTTTAGCGTTGTGCAAGTTGTTGTCTCCACTCACAGCCGTTTTTCTATGCTGTACCTGGAAAAGACATACTCTGTGAGTAATATTATTGTTATGTAAATTACCTGTATGACTTACCGTTATGGTGTCCTGCTTTGATTTATTGTTGTTTATGAAGTTAATAGCGCGACCGATGCTAATGCGCTAGCCCGCTAATGGTGTTTTCTGTGTTATATAAGCACAAAGCTAACCGCTATTTTACCACACACGTTAGCTGTGTCCCAATTCAGGGTCTGCATCCTTCGAAGTGCGCATTTGAAGGCCGCTTACGTCACAACGCTGCGCGAAGGCTGTCCCAATTCGCCAAAAATCGAAGGGTCCTTAAAATGCGCCCTTCTAATGCGTCCCACTTTTCCCTGAATTCGGAGGATGCATCACTACCATCCTTCGTGGCCTCACATATCCCAAGATGCTTTGCGCGCCTGTACTAACGGCAATGGCAAGCAGCAGCAGCAGCAGCAGCACCGCCAGCAGCAGCGGAGAATACGCATTCAAATGATCATTGGTATGGGTTAAAAATAAGTTAATGTTACCTGCCCACTGCGCTCTCTCAGCCGAAACAAAATCAGCCGTCTTCTGTTAAGCTGGCGACACCGCCTCTCCTCTTCTTCAATAAATAAATATATTACAAAAAACAAAATCCAAACTTCTAAATCCATACTGTCTTTTTTGTTTGTCTGTTGTCTGTTTTGCCGTTTGTTGTCTGTTTTGCCGTTTGTTGTCTGTTTTGCCGTTTATCTGCCGTTCGTCCGGCTTGGGGGGGTTATGACGTTATGCCGCAACCAGGAAGTGCCCCGAAGCACTGTCCCAATTACCAACGGTTAACGTAGCCTTCGGAGGATCCTCCGAAGCCGCATCCTTCGGAGACCACGTAGGCTGCGCACTTCGAAGGATGCAGACCCTGAATTGGGACACAGCTGTTGTGTGACGAAAATAATAATTTCAGTTATGTTTATGAGTTTGTATTTCTGATTACACATGAAACAGGCAAAACGAAGTCTGACACATTTTTTCATTATGTTTGTATTCCAGTTTTACAAGAAAAATCTCAATTAAAGCATCAAACTTACCTGAAGACTCGGCGATCTTTTACTGGGAAACTGTACAAGCTATCTGCCACGTTTGGAATTCAACCTCATTCTTACAAGGGCAGAATAGTTCCCAAAATCTCTAAAAGTAGAATGGGAGGCCGAGCCTTTAGCTATCAGGCCCCTCTCCTATGGAACCAACTGCCAGTTTGGGTTCGGGAAGCAGACACCCTCTCTAATTTTAAAACTAAGCTTAAAACCTTCTTGTTTGATAAAGCTTATAATTAGTTGTAGTTACAGTCCTAGTTATTTATTAAACTTATAGTTAGTCACAATTATCTCTATAGACACTGTTACAGTTAAGGATATAGCCCTTAGTAGGGCTGGCTCAGGCAACTGAATCATCCCCTAGTTATGCTGCTATAGGCCTAGGCTGCTGGGGGACATCCCATGATCTTCTGCGCACTTCTTCTTTTCTCTCTTTCTCTCCTCAGACCCACTTCTCTCTGGTCTCTCTTTCTCTGTATCTCTCTGCAGGTATCTCTGGCTCCAGAGCTGCATGTTCTGTGGTCCTGGCTCCACCCACCTGCTGCTGTTTATTGTTTACAATGATCTATTTCTAACATGTTTAATGTTCCATTCTGCTACAGATAAATTTTGGATTAATATTCTATGCAGATTGTAATGTAAATAATTACCAGTCATGACAGCTTTTTGCCTCTGTGCTCTGTTTCCTATCATAACTGTAATCTGCTGAGCACACATTATCCAATAACTGTTCACTAACTGTAATGTAAATGCTGACCCACTAACATTGTCCATTGTCTGTATTATGCTGCATGTCCTTCTCCTCCTCTCCTCCATTCCTAGCTGTCCTATCTTCCTCCTTATCCTCCTTTCACCCAGCCCGGCCATCAGCAGGAGGGTCCCCCATCTGAGCCAGGTTCTGCTCAAGGTTTCCTCCTGTTAAAAGGGAGTTTTTTCTTGCCACTGTCTCCTTAAGTGCTTGCTCTGGGGTCAGGCTCTGGGTCTCTGTAAAGCGCTTTGAGACAATTTTGATTGTGGAAGGCGCCATATAAATAAAATTGAATTGAATTGAATTGCTGAAGGTGTTTGTTTTTTCCTGTTGTCAAACACAAACTCTCAATTCCAGTGGGATCTCGGCTGTGGAGATCTGAAGGAGAGACTGATATTCACACCAAAGACGAGAAACAATGAATTCAGTTCAGCTTCTTTTCTGTTCTCACTGAGCTGTGATCAGATCCACTGTACATTTCAGTAGTGATGACTGCAGGGTCAAAGTATTCAACCTGAAACCTGCTGGAGAAATAAACTGGTGGTGAGGTTATGGATTTCTCCCCATAATTAACAACATTCTCTTGAACTTAACAGAATTTAACATTTACTGCCTGTTTAACTTAATTATTCAGTGACACACACACACACCATCATGGAGAATATAGGACTTATAGCAAATCAGGATCTGTATTGATTATTCTTCATTGTTTTACCTGATGCTGCTCTGACATAAACTATAACTACTTGCAATATGTGATGCAGTGTGAAAATGAAAATGACCAATGACATCAGCAGTAAAAGTACAGTATTATCAGCAGCCAGAGGATTCACTGTAAAACATGAAAAAGAGGGTGAAAACCAGGTATACACTGTAAAAATGAGAGATGAAGCTGAAAATCTCTTTAAACATTTTTCAAATAAACTTCACAGCTTCTTGTTTTAGTCAAATTTCAGCTGCTGCTGAGTCTAAAAGTCGACTTTTAAAATTCATCGAATCGAGGCTCAAACTCTTCAGAGTAGTCAGGAGCTTTCTAACTCTGTGAACCTCTGAATGACAGTTTGACAAGTTTCTATCTTATTTTTTTTTCAGATCTTTCAAATAAACTGTGGCAGCATTTTAGTTTGAACTGAATCAGCTCAGTTGTCCCAAGATTCGGAGAAAGACAAAGACAGACAGACATGTACAGACTGAACTATCTGTTCAACAGTAAAAGAGTTTCTCTAACAGGAGACTCTGCTACACTCTACACAGAGACACTGAGGAACCAGACAACCAGAGACTAAACCCAGGATACAGAGGTTCAGTAAATGTGTTGAAGGTGTAGAGGTGGATCAGTGAGTCAGAGGAGACTCTGTAGAAGGACAGAGAGCCAGCAGGACAGTCCACATACACTGCTACTCTGTGAGAGACAGAGGAAGATGATGAAGAGGAGGAGGAGGAGGAGGAGACAGGTGTCTTTCTGTTATTGTGCCAAACAGAGTAATGACGATCAGAGCAGCTCAGACTCCAGGACTGATCGTTCCCTCCAAACAAACAGTTTTCTCTGTTTCCTTTCCTTCTGATTCCCCTGTAACTCACTGATATATGAACCCATCCTCTCCACTCGACCTCCCAGTAACAGCGACCAGTCAAACCATTACTACACAGCAACTGAGGCCACTGGTCAAATCTGTCTGGATGATCAGGATATGACTGATCCTCCTTCACATGTGTCACCTTCCTGTTGTTGTCAGACAGTTTGATCTTTCTGTTTACTGTGTTTGTGTCGATGGTGAGTTCACAGAAATCTGATGGAGAGAAGAAGACACAACACAGCTACAGTTACTGATCTATCACCTGATCATTGATTGACACTTTGAAGATGGTTGAATGTGAGCTGCTTTGTTTTCAGGAATCAAATGAAAACCACACTTACACTTCCTCAGACCTGGTCTCAAGCATCGGACTCCACCAGGCTCCACCCTGAAAGGAGGAGGGGTTTCAGACCAGCACGTTCTCTTTCAGCATGCAAACATGGACATTACATGGCTCTCATACACAGATGCTTTGATTATTCTGTTCATTCAGCAAAGAGACAAAGGACCTGGAGTCCTTATCTTGGAATTATACGGAGCAGGGAGGTGACATGGAGGAAAGATTTCATCATTTGTCTTCTCCATTTGATATCACTTTTTGTGTCAGACACAACAAAAGATCTCAGAATGACAAGATCAGGATCTCAGAGAGGTTCAGCTGATTATTGATCATGGATATTTTAGAAGACAGAGACATGATCAGAGACCTGATTTCATTTCCTCCTTTGTTTGAGACACTGGCAGATGAATGTCTCTGAGCAGTGTAGATGCTCTTATTATTGTTGGGATGTTATTATTAGTGTGTCAGCACTGAACAGGTATCTAAAGTCTTTGGGCTTGTGGTGAAAGCACTCTGAGTGCTCAAAGTGGCTCTGTTGGTTCAGGAGCAGTTCAAGCAGCTGCAGCTCAAATGTTTCCATGCTGGCTTTGTGCTGATGCAGCATGAAATCCAGTCTGAGAAAGTCCTGCTCAGGTCACAGAAAACAGCTGATCACACCTGATTTAATGATTGTCACATATTTTCTCTTAAATATGACACAGTGATGAGATACTGAAGTCAGAATTATAGAAAAACCCTCTTTGTGTTGTTGCTGAATTCAAAGCAATTCTGTAGAGATCTGTCATCAGCTGTGACACACTAAATGTGTGTCACAGCTCTTCCTCCTCTATCACACACTGTCTGTGGCTGCAGCAGGCCTCTCCATACCTGAGGGTGTCCAGTCTCCAGTGTGGATCCTTCAGTCCAGCAGACAGCAGCTTCACTCCTGAGTCTCCTGGATGATTGTAGCTCAGGTCCAGCTCTCTCAGATGGGAGGGGTTGGAGCTCAGAGCTGAGGCCAGAGAAGCACAGCCTTCCTCTGTGATCAGACATCCTGACAGCCTGCAGACACACACAACATCACACAGGAACCCTCTGTCAACACATGCTGGTCTGTTTTGTTGTTCTTTTTTGTTCATATTTTTGGTTTTGGTTTTGGTCCATTTTGGTACAGGTTTAATGTATTTAAGGCAAATTCCTTAATCATCATCTGTAGGATTAAAAAAAAATCAACAACTGAAGTAAAAACAAGAGAAAATGATGAATAATTGTCTGAGTTTAGAAAATTCTGCTGAACTTTACTTTGAACAATCCTACACAAGTTGGCTGTTTATCCACTGATGTAAATTCAATTCAATTCAATTCAATTCAATTTTATTTATATAGCGCCTTCCACAATCAAAATTGTCTCAAAGCGCTTTACAGAGACCCAGAGCCTGACCCCAGAGCAAGCACTTAAGGCGACAGTGGCAAGGAAAACTCCCTTTTGTTAAATCAAATATGAGCAAATCATCAGCTGAACAATGGATCCTGACCTGAGAGTCTCCAGGGTACAGTGTGTGCTCTTCATTTTAGCAGACAGAAGCTTCACCCCTGAATCCTGCAGGTCATTGTTACTCAGGTCCAGGTGTCTCAGACTAGAGGACTGGGAGCTGAGAACTGAGGACAGAGCTTCACAGCTTTTCTCTGAGAGGTTACAGCTGCTCAGTCTGAAGAGGAAACAATGAAGAAAAAGTCAAATAATTGTGTTGAAAGGACAATCAAAAAAAACAAACTCAGTTTGCTCGTGTCTCAACAATTTGGTACAGTTGGACAGTTAAATATGACACAATCAGTAATAAACAGACATTTACAGTCAAGGCCATAAGTATTTGGACAACTAGACATGCTAGACATGTGTGAATGGGTGAATGAGAGGCAGCATGTAAAGAGCTGCAAGACTCAACTTAACCACTTTATAACACAGCATAGATGAGCTTGTGTATCTCAGTCATATATGAGTATATATATATGTGAGCTCTTCAAAATATTAAGCAGGATAAAAACAAAAATAGACTGGAGAACTCAATGATTGTATAAACTGTGAAAATCATTAGATATGGGCCTCTCTAAAGTCAGCAATGATGGACTCAAAAAATATATCTGCAGTCATTTCAAAAAAACTGGAACTTGATCTGACCTGAGAGTCTCCAGGGTACAGTGTGGACTTATCAGTCCAGCAGAGAGAAGCTTCACCTCTGAATCCTGCAGGTCATTGTTACTCAGGTCCAGGTCTCTGAGACTAGAGGACTGGGAGCTGAGAGCTGAGGACAGAGCTTCACAGCTTCTCTCTGAGAGGTTACAGCTGCTCAGTCTGAAGAGGAAACAATGAAGAAAAAGTCAAATAACATTTGTATTGAAAGGAAAATCAAAGGAACAAAACTCATGTCTCAGCCAGTTGGAGACAGTTAAACAATGTTCAGTCAAGGCCGTAAGTATTCGGACATTTAGACATGTTCTTCGGGCTCTCAGCACATTGATTTTAAAATATAATAATGAATACTACAGTCAATGACTGCAATGGATTTTACACTAAATAATAAATCTGAAATGAGTTTTCCTGAATTTGAATGCAGTCTTAAGGCTGTCATTGTGGGTATCTACATGAATATTAAAGTCACCCACTATAATTGCTTTATCTGTACAAAGCACTAAATCAGATAAAAATTCTGTGAATTCAGACTCTGAGTAACTCCGGATAAGCAGGAGGTGGACGATACACCACAGCAAATAGGACTGGTTTTTCTGTCTTCCAGTTTGGATGTGAGAGGCTGAGGATAAGGCTTTGGAGCTGAGGAGCAGACACAGTCTTTACAGGATAAAGGGAACTGTTGGAATGGTAAGAATCATGGGAGGGTGACGGCTCTAGAAAAACTGCAGAGAAGCATGTAGGACTGCAACTCTGCCTCCTGGTCTCAACTCTGGGTTGTCATGACTTTGGCTGTCTAAAATCTGCCATATTGCTAGATGTGAGAGCTGCACCATCCAAAGTGGGATGGATGCTGTCTCTCCTAATCAGACCAGGTTTTCCCCAAAAAGTTTTGTTGTTGAAGTTGTCTATGAAGGCCACGTCGTTTGCTGGACACCACCTAGACAGCCAGCAATGGAATGATGACATGCAACTAAACATGTCATCACTGGTCAAATCGGGCAGGGGTCCAGAGAAAACTATGGAGTCCGACAATGTTTGGCATAGTTCCACACCGATTCCACATTACTTTTAGTGACCTCCGATTGGCGTAATCGGGTGTCGTTACAGCCGGCGTGAATAGCAATCTTACCAAATCTCCGTTTATCCGTTTATCCAGCAGTTTTAAATATGATTTAATGTCGCCAGCTCTGGCTCCAGGAATGCATTTAAGTATGGTCGCTGAACTCCACATTTGGAAAACTGGAGCTGCCAATAACCAGAGTTTCTTCCTCAGTGGGTGTGTCACTGATTGGGGAAAATCTGTTTGAAATGTGAACAGTTGGTGATGAACCACAGGCCGTTGTGGTTTTCTATGGTGCGGAACCGAGCCTCTACTTCCTGCGAGTTCTGAAGGTTTCATTGAAGTGAACAGACATTATTCTGTTAAGGACTAGTTTTGGTTTCCCTCCTCCTCTCTTTTGTTTCTTTTATGTTCCCTTCCTCGTGGGTCTTTTTTGTCCCCGTTTGTCTTGTTGGTCTGTGTGTGTGTGTGTGTGTGTGTGTGGCTCTCTCTCGCCAGGATGGAGTGTGGGGACGTCTCGTTCTGACACAGCTGCTCTGAATCAGCCATCAGCCTTTCCACCTTCACTCCTTGTTTTAAGCCGGCTCTTCAGTGCTGTCGTCGCCAGTTCGTCTTACCACGTCTACGGTAGTCACGTTGGCTCTGAAAAACACTGATCCAGTTACTTACCTTAGCTTTTGATTCCTGCCCTAGTTCTTGTACCCATCCTCATTCCTGTAGGATCGCCTGGCTATTCATCGCCATCAAGATTTCCTTATATCATCCCCGGATACCTGCTTCACCTCGCTCCATCGATCATACAACTCACCACCCTCCTCCAGCAAGGACTTCACCTGGCCACAGCCCGAGAGCAGCCTCACTTTCCCCACCGCTATCCGAACCACACCGTTTTCTAAATAAACATTGAACTCTGCCCCCATAGTCTCCGTGCCCTGCATCTGGGTCTACTCTGAAACATTCCTGCTCAACCATATTCATGACAACTGACTGAAATGAAGTGAAACTAAAGGAATAATTCTTAGTCTGAGATAAGAAAAAGTCACAATATGAAACAACAACTATTTCAAATCTCATTCATTCATTCATTCATTCAAGATGAATGGATTCAAGTTGTGGATGAAGATAAACCAGGTTCAGTTGTGGATTAAAGATCTGAGATCTACAACAGTAACAGACAGTGCACTGACCTCAGAGTCTCCAGTCTACAGTGTGGACTCTCCAGAAAACCACACAATAGCTTCACTCCTGAATCCTGCAGCTTGTTGTTTCTCAGGTCCAGGTCTCTCAGATGGGATGGGTTGGACTTCAGAGCTGAGGCCAGAGAAGCACAGCTGATCTCTGACAACCTGCAGGACCTCAATCTGAATAAAGAATAAATCATGTGGATAAAAATCATTTCTAATCCAATCAGATATGTCCTAATCAATGAGCTTTCACTAACATGAGTTGAGGGACTTTGTCCTTCTCTTATTGTGGATCATCATAATGTCAGCCTTCTACACACATCATCCAAATGTCAGCACAACATTCATACAAGTATTCATGTCAACACAGATTCATAACATGCTGCTGAGCTCAGTCAAGTCTGGAATTAGAAGATAAAGATCAGACATGTTGGACTAAAATCTGACTGATTCACCACTGAAATGGATCAAAGTTCAAATGTTCAGTCCCGATCCAGGAAAAATGTCCCACTTGGTCCTGGTCTCTATCCTGCAGATCAGCTCAGGAAATCCACAACTAAACACATATTCAACTGAACAACAACTATTTGATCCCAAATTACAGATGGATTTAATGGAAATCTTTGGAAATTGCTCAGCAGCAAAGTCACATACACTACATACAATTTAACACTACTACTGATAATAATAATAATAATAAGAAGAAGAAGAAGAAGAACAATAATAACAACAACAACAACAATAATAATAATAACAACACATTTTATTTGTTGGTGTCTTTCCAAACAGCCAGCGACACAATACAATAAGTTAAGCAGTTAATGGTCAATTCAATTCAATGGGAAAAGACCACAATTTACACACTTATGTTAAAGATCAAATCACACACACACACACACACAGAACACTTAAGAACTGACATCAGTCCTGACACTTCATTGAAATGAACTTCAGAAGAAAATAGTTTTTTCTTCAGCAAGTGTTTTTCAATTGATTTGTACAAATATTAGTTCTGAGGATCTTCTGTAAATTGTTGGGATAAAAATGGACTTTGAACAACTCACACTGGACATTTTCTACACTTCATTTCGAAAACATTAGTCTGCTGACTGTGACAAATACGAGTGTGTGAGTTCTGAGGGTTTCATTGAAGTCAACAGGTGTTGAGTCTTTGGAAGGAGTTCTGCCACTAATCAATATTTTCTCCAGTATTAAACCACTTTTTATTCCTCAGGTTTTAGACTCTGGTGGTTTTACAAATCTGTTTAAATTAGAGTTAGAATTAAAGAGTTTGGTCAGCTGCTTTTTGATTTTCAAACATGCTTTACTGTATGAATTTTATTCAACATGTTACACAGCCTGCCCATAACAAAGGCCATATTTTAGATCTATGTATTACCCACGGCCTGTCTGCTAATATTTCTTCACTTGTGGATTCAGGCTTATCTGATCACTCTTTTTTACTGTTCCTAATTGATAACTGACATCGGAACAACCCCAAAATCCTATCCTCTTCTCAACCATGGATCATCTAATTAATCCTGCCTTTATGAAGGCTGGCAGTCTAACAGCTTCAAATGTGAAGACTTGAGTCCACTTCAAAAATAAAACAGACTCTCTCAGATGAAAGTGATAGCAGTGTAAGCATACAAATTCAATCACCACAGAACCTTTGTATGAGGAAACACTGGAGAAATTTGTCCTGGTTGATGCTGAGATGCTTGGTAAAGAAATTTGTCAATTAAAAACATCAACCTGCCCCTTAGATCCCATACCTACATCCTTTTTTACAACCTTTTATAGCTTTTTCAATCAATCAATCAATCAATCAATCAAAGAAGTCTATTTGTCCCCTGGGGGGCAATTCAAGGCACGTTAACAGTTTACACACAACACAATAATAGCATAAATAGATGGCAAGGAATAAAATAAACAATAGAATCAAAACTCAGAAGTTGCTGTGATAGGAGGTTGGAGTGTTCAAGACAGTTCAAGAGCAGTGGGGGGGTGGTAGGGAGTTGAGGAGCCGGCGACCTGAGGGGAGCCATACGAACGCTGGGAACAAGGCGTGTGAGGGGTCCTGCAAGATTCTGTGTGCTGTCCTCAGTGTCTGCTGCTCACACACTGTGTTCAGTGATCTAAGTGGAAGTCCACTGATTGTAGAGCAGACCATGACTGTGCTTTGCAGACGGTTCCTGTTCTGAAGAGAGATGGAGTGCAACCAGCAGGTTATAGAGAATGTCATGACACTCTCTACGTAGGAGTGATAGAATGTCCTCAGAATGGTGCTGTTGACCCCAAAGGAGTTAAGTTTCCTCAGTAGGTACTATCGCTGCTGGCATCTTCTGAGGATCTCCTCTGTGTTAGCAGTGAGAGTGAAGGAGTTGTCAAATATTGTTCTGTACTCCTCCACTATCTATACTGGCCTCCCGTGGATTGTGCTGACAGATGTTGTAGCCAGCTCCCTCTGCTTCCTAGTGAAGGTCACCACCATCTCCTTTGTCTTCTCCACGTTCAGCTCCAGTGCAGAGTTGTTGCACCAGTCCACAAACTGCAGGAGTGCTGGGCCATGGTGGTGAGAACAGCCTGAGAGCAAGGACAGGAGAACTGTGTCATCAGCATACTTAACCAGATGACACTTTGGGTGGGTGGACCTGCAGTCATTGGTGTATAGAATGAAAAGCAGAGGAGAGAGGACAAAACCCCAAGGAGAACCGATGAAGATGAATATGAGGACTGAGAGGGTGTTATTGACCAGCACTCTCTGTGATCTGCAAAGAGCAGTGGAGCGCTGGTATCTGTTTGTTCCAGGTGTTTGTGAACGGTGTCCATTATGAAGATTTTAGCATCATCCACCCCTCTGTCTTTACGGTACGCAAACTGGAGAGGGTACATCAGTAGGTTGGTTTCCTTGGTGATGTAGTTCTTTATGACCTTCTCCATGGTTTTCATCACCAGGGAGGTGAGAGCCACTGGCCTGAGGTCTTTTAGAGCCTTAACAGAGCTCTTCTTTGGAACTGGGACCACTGTAGAATGCTTCCACAGCTGTGGAACTGTGCTACTTTTGATGGATCTCTGGTACACACCTCCCAGCTGCTCTGCACGGTGCCGTAAGACATGTCCGCTGATATTGTCAGGACCAGGTGTTGTGGTTGTTTTGGTCCTCTTGGTCCTCTTCAGAGCTCTTACCACCTCCTCTGTGCTGAAGGATAATTCCACTTCAGCATTAGTGAGGGAGGAGATAAATGTTTCTTTTTTGGAGGTGTTGTCTTTTTCAAATCTGGAAAAGAAGGAGTTGAGGTCGTTGGGGAGGGACACTGGGCTGCTGCCTTCCACCTGGATGGTCTTGTGAGTGGTGTGTATTATTTACAGCAGCCATGTTCTTAATCCCCTGCCAAGCTGAGTATAGATTTCCTTCAGTGAATTTATTCTCCACCTTGGTCTTATTCGCTGTCTTGGCTTTTCTGATGGCAGCTTTCACCTCTCTGTTCATCTCCTTTTTTCAGATTCAGTGCTAGTGAAGAAAATTCTTTTCTTTTTTTTTGAGGATTTCCTGAAGTTCTTCGGTTATCCAGGCTTTGTTGTTGGGGAAGATGGTGACCACACAGAAAGAAATGTATGACGACATCCACTTGCTTGCTGATGTCACTGGAGGATAGAGAGCAAAAAGCTACATCGCGTAGTGAGAGCAGCTGAGAGGGTCATGGGTGTCTCTCTCCCCTCCCTTCAGGACATCTACCACACTCGTCCCATCCGCAAAGCCCTCTGCATTGCAGGTGATCCCACCCACCCGTCCAACAGCTACTTCAGTCTGCTGCCATCTGGAAGGAGACTGAAGAGTCTCCGGGCCAGAACCAGCAGACTGAGAGACAGTTTTGTCCACCAAGCTGTCAGGATGCTGAACTCTCTCCCTGCCTTGCCGTCCCTCCCCCTGAGGACCCCCGCACACACGAACCCTAGACCCTCACCCACATCCCCCCTCTGAACCCCCCCTCAACCTTGGACTCACTCCCACATACACATACACACACACACACACACACCACTGGGCTGAAAACAGACTTGCACCGGCACCTACATCCAGCTGCAGCTATATAACCCTGTTATTGCTTAAATTCCATAATTTGAGCTAAAAATTACACACAAATTCTTTTGTGTCACTGATTTCTGTATTATATACAAGTCTTTCTCTTCTCAACTACTGAGATATGTTTATACTGTTTATACTGTTGTGTATTGTTGATGGAACTGTGTGTTTATACTGTTATGTTTATGTTTATACTGTCTTTAATTATTTATCTTTTACTGTAACACTGTAGGCCTAGGGAGCACTGCAATTTCAAAACCTGTGTATGACCTGTACATATGGTTTTGACAATAAAGTTGACTTTGACTTGACTTTGGCTTTGACTTTGAGGATGCCAGAATGTCATCCCAGGCTGTGGTTTCAAAGCATCCCTGTAGAGTGGCGATGCTGTCATTAGATAGATAGATAGATAGATAGATAGATAGATACTTTATTAATCCCCGTGGGGAAATTCGTTTGTAGCAGCAGTAACACAATAAATACACTCTATAAAGGAAAGAAAATAAATTTGTAAAAGAAATGCAATATATACAGGAGGGGGTCTTATATACACATACAGACACACATAGCAGCAGACAATTGCACATATATAAATATATATATATGTATATATATATACATACACTCGTATACACACATGCATATATATCTACATATACAATATATATATATAACAGATATATACAGTTAATGTAACTGATATTTATAGCGCACCCTAGAAGATGCATTAGTCCAGGTTTGTGACCACAGACACAGATGTGTTATAGTGTCTGATGCCGGATGGCAGGAATGACTTCCTGTACCGTTCCTTAGAGCACCGTGGTAGCAGAAGTCTGTTGCTGAAGCTGCTTCCCAGATTGTTCACAGTTTCATGGAGTGGGTGGGAGGGACTATCCATGATTGTCCTCAGCTTTGACAGCATTCTGTCCCTCGCCACCTCCTCCAGGTTGGCAAGTTTAAAGCCAACAACAGACCCTGCTTTTTTAATGAGTTTATCCAGTCTGTTGGCATCCTTTGCTTTAATGCCAGCACCCCAGCACACCACAGCAAAGAAGATGGTGCTCGCCATTACAGACTGGTAGAACATGTGGAGCATCCTGCTGCAAACACTGAAGGACCTGAGTCTCCTCAGGAAGTAAAGTCTACTCATGGCCTTCCTGTAGACAGCATCAGTGTTTGTGGAAAGCATTAGTCCATTGCTTGATGTTTTTGACAGTCCTCTCTATTCTCCTTATGCCCGGGATGTATACCGTGTCCCAAAAGTTCATACACCACAGAAAAAGATTCAACTCAGATTGTTAATATTCAACAGAATGCATTTATTCAAAAGCCAGTGTATCCCCCCCGCATCTTAATTACTGCCCTCAGCCTGTCGGGCATAGAATGCACTAAGTTCTTTAGAACGGAAGGCTCAATGTTGCCCCACTCCTGCACAGCCCTCGCATTGAGCTGCTTCATGGTAGTAGGGGGTGGGCTGTGGAAGACCCGACTTTTCAGGATACCCCAGCAGTTCTCAATCGGGTTGAGGTCCGGGAAGTTGGTTGGCCATTCCTCTTTGTGCAGAAAGCCAGGAAGCTGCTCAGAACACCACTGCTGAGTTGTATGAGCAGTATGTGTGGGGGCACCATCTTGCACGAAGACCGGACGCCTGTTGAACATCTTCCTAGCTGTGACAGGGCCCAATTTCTTCTTTCTGGTGAGTATGGGAAGTAGCACTGGCTGGAGAATGCTCTTAACATAATACTCAGCGCTGATGGTGGTGCCCTGGGCAACAACATGCAACTCAGACAGCCCTGAAGATGACATCGCCCCCCCAGACCATGCAGTGGGCACTGAACTTGACCTGTTCAGAAGGTGGTACTTCCATTTGATTGTCAGTGTAAATGCGGTCATTTTGGCTGTTGGGAGTTGGAAATAAGTAGAGAGGGCACTCATCAGAGAAAACCCAGTTTTCCCAGTCTCTGGGGTCATTTTAGCATACTTCTTTGCAAAAGCAAGCCACTTCTTCTTTTGCAGTTTGGTAAGGTGAGGAATCCGCTGTCTTCTGTATGCTCTCAGACCCAGTTTTTCAGTCAGAAACGATGGATGGTACTCTTAGAGACTGCTTCCCCAAGATTCCTCAGTCTTCGACTGAGTCTGCGGCAGGATTGGTGTCTCTTTCCCTTGGCCTTGCGGATGAGGTCCTTGGCCCTTGAACTCAGAACTGAGTGGCGACCTGCACGGGGCATGTCTTCAAGGGAGTCACAACTCTGGTATCTCTGCCACGAACTTCTTCACCCATCGTATGCATCTGCCAAGGTCCTGAGCTACCTCCCTGCAAGTTTTCCCTGCCCTGCGCAAGGCAATGGCTTGAGCACAGACTTGAAGCTTTGAAAGTGCAGCTTTTCCAGATTTTTGTTTGGCCATTGTGGCAACACTACCGAAAAGGTTCTCTTAGTGACATGCTTCATGGTCAACCAAGAAATGTATAGGCCTATCACAAACAGATGAAATAATTAAACAACCTCACAACACCTGGCTGACCAGGTGCAACCCATTTTGGAGACGGACAAAAATGTTGCCCATTGGGGTAGACAAACTTTTCGAACACGGTGTAAACCCATGTTAAAGTGAAGAGAAAGTATTTTAATCCCAAAGACGCTGATTTAATAAAGTTTGTACTTGATACATGATATATATGTACTTGATATTGATGATAAATATCAACTCAGATGAGGACAAATAAAATCCTTTTCATTGTTGAAGTTTTTAAATGACCTTCTACTTTATGAACTTTGTAGCTGAATAGGTTTTTGTAATTAAATGTGAGGGTTGGGTTAGGCTTAGAGGCCTGGCTGGTTTAGGTCTGTAACTCCACCCACTAATGGGTAGGAATGGAGATGCCCGTCTTTAAAAGGCCAGGTGAGGGTGCAGCACTTCCTCTTTGTCTGAGGCCTCCTGTGAGCAGTGCTTTGGTGTGTGCAGGTGAGGGAATGTTGGATTATTTGTTTTGTTAATAGAGGTATTTTCTGATTCCACAGATCTGTACAGTCCTGTGAGCCTGTAGGCTGTTGATGCCATGCTCAAGAGGTCGGCTGTGGTTGAATTAAACTCAGCTCTTTCCCTGTGTTCTATAGCAATGTGTGTTTCCATCTGGCAGGAAGACTGAGGGTTGCACCTTGTTGAGTCTTATCCACTGAACCAGACAGAGCCAGGGGATTCTGTAGTAGGCCCCACATGTCCTTAAGTATGAAACTTATTTTAAGGCAGTGTAGTGGGGCTGTATCCCCTAAAGTATTAATACACATTTTTAATAGTTGTTGTTGCCTTTTTCAGGCCCAGATCCAGACTGCTGCTTTGCCTGAGCGGTTCTTTTATTGGCTGGCTTTATTTACTTCACATGTTGTTTTTCCAGGGACTGATGTAATGATTCTGCTGCACTGACATTAGTTCCTGTGAACTCATTATTGAGTTTTTAATTATCTGTCCTTATAAGTCCTTTCTTGTTCATTTTATCTGAACCAACTGAGTCTAATTGTTTTTATTTTTAGGTAGAGGTCCAGCCTGTGGGGAGCAGTTTGTAGGGTACACACTCTGCATGCTTGTGTGTGGTAATATAAATGGTGGCGGTCACATTGTCGTGTCTTGAATTTTCTCATGTGCAGTGCAGTGTTTGTAGACTTGCAGTGTTTAGTCTTACAGTGTTTTAAGTGTCTTCTAGTGGGACCAGCACCAGGTGAGCACATGGTGTGAGTATAAGCAGGTTGTGATAGAATCTCTCCACAGTGAGGACTCTACCCTTGTTTTAAATTTTTATTGTTGTATCAAGTTGGTGCTGTCTGGGTTATTTCAATACTGTAGAATAAAGGCTATCATTTGTACTTACCTAAGTGCTTTTATTCTTTCAGGCCTGTTAGTTCTCAGCACCTCCTGTCTTAATTATCTAGGTTTAAATAAAGTTAATATTTCTTTGAATGCATGTCTGCTGCTCTTCCTTTTTGAACTTTTTAGTTATTTGTGTCACCACTCAGTATCAGTGAGTTATATTACTTTGAGGTTTATAATTTTAACTCCTCAGACCTCTCTACACTCTGAGTTGGGTCACAAAAAGTAAATTGAAATGAAGTGTAACTGAAGGAATTATTAGTCTGAGATAAGTCACAATATGAAACAACTATTTCAAATCTCATTCATACATACATTCATACATTCATTCATTCATTCATTCATTCATGATGAATGGATTCAAGTTGTGGATGAAGATAAACCAGGTTCAGTTGTGGATTAAAGATATAAGATCTACAACAGTAACAGACAGTGAACTGACCTCAGAGTCTCCAGTCTACAGTATGGACTCTCCAGAAAACCACACAGCAGCTTCACTCCTGAATCCTGCAGCTTGTTGTTACTCAGGTCCAGGTCTCTCAGATGGGAGGGGTTGGACTTCAGAGCTGAGGCCAGAGAAGCACAGCTGATCTCTGACAAACTGCAGTAACTCAATCTGAATAAAGAATAAATCATGTGGATAAAAATCATTTCTAATCCTATCAGATATGTCCTAATCAATGAGCTTTCACTAACATGAGTAGAGGGACTTTGTCCTTCTCTTATTGTGGATCATCATAATGTCAGCCTTCTACACACATCATCCAAATGTCACCACAACATTCATACAACTATTCATGTCAACACAGATTCATAACATGCTGCTGAGCTCAGTCAAGTCTGGAATTAGAAGATAAAGATCAAATCAGACATGTTGGACTAAAAACTGACTTTGATTCACCACTGAAATGGATCAAACTTCAAATGTTCAGTCCTGATCCAGGAAAAATGTCTTGCTTGGTGATCACATGACCCAAATAGAAAAGAAAAGCTAGAAATAATTTATAATTGATAATGTCAGACCAAGGATATAATGTAGATAAGTACAATAATTATTTTTAAGTTTCTTACTTGATTACCTACAAATTATTATGAGAGTGTGATGCATGTTAAAAAAGTAACAGTGAATTAACTCTTTCAGCTTCCAAAGCAGGAAGGAGAAAAGCAGTTAACTTCTTATAGGCTCAGTCTGACTGAGATGTTCATTTCTAATCATATGAAATCTTTAAGTGTGTGGACAGTTTTTCTAACAGACATCAGAGGGTTTAGTTTTAATCAACAATTCTCATCACAAAGTCTCCCCATGTTATTCTGAGCTGCAGTGATGCAACAAGAGTAAAAGCATCAACAGTGTCAGGAATTCTGTCAGATTAAAGAATCTTTGTTTACTTCAAATGAAACTAGAATATTTATTATGTTGTTATTTAGTGATAAACTCTCCTTCTGTTTGTTTTAAAACCAGAGTGAACTGGTTAACTCATCTAGAAAAAAAAAAAAAATCTGTTGCTATTATTTTTTTTGCCACTTTGTTCTAAACACTTTTTTCCCATTTGGGATCCTGTAGGAATGATGATTCCATTTTTTCCAGTTATGTGGTTAATATTCAGGCTGTTGAAAGGTTTTGATCTGATCCTCTTATGAATGGATTCAAGTTCAGGGTGAACCTAAACCAGATTAAGTTGTGGATTAAAGATATAAGATCTACAACAGTAACAGACAGTGAACTGACCTCAGAGTCTCCAGTCTACAGTGTGGACTCTCCAGAAAACCACACAGCAGCTTCACTCCTGAATCCTGCAGGTTGTTTCCCCACAGGTCCAGGTGTCTCAGATGGGAGGGGTTGGACTTCAGAGCTGAGGCCAGAGAAACACAGCTGATCTCTGACAAACTGCAGTAACTCAATCTGAATAAAGAATAAATCATGTGGATAAAAATCATTTCTAATCCAATCAGATATGTCCTAATCAATGAGCTTTCACTAACATGAGTAGAGGGACTTTGTCCTTCTCTTATTGTGGATCATCATAATGTCAGCCTTCTACACACATCATCCAAATGTCACCACAACATTCATACAACTATTCATGTCAACACAGATTCATAACATGCTGCTGAGCTCAGTCAAGTCTGGAATTAGAAGATAAAGATCAAATCAGACATGTTGGACTAAAAACTGACTTTGATTCACTGAAATGGATCAAACTTCAAATGTTCAGTCCTGATCCAGGAAAAATGTCTTGCTTGGTGATCACATGACCCAAATAGAAAAGAAAAGCTAGAAATAATTTATAATTGATAATGTCAGACCAAGGATATAATGTAGATAATTACAATAATTATTTTTAAGTTTCTTACTTGATTACCTACAAATTATTATGAGAGTGTGATGCATGTTAAAAAAGTAACAGTGAATTAACTCTTTCAGCTTCCAAAGCAGGAAGGAGAAAAGCAGTTCACTTCTTATAGGCTCAGTCTGACTGAGATGTTCATTTCTAATCATATGAAATCTTTAAGTGTGTGGACAGTTTTTCTAACAGACATCAGAGGGTTTAGTTTTAATCAACAATTCTCATCACAAAGTCTCCCCATGTTATTCTGAGCTGCAGTGATGCAACAAGAGTAAAAGCATCAACAGTGTCAGGAATTCTGTCAGATTAAAGAATCTTTTTTTTTGCCACTTTGTTCTAAACACTTTTTTCCCATTTAAGATCCTGTAGGAATGATGATTCCATTTTTTCCAGTTATGTGGTTAATATTCAGGCTGTTGAAAGGTTTTGATCTGATCCTCTTATGAATGGATTCAAGTTCAGGGTGAACCTAAACCAGATTAAGTTGTGGATTAAAGATATAAGATCTGCAACAGTAACAGACAGTGAACTGACCTCAGAGTCTCCAGTCTACAGTGTGGACTCTCCAGAGAACCACACAGCAGCTTCACTCTTGAATCCTGCAGGTCATTGTTACTCAGGTCCAGGTGTCTCAGACTAGAGGACTGGGAGCTGAGAACTGAGGACAGAGCTTCACAGCTTCTCTCTGAGAGGTTACAGCTGCTCAGTCTGAAGAGGAAACAATGAAGAAAAAGTCAAATAACATTTGTGTTGAAAGGACAATCAAAGGAACAAAACTCACTTTGCTCTGCAGCTCACAGCAAACTAACAGACCTGCATTTGAAAACTGGGCCAAACATCAAACACAGATTTGTTGAGTGAAGCAGAAATATCAGCTCTTTATCCACCTGCTAACCAATGAGGAGTTTCTACATTGATGATCATCTTTCATTGTCACACTGTACACACATGACTGCACAGCCACACAGAACAACACAGCCGTTATAAAATATGCTGACGACACAACCATCCTTGGCCTCATCAGAGGGGGAGATGAGTCAGCATACAGGGACCTGGTGCACAAGATCACTGTCTACGGTGAGGATAATGATCTTGTGCTCAACCTTGAAAAAACTAAAGAACTCATCCTGGACTTTAGGAGACGGGCGCCCCCTCTGCAGCCACTCACCATCAAAGGGACTATGGTGGAGCGAACCGACAGCCACAAGTTCCTCGGCCTGCTCATCTCTGAGAATCTCAGCTGGGCCAAAAACACCACATTGGTAGTGAGAAAAGCCCAGCAGAGACTGCACTTCATCAGAGTGCTGAGGAAGGCGGGACTTGGACGCCAGCCGCTCATCCAAGCCTACAGAGGACTCGTTGAAAGCATCCTCACCAGTACCATCACAGTATGGTACGGCAACACCACGCTGGCTGAGAGGAAGTCGCTTCAACGAGTCATAAAAGCTGCAGAGAGGGTCACTGGATGCAGCCTTCCAACCATGGACTCAGTCTACACCGAGCGCTGCAGACGCAAAGCACAGAGCATCCAGCTCGTGCTTTGTTTCAATGGGTGGACTCAGGCTACAACCTGAGGCATCGCAGGCCGGTGAGCATCAGTGCCCACAGAGCCCGCCTCCACAACAGCTTCTTCCCAGCCACTGTCAGAACAGTGGCACAGGACATTAAGGAGGGAAGAAGCTACTACATATCATAACCCTGTCAATGTGCAAAAAACGTCAAAAACAATCTGTTATCACTATGTGAAATATGTCCTTATATTCACCATGTGAAACAATTCAAAAATATTCTAAAATATTTGCAATATCCCATGTGCAATATACCTGTTAAGATCACCATGTGAAACATCACATACAGGAAGTGACAGTGTGCCTATATTAGGCACCTAATTTTCTAAGAATCTTCCCTGTATTTTAAGTGCACTATCTCGCTCTTTTTTTGTATTATTTCTTGGTTATTTTATTTTATTTCTTATTTCTTATTTTATTGTATTATTTAAACCTTAAGCTTGACTCTGGGGAGGGATGCACAAGAATTCCAATGCACATGTACTGCAGTGTATCTGTGCAAATGGCAAATAAAACTCTATTCTATTCTATTCTATTCTTCATTGGCTCTGATTAAAATCCTTTGTGTTTTATTCTCAACAAGTTGGAAACATGACTGTTAAATATGACACAATCAGTAATAAACAGATTAGACAGGCTTTCAACACATTCACTTTAAAATATAATAATGGATACTACAGTCAATGACTGCAAAGGATTTTACACTAAATATTAAATCTGATGAGTTTGTTTCACTTCATGTGTATTTGTCCAGTTACTTTTGAACCACGAAAAGGGCTGAATCTCTCACACTATTCTTTCTATAATGACGTCAACCTGCTCAAATTAAAGCTGAGACTTGGCTCTTTAATGTAGGATCCATTATTTTAATTCAGATTCAATGTGATGAAGCTCAGAGCTCAGAGATGATGATAAGGAATTAAAGAAGAGAGGAATTTATTTTCCCTCCTGCTGAATAAAATAGCAGAGTCTTTATATAATGATGAATAAATCCAACTATCTATACACTTACAGAGCTTTGTTAGAGGCTTTGACAACTGGCAGCAGCTTCAGAAGAGCCTCCTCTGAAGCAGAGTATTTCTTCAGGTCAAACATGTCCAGATCTTTTTCTGATGACAGTAAGATGAAGACCAGAGCTGACCATTGAGCAGGAGACAGTTCATCTGTGGAGAGACATCCTGAACTCAGGGACTGTTGGATCTGCTCCACTAGAGAACGATCATTCAGTTCATTCAAACAGTGGAACAGGTTGATGCTTTGCTCTGCAGAGGGACTCTCTTCAATCTTCTTCTTTATGTACTGGACTGTTTGCTGATTGGTCTGTGAGACACTTCCTGTCTGTGTCAGCAGACCACGTAGGAGAGTCTGATTGGTCTGCAGTGAAAGACCCAGGAGGAAGCGGAGGAACAAGTCCAGATGTCCATTTGGACTCTGTAAGGCCTTGTCCACAGCCCTCTGGTAGAGCTGCATTGGATCAGATTTGTCTCTGAACAGTTTAGACCTGTTGGAGGTTGATTGTTCTTCTGACAGCAGATTGACTCCAGACTTGATGAAGGTCAGATGGACATGAAGAGCAGCCAGAAACTCCTGAAGACTCAGATGGACGAAGCAGAACACCTTGTCCTGGTACAGTCCTCTCTCCTCTTTAAAGACCTGTGTGAACACTCCTGAGTACACTGAGGCTGCTCTGATATTGATGCCACACTCTGTCAGGTCTGATTCATAGAAGATCAGGTTTCCTTTCTGCAGCTGCTCAAAAGCCAGTTTTCCCAGAGACTCAATCATCTTCCTGGTCTCTGGACTCCAGTGTGGATCTGTCTCAGCTCCTCTATCATACTTAACATTCTTCAGTTTGGACTGAACCACCAGGAAGTGGATGTACATCTCAGTCAGGGTCTTGGGCAGCCCTCCTCCCTCTCTGGTTTTCAACACATCCTCCAGAACTGTAGCAGTGATCCAGCAGAAGACCGGGATGTGGCACATGATGTGGAGGCTTCGTGAAGTCTTGATATGGGAGATGATCCTTCTGACCCGCTCCTCCTCTTTGAACCTCTTCCTGAAGTACTCCTCCTTCTGGGGGTCAGTGAACCCTCTGACCTCTGTCACCATGTCAACACACTTGGGAGGGATCTGATTGGCTGCCGCAGGTCGTGTGGTTATCCAGAGGCGAGCAGAGGGAAGCAGTTTCCCCCTGATGAGGTTTGTCAGCAGCACATCCACTGAGGTGGACTCTGTAACATCAGTCAGGATCTCAGTGTTGTGGAAGTCCAGAGGAAGTCGACACTCATCCAGACCGTCAAAGATGAACAGAACCTGGACCTCTTCAAACCTGCAGAGTCCTGCTTCTTTGGTTTCAGTAAAGAAGTGATGAACAAGTTCCACCAAGCTGAACTTTTTCTCTTTCAGCACATTCAGCTCTCTGAACGTGAATGGAAATGTGAAGTGTATGTCCTGGTTGGCTTTGTCTTCAGCCCAGTCCAGAGTCAACTTCTGTGTTAAGACTGTTTTCCCAATGCCAGCCACTCCCTTTGTCATCACTGTTCTGATTGGTCCGTCTCTTCCAGGTGAGGCTTTAAAGATGTCTTCTTGTCTGATGCTTGTTTCTGGTCTGGCTGGTTTCCTGGATGCTGTTTCAATCTGTCTGACCTCATGTTGATCATTGACCTCTCCAGTCCCTCCCTCTGTGATGTAGAGCTCTGTGTAGATCTGATTCAGAAGGGTTGGGTTTCCTGCTTTAGAGATCCCCTCAAACACACACTGGAACTTCTTCTTCAGAGTAGATTTAAGTTTACGTTGACAAACTGCAGCAACATGTCCTGAATGAACAAACAAGAAACAACATCAGTGACTGATTCATAAAGAAAACATGACATGTTCATCCCCCTAAAGAACACACATGAACATATGTCCCTCCATGTCTTGAGACGTTAGCAAATGTCCCATTTGTCCATCATGTTGAATCTTTAGAGAAATCCTCTTACTGCTGTGCAGACAGTCAGCCAGCTCCTCCTGCTTCATTCTCCTCAGGAAGTTCACTGTGATCTTCACAAAAGCCTCTCTGCTGCTCCTCCTCTGCTCTTCATCCTCACCGTCCAACACCTCCTCATCCTCCCTCTGACTCTCTGAGCATTCTGGGTAATCTGGATTCACAACCTTCTGGATGTTCTTCAGCTCCTTCCTCACAAAAGTGACAATGTTGTCCTCCAGCAGCTGGAACAGAAAACTACATGAATGACACAATCAAAGTAAAACCATGGAGACAAACATCAGATCCATGTTGGACACACTGACAATCCACTGCTCTAAAAAGTGCAGCATGGAGATTATTGTCAACACAACAGATGTCAAAGTAGTCCTTGTCCATGTACAGACCATAAATAAGGAGTCCAGGTATGTTTGATGCTGCTGGGCAGACTGAGCACTGGGAACCTCTGAGCTCTCCTGGTCCACTCTGTGGAGGAATCATGAAGAATTAGCTCACATTATGTTTCCAGCATCTGTGAGCGTTTTATGCTTTGTACACAAACAACAGCTGCTTTTATGTTCTGTGGTGACTGTCCTGATTAAAGCAAACACTACTGTGCTGTGACATTCTCAATGAGAGGAAACAAGCAATCAATTCTGTACCTCATGACCTAGAGTCATCACAACAAGTCCACCTTTTAAATGATGAGTTTTAAGGACTCACACTGGGTTTGACAGAAGTCTCACCTCTGCTACAGGACACTAACACAGACACTGGAACTGGATAGGTGCTGAGTTACAGGGAGTTTTAGTTCTGATCTGAATGACACATATAAGAACATAAGAAGTGCTTTTCTTGAAAAGAGAAACATCAACGTTGCCACTAAAGCCTGTGTTTCAGCCTGATCATGTTCATATACTGTGTCATTCATGAAGCCACTTCATCTTTCATAGAAGACCAGTTATACAGGACAGCTGTCTGATACATTTTAAACTCAGCTGCAGCTCACTTCTTTGCAGCAGAGGGAGGCTGTCCTTTGAAATGAATGGGGATGTCCTTTGACCTGTCACTCTTCATGGACACACAGCTGGGCTCAGATACAGGGAAGTCTGGACTCTGATGGATCCTGGTGGACACAGAGATTAAGACCATCAGGGACATGGGGACAGGGACAACATATCTATTATTCATACAGTGTTTTCATAATAAAGAAGAAAACATGTAGTCAGCTGCAGCTCACTTCTTTGCAGCAGAGGGAGGCTGTCCTTTGAAATTAATGAGACCACCCTTTGACCTGTCACTCTTCATGGACACACAGCTAGGCTCAGGTCCATGTTCAGGTCCAGCAGAGTCTGGTGTGTGCTGCTGCTCTGGCCTTCAACACAACACACACAGAGCTTTGAGTGTGAATAATGATGGTGCAGTGATGTGAGTGCTGAGCTCTGACATGGAGAAGAGTCATGGACAGTTAGAGATCCTCATCTCACCTCTGAGCTTTGGTCTGGATCTCATGGTCCCCACACAGACTGGTTTTAGGGGGAGGGGCTCCCTCCTCTCTGTCCTCACACTGATTCATGATGCTGAATTCACATCCACATCAGCTCACACACACTTTCTACCTTTATCTGGAGAGAAAACACAAATCATTCATCTGCACATCAACTGAAATCATCCTCAGTTTCAGGTTCATGTTACTTTATTTGTACCTGTAGGTAGATTTGTTTTGCAGTCAGTTGATCAGATGATGACGTCCTTTTGACACATATACACAGAACACAAAGAAATGTAACACAAAACCAACACAGCTGACTATAAACATGATGATAAAAGTAAAAGTGTTGAAGGCTCCACCAATCAGGATCAAAGACGGAGAAGTTGTTCGACTCTGTGACAGCAGCAGGAACAAAGCTGTTTTTATATCACTGGGTTTTACATCTTGGGACGATAAACCTCCGCCCGGAGGGAAGAAGCTGAAAGTGGCAGTGCAAAGGGTGGAGTCATCATTTGAAATGGAGGTAGCTGTCCTCTGTACCTGTCTGCTGTACAGGGACGCTGGGCAGGGGCGGGCTGGGGTTGAAATTCAGCCCAGGAGCTTGGTTTGGAGAGGCCTTTTATCCGATCGCACGACAGACGCAAGTGGAACTGTAATTTTAACATGAATACTTCATGTGCAATATAAAAACAGTCTAATGATATACATAATATACAGTCAGTAGAGTGTACTAAAGTAAGCTACATATGCTCACACATACTATGCATACTCAAACACTATGTTTATTTAAAAAATTCAAACTACTGTGTGTGTGTGTGCGTGCGTGCGTGCATGCGTGCGGAGAACAGAAGCAAAAAGACTGTTCAGTTTCTACTTTATTTGGTAGCATGAAAATATGGAAAAGAAAATGCTTTGTGTGTTCCCTGCATGTGGTTTTGGCAAAATAAAAGCAATTGTGTGTGTGTGTGTTTAATAATAAGCAATAAAAAAAAAAAATAAGCAGCTTATCATCAAAATCAAAGCAAATATTTAGAAATAAAAACCAGCATCCAAAGGTGTACAGACCTATAACATCTCAAAACTCCCCAACAAAAGGAAACTGTCCTAACTTACATCATTAGCAAGCCTTTGAGCAGCACACTGGTCTGTGCAACTCTGTTGGAGCTAGCTCCATGGTACAATTCACAAATACGTACTTTAAAGCAGATATCACGAAAAGCTGGAAAGGACTGCCTATTACTCATCATTAATAGAGGAAAACAAGAACAACCCTAGGTTTCTTTTCAGCACTGTAGCCAGGCTGACAAAGAGCCATAGCTCTGTTGAACCATCCATCCCTCTAGCTCTCACTAGTAATGACTTTATGAGCTTCTTTAGCAACAAAATAGTAGACATTAGAGACAGAATCCATCTTATCCTGCCTACAACTGTTAATGATGTAGGTATGTCTAGAACAGCATCTTTAGAAATGTCTGCCAGTCCTGATTTGTCGTTAGACTGTTTCTCTCCCATAGATCTAGCTGAATTGACATCAATAGTTTCTAAATCTAAATCATCAACATGTCTTTTGGATCCTATCCCGACCAGACTTCTTAAAGATGTTTTGCCTTTGATTGGCACTCACATATTAGATCAGATAAATGTCTCTTTGGTTACAGGATATGTTCCACAGGCTTTTAAGGTTGCAGTTATCAAACCTTTACTTAAAAAGCCTTCTCTGGACTCTGACATTTTGGCAAACTATAGACCTATATCCAATCTCCCCTTTAATTCTAAAATTCTTGAAAAGGCTGTTGCATCTCAGTTGTGTGACCATCTACATAGGAACGGTTTGTTTGAAGTTTTTCAGTCAGGATTTAGAGTTCATCATAGCACAGAAACAGCACTGGTGAAAGTTACCAACGACCTTCTTATAGCATCAGATAATGGACTCGTCTCTAGACTTGTCCTCCGACTGTGAGAAACCTTGGAGTTATTTTTGATCAGGATCTGTCCTTTAACTCACATATAAAACAAGTCTCTAGGACCGCCTTCTTTCACCTGTGCAATATCAGTAAGATTAGGAAGATTCTGTCGCAGAGTGATGCTGAAAAATTAGTCCATGCTTTTGTTACTTCTAGGCTGGACTACTGTAATTCCCTATTATCAGGATGTCCAGTTAACTCTCTAAAAAGCCTCCAGCTGATCCAAACTGCTGCAGCGAGAGTACTGACTGGAATTAGCAAGAGAGATCATATTACTCCTGTACTAACTTCTCTTCATTGGCTTCCTCTAAAATCCAGAATTGATTTTAAAATCCTTCTCCTTACATATAAGGCCCTCAATGGCCAGGCTCCTTCATATCTCAAAGAGCTGATAGTACCATATCATCCTAACAGACTGCTTCGTTCCCAGAATGCAGGTTTGCTTATGGTTCCCAAAATCTCTAAAAGTAGAATGGGAGGCCGAGCCTTTAGCTATCAGGCCCCTCTCCTATGGAACCAGCTGCCAGTTTGGGTTCGGGAAGCAGACACCCTCTCTAATTTTAAAACGAAGCTTAAAACCTTCTTGTTTGATAAAGCTTATAATTAATTGTAGTTACAGTCCTAGTTATTTATTAAACTTATAGTCACAATTATCTCTATAGACACTGTTACAGTTAAGGATATAGCCCTTAGTAGGGCTGGCTCAGGCAACTGAATCATCCCCTAGTTATGCTGCTATAGGCCTAGGCTGCTGGGGGACATCCCATGATTTACTGCGCACTTCTTCTTCTTTCTCTTTCTCTCCTCAGTCCCACTCTCAAATTTATTAGCCTTTATTACATGTCATTAACTCTGTGTCCTCTCTGTCCCGTAGTCCTGTGTTTGTTTTTCTCTGGTCTCTCTTTCTCTGTACCTTTCTGCAGGTATCTCTGGCTCCGGAGCTGCATGTCCTATGGTCCTGGCTCCACCCACCTGCTGCTGTTTATTGTTTACAATGATCTATTTCTAACATGTTTAATGTTCCATTCTGCTACAGATAAATATTTGATTAATATTCTTTGCAAACTTTAATGTAAATAATTACCAGTCATGACAGCTTTTTGCCTCCGTGCTCTGTTTCGTAATTCTAATCTGCTGAGCACACATTATCCAATAACTGTTCACTAACTGTAATGTAAATACTGACCCACATTGTCTGTATTATGCTGCATGTCCTTCTCCCCTCTCTTCCATTCCTAGCTGTCCTATCTTCCTCCTTTTCCTCCTTTCACCCAGCCCGGCCATCGGCAGGAGGGTCCCCCATCTGAGCCAGGTTCTGCTCAAGGTTTCTTCCTGTTAAAAAGGGAGTTTTCCTTGCCACTGTCTCCTTAAGTGCTTGCTCTGGGGTCAGGCTCTGGGTCTCTGTAAAGCGCTTTGAGACAATTTTGATTGTGGAAGGCGCTATATAAATAAAATTGAATTGAATTGAATTGAATTGTCTATGACTGCATCATTATCTAAAGCCATCAGGGTCTCTTTCTCTGTTGACATTAGCATAAATGCCTCAAGATGCTCCTGTGTCAGTGTGGTCCTCAGTCTGTTCTTCACAAACTCTTCTCACAGGCCACTTGACTAAACAACAGCATCAGCAGGAACTTATAGGCTAGTCCAATGACATGATAAGCATCAGTCATTAGGTTGTATTTGGAGAGAATGTGATAAACACAAATTGCACAGTTTTTACAGGAGTTGCAACTGATGTTTATCAGCTCCATGTTTTCCCTGTTTCTGTCTCTTCTGCAGTCCAGACAGTGTATGACTCCAAACGGGGCAACTTAAGTCTCTCCCATTGGCTGGCAAGACTACAGAGCTCAGCCTTCAGCCTTCCAGGTGTGGCTCTGTCATCAAACCTAAGAAGGCACTTACTGAGCTGATGGAACACCCCTATCTCTTAGAGTACCAAAGTTTCTTGGGTCGAGGCATGCAAAATCATCATAAAAAGCTTAATTTGCTGAAAAGAGAGTCTGAATGCTCTCTGTGACCGTGTCCAAAATAATATTGTGCACCTTGATCCTGTATTGATCCTCTGCACTCAACCCATGCTGTTCCTCTGCAACTTCACCTGGCATGGTCTTCCTCTTTCTGATCCTTATTTCATGTAGATCCACCTGAACCATCTCTTTGGAGCCGCTCTCCTCCAGCTTCTTGTTTGCCCACTCAGCAAATACATTTGCTGCTTTTGTGACACCATCCATGTCCCTGTTGCATGTTTTTTGCCTATCTAAGGCACCTATTACAAGCAGATGAGCAGTGATTAGGTCTATGTCACTAGTCTGAAGGTATCTGGACAGTGGTGAGGTGATCTCAAAGATCCTTAAGAATATCTGTGCTGTAAGCACGGTCTCACGCTTCAGTAAGGACTCAATGTAGCCCTTAGCTCTTGCTCTGACATGTGCTTTCATTGACATATCTTGCACTATCCTTTTCAATGTTATGACCAAATCAACAAACAAGGCATTGCCGGGGTTACCAAAAGAGCCAAATATCTTGCTTAGGGCTTGATCCTTTGCCCACCACCTGGTCTCCCCAATGGGGGACAGCCACCTGTGATGCCTGTCATCACTGATGTTTTCCCACATATTCATACGCTTGTATGAGTCCTTGAGAAAAACGGCAATATCATTCACAATGGAGAAAAGGGATGCACTTTCTATCACAACACCCGTGGTGTCTCCCAGAACGAGATTAAGCACATGTGCATAGCACCAGATGTGTACTTGGTTAGGGGACTCTGATGACAGTAAAGTGGAGAATCCCTTGTACTGGCCTTGCATATTTGCTGCTCCGTCTGTCGAGTTACCAACACAGTTCCAGATATCAATATCAACCTTTTCAAGAGTTTCATTAAGTAGTTGAACAAAATAATCTCCTGTTGATAACTCACATGAAACAACACCGATGAGCTTTTCATGGACAGTGTCAGTCACATACCTGAGAACAACAGCACACTGGTCTGTGGAGGTAGCATCCTGTGTCGTATCAATCTGCACAGAAAACATTCCTGCCTCCCTAACTTCCCTTGAAATGTTTTCTTTGATCAAATGGCTAATGATGTCAATTATTTTGCTGACAGATGTGTTAGAGAGCAGTGTAACAAGGGATCCTCTTCCTTTAGACCCAGTTTCTTTTAGGCTTTAGCTTTTCTTTATACATTCACTTACATGTTCTTGGAGAGAAACATTGAATTTGCTTAACAGCAGGATCATTTTCAAGAAGTTTCCATGGTCAAGAGCCATGTTTTCCCAAGTGTATGCAGCCTCAAAATTAGTGCCCCTGTAGCTAAGACCACACTTTCCAATGACCTTTATTACATCTATGACATGGTCCAGGACTTGACGTTTTTTTTTTGACCTGTTCACGATGAAGTGACATTTGTTTTCCTCCAAGTAGACTTGCTATGTCTGCGTAGTTGGCCTTCATAAAATATGCTTCAGCACTATCTCAATGCACTTGGTTTCTTTCATGTTCTTCTATTCATTGATGTACATGCTTCCATGCTTTCATTCCACCTTTAACAAATGCACTGTCACTTGCAGATGGCTTTGCATATGCCAAACATACTGTGCAGTACAGTGAGTTTTCTTTCTCACAGTAGGTAAGCCACTTTCTCTTAATACCATCTTTGGTTTGATAGACATTCCTTTTCTGGAGGGTTGTTGAGGGTGATAAGAAAAAAACAGATCTAAATCTTTGGAGGCTGGACGTGCATAAAAATCAAAAACCTCATTTTCAACTTGTATCCCTGGCTCAGTTTCCCCTGTGCCTGACCCTGCCTTTTCCTGTGCATCTTGTCCTGCTGCTATATCTGCATGAAAAGAACATCAGTAATAACAAAAATTAGCAATAACTCATTGACATTGGAAAGAATGTCTAATTCAGAAAGCCACTGACATAACTGCAAGAGTGGACAGGCTTATTGTTCTGTGTGACAGGAGTTGGAGCATCAACATCTGACATCTTAATATAATTCTATGCAAAGACCTATTGCCAACCCATTCCTGCACACTGCACCTGTACCTGTCACTGTTTTTTTCGCAGCTCCTGCTCCACTTTCTTCCTCCTCCTCCTCCTCCTCCACTTCCATCTCCTCCTCCTCCTCCACTTCCATCTCCTCCTCCTCCTCCTCTTCCATCTCCTCCTCCTTCTCCTGTCCCTCTTCAACCGTCTCTTCCTGACTGGCCTGTCCCTCTGCATCCACTACACTGGCCTTGTCAGCTATTAACAATTACAGCAACAATGACAAATTTTCTAGCTCTTTTGCAAAGAATTCATAGTGTTACTCACTTTAATGTATTTTTTCTTGAGCTGGTACAAATGGCTTGTTGTATCCATATACTAGTACTTTTGTACTACTGAAACTACACCACAACATGACCATATATTAATGTACAAACAGAGCGGGAATACAGGATCTATAGCCTATATATTCAAATATGATCTTTTTAACTTTGAATACAGACTCTCTCCTGAAATATGTTTTCTTTTACAATAAAGAAATGTGTGTGTTTCTTTTGGTCAGCCACTATGGATTTTATTTTTAATGGATAAAGGAGATTAATGATTTATGCATGTATGGTGTATCATTGCTGAAAGGCTACCTTTAATGTTCTGTGTGTCCTAAACATATCAAGTCTGGGATGTAGGCAGTGCTTGCTAACCTGCTGTGGCCATGCTGATCAGTTCTGTGGCCTGGCTGACTGAAGATGTGCTGGCTTTCGTCCCTCTGCCACGGAAAAGCTCCGTCAATTTAGTGCATTTGGTTGCATCCTGCGCTAGCTTTTTAACTCTGATTTTTTCAGCTCCACCCATTTCTTTTTCTGGCTTTCTTTTCGCCATATTTCTGCCTTCTTGCTCGTCTTTCTTGTTTTCTTTTGACAGTTTGATGACTGACTGAGCGGCTGAGCCAATCACATTTCAGTAGAAACAGGGATCAGCTCAAATTAGGAGGGGCCGCTCCCCCTTAATACGCAAAATATTAGTTTGACCCAGTCCAGCGGTGCGGAATCATCCCAGTCTAATGTTACATTCCACTCTGTGCCACCTGCGGCTACGAGGACAGGCTGCTGCGGTACACTGATATTGCATTTTATGGGGTAAAAAAACATTCCGACCACCGGCCGGAAACAGACCGGCCGTTCGGGAAACCTCCTGAACCTCCCGATGGCCAGCCTGCCCCTGACGCTGGGTTTGGCTGGGACTCACCAAGCAGATGACTAGACTACTTAACTATTTGGTCTGAGGACTTCCTCTGTTTTAAAGTTGTCTGACTGAACCATGACACTAAAGAAAATAATAAAATGGTTCAATGTGAAAATGTGAAAGTTTCCTTAAACAGAGTAAACGTTGCTGAGCCTTTTTACAAACCACTTCACCATTTTCTTCAAAAGTCAATTTGCTGTCAATGATAGTCCCAAGATATTTGTAAGACTGCACATCCTCAATGGTCTGACCTTTAATTAAAGTGACCTGGTGCCTGTGGGGTTTCCTCCTAAAATCAATGAGCATATCTTTGGTTGTTGTAGCATTTAACTGCAGGTAGGATTCCTCACACCACTGAACTAAATCATCAATGACTGGTCCATGGCTGCTGTCACTGTCCAATAACTGAGTCCTCAGCACTTTATGATGCTTCTGCTGTCATGTCTGCTCTGACACATGTTTGTGTATAAAATCAACAATAGTGGTGACAACACACACCCTTGAGGAGAGCCAGTGGATGAACACCTTTGGTCAGACAATGTACTGTTGACCCTTACTCTCTGTGTCCTGTTGGTTAAAACATCCAGAATCCAACCCACCAGATTATTATTTAAATCAAACTGTTGTAGGAGCCTTTCAATTCAAATATGAGGATTCTGGATTAAAATCCAGATGTTTAAAAAGCATGTTGAGCAGTTTGCTTCAGGACCTCAGATCTGACCAGTTTCTCAAAATGATCATATCCCTGCAAAAGACCATGTATGAGCATGTTATGTCCACCAATGAGTCCAAATCATCCCCACAGGACTGTGTGATAACATCCCAGACCGTGCAGTAAAAACATCCCTGGAGGCAGAGCACTGACTCATCTGTCCAGACCTTTATGTACCTGATCTTTTTTCTTCTCCCTCTTTAAAACAGTTTTATATGTGGGCAACAAATGAACACAGCTGTGATCAGAGGAGGGAGAGTAAGAGATTTGTAGGCCCCTTGTATCGACCCATAGCACAGGTTCAGTGTCTTTTCCTGCCTGGTTGGACAGGAGACGTACTGGTAAAAGTGTCTTATTCAGAGTCACGTGGTTAAAATCCTTTCATATCTTTCACACATGATTCAGAGACGACCATTTCCATTCACTGACACACAGATGGACTGAGATCCACTGATTTTATCTGACAATCTGTTTGTCTGCAGTGTTTCTGTAGAAAATGGCTTGATGAAACAAGCTGCAGGTGATTATTTCACACAAAACAACTGAGACTCAGTTCATTTCTCCTCAATATTATTCCAGGGGCCCTTTGAGTTGGGGCCCCTAGCACTTTCCTGCCTTTTCTAAAAGTAAAGGCTGAACTATATGAAGCAGCAACAACAAGCCAAAAACAAACCAAACAGCAGAGACACAGATAAACAATAAAAACAACAAATATGTCCTGACAGACAGTTTTTCTGTTTGTACTGTGACCAGCCACAGAGATATAATCACCTATCAGAGCTGCTGAGATGCTTTATTGTGAGAGTATTTATGGATTTGGGTCTTTATCATCTAATTCATCAGGTAGACTTTGTCCTGATAGGACCAGGAGGCCTCTGACTCTGTGGATGGAGTGTTAACTGTCTCTCTGAAAATCACATAGAGCCTGAAAAACCCTGTCAGTCCCTCTGAGCTCAGTCCCTCTGAGCTCAGTCCCGTTCATCTAATGACAGAGAAAGTCAGAGCATTTTTTGTTTTTGGTCTCTATTTACAGTTTCCACCTCTGTGAACACTGTGGGGAGGTGAATTTCTTTGTACCACAACCGTTTTAGTGTTATTTAGGCTTAAAATTCTTACATAAATTAGTGCGTGGTTACGTTGAGTGACAGCCCCATAGACAGACACTGGCAGTTAGCTCTTTGCTAAAGCATCGGCTGGGCTAGGTAGCTACATCCAGAGGCCTCCGGCTACCTCCAGCGGTTGACAGGGGCTGCAGAGTTTGTGTTTGTTTGCCAGTGTTTTTGTGACAATATGGCTTGTTGAAGCGTAGAATGTACCAACCGTCGAAGGAGTCTGTGTTGCAGTTTTTTCGGTAAGTAAATTTCTCACTATTTTACCTGGACGTTTGCACTAATTAGCATGTATTTGCATATTTCGCCGCTGGCTTATGACGTAATTGCCCATTTATGGTCGCTGCTGATACAGATAGAGGACTGGAGCAGCTAATGTTAGGAACGCTGTTGCGGTGTGTTCCGTGCTCTCAGAGTCCGTTTATTCAACGCAATTTTTTATTGAAGCAAACTAAATGAACATTTCAAAACAATGATTTGATCAACAAATAACAAGAAATTATTTTGCAGTCTGACAGAAATTTTACAAAAACATAATTGGTTGGTGAAAAAAGTATTGGCACCTTTTATATTTTGTTAACTTTTCAAGACTGAATCATGCAAACAGGTGTGGAAGGGTCGTTAAGTGTTGACACACCTGTCGGTAGTTGTTAGATGGTTTTACCCAGAGATAAAAAGGGGGACAGCCAAGTCTGGTTAAGTCTAAAGAAGTCAGTTTGCAAGTTAGAAAGTGCATTGTAACTGACCACCAGAAAGGGAACAGCTACAAGAAAATTGCAGAAAAGTTCCAAATGCTTAAGTCAACAGTGAGAGGAATTATCAAGAAGTTCAACCTCACTGCTACAGTTGAAAACAGGCCTAGATGTGGACGTCCAAGAAAGATTGACAACAGAAGTGCTAGAAAAGTTGTGTGAGAGGTCAAAAAGAACCCTGGACTTACAGCCAAGGATATCAGAAAAAACTTGGAAACATCTTGAACATTTGTACACACAAGAACTCAGTGGTGGAATGTAACAAAGTATTTGTACTTCGTTACTGTACTTAAGTATTTTTTTTTTAACGTATCTGTACTTTACTTAAGTAAAAATAATAATGCATACTTTGTATTTTACTCCATTACATTCACAGCAATTATCTGTACTTTCTACTCCACTACATTTCTACAATTTATGCCGTTACTCGTTACATGTTTCCTCAAAATCTTGCATGAAAAAAAATAGACTGATTGCGTTGAGGCGTTGTTTGCCATTGCCAACCAATCAGGTAGCTCTATTACCTCCAATGATGGCAGAGCATGCATTTGGTAGCAGCACGAGCTAGTGGACTGGCCTGATTCCGGCGAGAAGAAACGACACGTGACATCAACATGGACCCAGAGCCAATGTCGGCTGAGCGTGAGCCCTCCAGCTTAGAATCAGACAGCCATATTTGGCCGTATTTAAGCAGGTGACATAGGCAGAGGCATAAATCAGTATATCTACATTCTTTATCAAAATTTGCGGGCGCACTACGTTAAGAGTGCGGCTTTGGATTTGGACCGGCTTGAGATCCGAGGGTCGGGGCTTCGATCCCTCGACCAAGCGCAAAAAAACGGATACGGTGGTGGTGAAGGAGACGCACCTCCCCTGCCTCTGCGACCATGGCTGTGGTGCCCCTGAGCAAGGCACCGATTCTCCCCAGCTCCCCTGGCGCCTCACTAGGCAGCCCCCTGCCCCAGCGTCTCTAGTGCATGTTGCTCATGTGCATAATGCTTGTGTGTGCGTGTTTCGTTCAGTTGGTGTGGGTAAAATTCAGAGAATAATTTCCCCAGGAGGGATCTATACAGTAATTTAAAATAAAGAATAAAAAATGGCCCCGACACTGAGACAACCCATTGCATGAGTACTTTTACTTTAAAAAATACTTTAAAGTAAATTTAAAAGTAAGTACTTAGTACTTTTACTTAAGTAAGATTCTTGATGCAGTACTTCCACTTTCACTTGAGTATATTTTTTGCGGGATAATTGTACTTTTACTTAAGTACTAAGCTTCAGTACTTCCTCCACCACTGCAAGAACTGTACAGAGAACACTCAGCAGAAATGGGTACAGAGGATGTCGAACCATAAAAAAGTATGTAAGTAAGACCATCTGCCAGCAAGAATGGGCCAAAATACCTGTGCAGAGGTGCCAGCAGTTAGTATCAAGCTACAAGAACAGATTACAAGCAGTTATAAAGGCCAAAGGCGGACATACAAAATACTAACTTGGAAGTCTTTTGTTACCAACCAATTTTTTTTTTTTTAAATTTCTGTCAGACTGCAAAATAATTTCTTGTTATTTGTTGATCACATCATTGTTTTGAAATGTTCATTTAGTTTGCTTCAATAAAAAATTGCATTAAACCCTTGCTTTATGCAAAACATGTCAAACTGACAGGGGTGCCAATACTTTTGTCTCCAACTGTAGCTGATTAGCTGATTAGCCTTAGGTTAGCTCGGTTGGTCCAAGCTAAGTGGGCGGGGTCTGGGCCGGCTGACCCCAGCTGACCCATAGAGTAATCGCCTCTCCGCCAAAGATGGAAAGTACACTCCCACTAAAATCCAAGATGGCGCAGCTCAAATGCCCATGGTTTGGTCACAAAACCGACTCCCTGAAACCAATGGGTGACGTCATGGGTGCTACGTCCATGTTTTATACAGTCTATGATTACCTATCATAATTGGCAAATTGGCAGCCCCTGCAGCTGCAGGCGCCCCTGCTTGCTGAGAAGGTGCCATGCTCAGAAGCTGTGTGAGAAGGGGAAAGTTCCCAAATGGAACGGACTAGGGGGGGATTCACTGTATAGAGCAATACTCTAATGGAATTAGTGTGCTAAAGTCACCTCGACTTTCTTCCAAATAACGCACATTTCATTCATATTATAAATACAGGTCTATAATTCCTGCACAGTAAGGGTTAAGGTTAGGGTTCTCACCCAGGGAGTAATTCAGTGTAGAACCACCACTACTCCTGCCCCATCCTGACTTTACAGTGACAACTCAGAGTCTACACACAACTTTATACCACAACGCAGTATAAAAAAAAACCCCAAAACACTACAACATCCCAAAAACTCAAACATCAGATAATTCAGAATCAGAATCAGAAACACAGAAACACACTATTGCCTGGTAGGTTACACATACAAGGAACTTGACATAGTGTTGTTGGTGCAAACAGAAGAATTGGACTGACAAGTCCCATAACACACTCAGTGAAACATACTAAATAAAAGAAAGAAGTACTATTTAGGTAATTACAGGAAGTGTCGACGAGTAAAACATTAAAAGTGCTGACATTTACCTTCAGACAGAGAAATTCATCTGCACCATGAACGTCAGTGAAAGTGGAAGTAAACTTTCAACAACGGTGGGACACGGTGATGGGAATTCTGTCTCTTTTTAGAGAGCCAGTTCTTATGGCTCGGCTCAATAAAAAGAGCTGACTCTTTCACTTCTAAGTGGCTCACCAGATTTATTTTTGCTGCTTAAATGAATTTATTACTAAAATAGTGTAAAATGATGTGTAAAATGAATTACTAATGTACAAAACATACATTATATCAAAAGTTTATTATTTATATAGTTTATTATTTATATAGTTTATTATACTCAACATGGAACAGAGTGCTGCAAAAAATAAATTTTAAGTACAAAAACAAATCCCCATCTCAAATCCCTCAGATTTGAGGGGTTGATCCTGTGTGTGCTGTGTCTGTAACTCCCTCCTCCCCCTCCTGCTCAGTGCGGACACACAGACGCAACCACACAAAATGTAGTTGACCAATCACTTGCAGCTTGAACAGCTCCGGCTCCCAGGCAGAAGTCAGCTCCGATCGTTCACTTCAAACATCCTGCTCTAAGAGCCGTTTCATTCACCACCGATACATCACTGCTTCCTAACACTCACCTTCTTTATAGCGCTGTCTCTTGTCTGCTGATGTCAAAGCAGATAAGGACTGCATCAGTGTCAATGTAGGAAAGAGGACACACGTTGTCATAGTTCCTTCAATTAATCCTTGTGTGGTGTTCATATTTTTGTTACTCAGCCAGTGCTTGTGGGTCTGGTGGACCCGCTGCATTTTTGGGTTTTTAATTCAACATAAACAATTTTAGGTTAACATACTCAACAGATGTTTACTTCATCTCAATTACAGGCAATATAAACAGCATATATGGTTAATATTAGCTCTGTACCTTTTTTAGATCACATTTATGAATTAAAGTGCTGCTTGTTTTTTGTTTGTTTTTTAATAAAGTGTAATAAAAAAAGAAAATAAATTATAATCAAGATATGAGTGGAAAAAAAATCAACAAATTTACAAACAAAACAAGGTTTTTCAGAACAACTCTCAGAACTTTCTCAGGGGCTCCTCCATCAGTTTTCCCTGTGTAGGCTTGTAAGTTCCAAGCATATGAGGAAGTGGCATCACATGACTTGTAAGTTCCAAACATATGAGGAAGTGGAATCCCATGACTTGTAAGTTCCAAGCATATGAGGAAGTGGCATCACATGCATCTGTATATATACACACCATATACTGGGCAGCGGGTCCTAAATAGCTGCTCATCAATTGTGACATTAGGCCAAGGGTTGTAAAACAGGGGGAGGCGGTGCACCCACTTGTCCCACACTGTCCTAATGGCAGCTAGATTGGACAGACACACAAAACTCACACACACACACACACACACACACTAACAGCAGGCCCAGACAGGAGGAGGACAGATAGAAGGTACACAAGACCTACAATTTCCACACTTTCATTAGTGTGTGACTTAATATATATGTGTAGGGGAGGTGTACAGTGTGTGGTCATTGAAAATGTGTTCTGATGAATGTGTTCTGATATATGTTCTTCACAGAAAATGAGCCAAGGCCAATGAGTCTGAGTTTGAAAAAATTGCATTGCTTTGCATGGACACTATTGGACCTCAATAGCAAAGCTCATGCACAATGCCAGTGTTGACACAGACACACTCAGACACACAATAGCACCGCACACTATTGACACAGACACACACAGACTCACACAGACACACACACAGATATACACACTCACACAAACTCACACAGACACACACAAATACACACACACAGACTCACACAGATACACACAAAGACAACCACACAGTCAATACTGTGCGGTGCTAATGCACACAGACTCACACAGACACACACACACTCACACAGACACACACACAGACATGCAATAGTGTAACTACTACTAGTGCTATGCACCACTCTTGCGATTTCCCGCAGGGGAATTGTCTAGTTAATTGTATCATTTTTCTTTTGATAAAAAATGAAAACGGATCCCACAGACCTGAACACCATACAAGGGTTAAAGAAACATCTATAGGTCAGTTGATTTACTTTCTAGAAACATTGTTCCTCAGTGTAATCGAAGCGTCATTCAGAGAAGTGACTCTAAAGTTGATTCTGAGAGGATTTTCCTCATTCATTAGCGCTTCAACAGACTCAAACATTACTGTGATGTATGTGACAACATGGTAAAAACAGTCAGGGATAACTGAACTGGATGTTGTGTCACACTCTAGTATATGTAAATGTGAATATCTTCTCATTGAGTAGATGTGAAGATATTTGACTGGACAAACAAAACATTTGACCTACTACTCATCAGGATTGATCCTCTAGAGACTATGAAAGAACAAACTTTGATGGAAATCCATCAGTTTATCTATTTCATTCTGACTGACAGAACAAGCAACACTGCCAACCCTCCATCCTCACTGCCAGTGTCAATACCAACCACAGAAGAAGATATATCACACCTACACCACTATGAGCACAGCTGCACCCACACACACCTGGGGAACAATGAGCCACAGTAAGGACCAAAGGGAAGTGGCTGCCACATGTATTCACTGTATATGAGCAGGGGCTGATTCATAGCACTGTCTCCTCTTAGCTGCAGAAATCAGACTGGTCCTACATCCAGTCCTCCATGGAAAACCATCTCTCTCTGCTCCACAATGCTCACAACATCTTTGTTATTCCAAAACATGGCTGGAATTACAGCAGTGTGTGTTCCACCAGAGGATGCAAACACAACATTATCTTACCACCAACCTCTGAAGATTCAATGGATTGTTTCATACTGTGTATTTGTAATTTAGCCAGTAAAATGACAGCATTAGAGTCACACTTAGTTACATTTTTATGCAAAAAACTTTAATAAAAAATAGAATAAAAAACCACAGAGACAGGAAGAAATCAAGATAACTGCACTGAGTCATTGCTGAGACAGTAACACACCTTTTAATTGCTGCTGATGGTTGAAGGCTGGAGATTAAATTTCTTTTGTTGATGCTGGAGAGTCAGTCTGAATCCAAACCTTCTGACACAACAGATCAGACTACAGACAGATCACTACAGGATGCTGTAAAGGACAAACCAAACCACCTGGAACACTTTAGTATGAGTATTTAGTAAATAGGATAGGCCTGTTGTGGGTGTCAGGGACCAGGAGAGAGGAATGTAATACAACAATCTAATAATAATACACCTCAGCCACCTGCAGGGGGGGTAGCTGCAGCCTCACCACCTCTACTTTTGGCCTCTGCTCAGGCTGAGGAGCAGCTGTGTCTGATGTGCATCAACAAACAGTGAAAACTTTCCTCAGTGCTCCTGAAGGTTTTTCACATTCTGCAGTGAACACACTGACTGTTAATGTATCTCATTTTCTTCTTTTACTTGAAAAGCCATTTTGGGAGGTGTAGGGGTGTAATGGGGGGCACACAATGCTCCAATGCCCCCACTTGGTGACAGGCTCTCTCAAAGTGACTTTATAACCTCTTCACTGAACAGGAGTCTTCTGCCCCCCAGTGGTCACTGTCAGTAACTACAACTCTGCACACAGCACTGACAATGATACTGATGTTTACACTGACATTATTCCACATTTACTGACTTATTTTAGCTCTAATGTTCATCAGTCTGATAATGACTCTGTATGTGAACACACATTATTACACTGCTATAAATACTGACTGACTGATGGACAAATAATCAGAGAGTTTACTGCCCTCCAGTGGTCACACTGACAAGTGTCCAACAGGACTCACACTGATTATTAGGATCAATATGTACCAATCAGTATTGATGATATCAGCGGGAAGATGAGGACTGGTCATAGTTTGAATAATGTTCCATGTATTATTCCATCCATGTTTGCAGTACAAGCAGATACACTGTAAAAAATGTGACAAGTAAAAGGATCACTGTAAAATGATAAATACGAGATGCACTGTAAAAATTCTAACATTGATTATCAGGAAATACGCTGTAAAAGAATTTAATGGAGGCTGTGCACTGTGTAAAATGGCAACAAAGGTGAGAGGATATGTCCAATAAACAATGATGGTCATAGATGAGCTCTGGACTAACTTACAACCAGGGGATGCACTGTAAAATATTACAACAGTGTTATGAACTTGTAAAAAAAAAAAAAAAGGATACAAAAAATAAAAGCCAGCAGATGTAAAATGGAAGTTAGGCTGCACTGTTAAAAACACAACAACCAGGGTGACAACGTGGAAAATATTACAAGGGAAAGCACTGTCAAAAAAAAGTGATGCAGACGTAAAAGTACACAAGTATTATCAGCAGCTAGAGGATTCACTGTAAAACATGAAAAACGGTGAAAAATAGGTATACAGAGTTGAAAGACTCTTTTTTCAAATAAACTTCACAGCTTCTTGTTTTAGTCAAATTTCAGCTGCTGGTTTTCACTCTCATCTTCTCTGAGTCTTTTTTTTAAGTTGACTTTAAAATTCATAGAATCGAGGCTCTAACTCTGTGAACCTCTGAAACACAGTTTGACAAGTTTCTATCTTTGTTTTTTCTCAGATCTTTCAGATAAACTGTGGCAGCATTTTACTTTGAACTGAATCAGCTCAGTTGTCCCAAGATTCAGAGAAAGACAAAACACTAATGTTCACAATGATGCTTTTAATTTGAAAGGACAAGATCATGATTAGAATCTTAAAAAAGTAAAAGTCAGCAACAATTTCGTGGCTTCCATCTTTAAAGGACTGGAAGAGGAAGAGGTTTACAAGGAATCATTTAGAAGAGTTTAACAAATAAACTGCTTTAATACATGAATCTGTTCAACAGTGAGAGAGTTTCTCTAACAGGAGGAGACTCTCTCTGCTACACTCTACACAGACACTGAGGAACCAGATGACCAGAGGTCAAACCCAAACCCAGGATACAGAGGTTCAGTGAATGTGGTGTTGAAGGTGTAGAGGTGGATCAGTGAGTCAGAGGAGACTCTGTAGAAGGACAGATAGCCAGCAGGACAGTCCACATACACTGCTACTCTGTGAGAGACAGAGGAAGATGATGAAGAGGAGGAGACAGGCATCATTGTTTTATTGTGCCAAACAGAGTAACCACCATCAGAGCAGATCAGACTCCAGGACTGATCGTTCTCTCCAAACACACAGTTTTTCCTGTCTCCTCTCCTTCTGATTCCTCTGTAACTCACTGATATGTAAACCCATCCTCTCCACTCGACCTCCCAGTAACAGCGACCAGTCAGACCATTACTACACAGCAGCTGAGGACACTGGTCAAATCTGTCTGGATGATCAGGATATGACTGATCCTCCTTCACACGTGTCACCTTCCTGTTGTTGTCAGACAGTTTGATCTTTCTGTTTACTGTGTTTGTGTCGATGGTGAGTTCACAGAAATCTGATGGAGAGAAGAAGACACAACACAGCTGCAGTTATTGATCTATCACCTGATCATTGATTGACACTTTGAAGATGGTTGAATGTGAGCTGCTTTGTTTTCAGGAATCAAATGAAAACCACACTTACACTTCCTCAGACCTGGTCTCAAGCATCGGACTCCACCAGGCTCCATCCTGAAAGGAGGAGGGGGTCAGACCAGCATGTTCTCTTTCAGCATGTAAACATGGACATTACATAGTTTCATACACAGATGCTTTGATTATTCTGTTCATTCAGCAAAGAGACAAAGGACCTGGAGTCCTTATCTTGGAATTATACGGAGCAGGGAGGTGACATGGAGGAAAGATTTCATCATTTGTCTTCTCCAGTTGATATCACTTTTGGTGTCAGACACAACAAAAGATGACAAGAATGACAAGATCAGGATCTCAGAGAGGTTCAGCTGATTATTGATCATGGATATTTTAGAAGACAGAGACATGATCAGAGACCTGATTTCAATTCCTCCTTGGTTTGAGACACTGGCAGATGAATGTCTCTGAGCAGTGTAGATGCTCTTATTATTGTTGGGATGTTATTATTAGTGTGTCAGCACTGAACAGGTATCTAAAGTCTTTGGGGTTGTTGTGGTGAAAGCACTGAGTGCTCAAAGTGGCTCTGTTGGTTCAGGAGCAGTTCAACCAGCTGCAGCTCAAATGTTTCCATGCTGGCTTTGTACTGATGCAGCATAAAATCCAGTCTGAGAAAGTCCTGCTCAGGTCACAGAAAACAGCTGACCACACCTGATGTGATTGTCACATATTTTCTCTTAAATATGACACAGTGAGTCATGATGAGATACTGAAGTCAGAATTAGAGAAAACTCCTCTTTGTGTTGTTGTTAGGGTTAGGCTTCTGTAGAGATCTGTCATCAGCTGTGACACACTAAATGTTTCCAGCTCTTCCTCCTCTATCACACACTGTCTGTGGCTGCAGCAGGCCTCTCCATACCTGAGGGTGTCCAGTCTCCAGTGTGGATCCTTCAGTCCAGCAGACAGCAGTTTCACTCCTGAGTCTCCTGGATGATTGTAGCTCAGGTCCAGCTCTCTCAGATGGGAGGGGTTGGAGCTCAGAGCTGAGGCCAGAGAAGCACAGCCTTCCTCTGTGATCAGACATCCTAACAGCCTGCAGACACACACAACATCACACAGGAACCATCTGTCAGCACCCGTTGGTCTGTTTTGTCGTTCATTTTTTGGTCATATTTTTGTTTTTGGTTCTGGTCAATTTTGGTCCAGATTCAATGTATTTACGGCAAATTCCTTAAACATCATCTGTAGGATTCAAAAAAATCAACAAGCAAAAACAAGAGATAATATGATGAATAATTATCTGAGTCTAGAAAGTTTTGCTGAACTTTAGTCAAATTTACTGTGAACATTCCTACACAAGTTGGCTGTTTATCCACTGATGTAAATCATCAGCTAAACACGTTGATAGATCCTGACCTGAGAGTCTCCAGGGTACAGTGTGGACTCTCCAGTCCAGCAGACAGAATCTTCACTCCTGAATTCTGTAGGTCATTGTTACTCAGGTCCAGGTGTCTCAGACTAGAGGACTGGGAGCTGAGAACTGAGGACAGAGCTTCACAGCTTCTCTCTGAGAGGTTACAGCTGCTCAGTCTGAAGAGGAAACAATGAAGAAAAAGTCAAATAACATTTGTGTTGAAAGGACAATCAAAGGAACAAAACTCTAAATGTGCTGAAGCTCAGAGCATGAAGAACAACTGTTCAAATACTTCACGTCTTGACTGTAACTGTGTTAATGTTGGTACCTGATTTGATTTAGTTTGAATCCTCTGATAAAATTGTTTATTAGTTGTAATTACAGGGCAGCTGTGTCTCAGAAGGTAGAGAGGTTTGTACATTAATCACAGCTCTCCTCCTGTCAACATCAAGTGTCCTCAGGCTAAAAACCTCAACCTCAAACCAGCCCTGATGGTCAGACCAGCACCTTGTATGGTAGCTGGCTGCCATCAGTGTTTGTGAATGGGTGAATGAGAAGCAGCATGTAAAGAGTTGTGGTTAAAAGTTCTATATAAGCACAGCCATTTACCAGTTTTTAGGTTTAGTGAAAATTTGAATCATGATTTTTGTCATAGTCCGTAAATAATGTCTAGCTCTGTTTTTGTCTTGTGTCTATGTTGTCTTGTGACTTCCGCTTTTATTTTAAAATTTCATCTCCTCTTGTTTCAGGTTGCTTGCCCTTCCTTCATGTTTCCCGCCTGTCTGATTGTTCTCCTCCTGTCACCAGAGGAGCGTCGACGGCGGTTACAGGAGGGTAGGTGTTTCTACTGCGGGAGATTGGGTCATGTTCTTTCTGGGTGTCCAGTAAAAGAAAAGGCTCACCAGTAAAAGAGAGGGTCCTGGTAAGCCGGCTCTCCTCGCCCGAATGCCCTCTCCGTGCTCTCACGGGGGTTGAACTCAAGCACCATGACACCCCTCTGCCTCTTGGAGGGTTCATTGACTCTGGGGCTGACGAAAGTCTCATGGACTGGGACTTGGTTAAGAGACTTCAGTTTAAAACTGAACAGCTGCCTCAGCCCCTGGAGGCTAGTGCTCTCGACGGGAGCTCAATTTCCAAGGTGACTCACAAAACTGAGCCGCTGGAGGTAAGGATTGGGGAACACAAGGAACTCATGGACTTTCATGTATTCAGCTCTAGCCAACATCCCCTCATTTTAGGGTCCCCCTGGTTAAAGAAGCATTACCTGAGCATTGAGTGGAGTACGCGGAGGATTTTGAACTGGTCTCAAGAATGTCAAACTGCTTGTTTGAAAAAATGTACCAATGTTGGCAGAAATGTTGTTTGTGAAACACTTCCAGTAAACCTGGCTAAAGGTTCTGACCATCCTGATCTGTCTTCTGTACCTGATTGTTACCATGACTTAGGGGAGGTTTTTAGCAAGAGCAAAGCTACCTCCCTTCCGCCTCACCACCCTTAAGATTGTCTTATTAACCTTATTCCTGGTGCTCCCATTCCCAAGGGGAGAGTTTACTCCATCTCGGGTCCCGAAAGGGAGGCCATGAATGAATACATTGAGGCATCCTTAAAGGCAGGTTTGATCCGTCCTTCCTCCTCTCCCACTGGGGCGGGTTTCTTCTTCGTGGGTAAAAAGGATGGGTCCCTGAGACCATGTATAGACTATGGCCCCTTCAATGACGTAACTGTCAAGAATCGTTACCCAACACCACTCATGTCATCTGCTTTCGACCATTTACAGCAGGCTAAGGTTTTCACTAAGCTTGACCTGAGAAATGCCTGTCATCTGGTTCGAATTAGGGAGGGGAATGAATGGAAGACGGGGTTTAATACCCCTTATGGATATTATGAATACCTGGTGATACCTTTTGGGTTGACTAATGCTCCAGCTGTTTTTCAAGGCATGGTAAACAATCTGTTGAGAGAGTTTCTGGGTCACTTTGTTTTTGATGACATTTTAATCTTCCCTGATCTTATTACCCATGTCAGCCATGTACGCCAGGTTCTTCAGCAATTGCTGTAGAACCCTTACAGTATCTTTCCTGGGCTTCATTGTAGCCCCTGGGAGGATACAAATGGATCCGGCTAAAGTTAGCGCTGTGGTTCAGTGGTCAACACCTGATAGCCGTAAGAAAGTTCAGCAATTCTTGGGATTTGGTAACTTCTACAGATGGTTTATCAGAAACTTCAGCGCCATAGCTGCTCCCCTCCGTGCTCTCACGTCCCCACAGGTGCCCTTCCAGGGGTCCTCCCAGGCTGAGGAGGCGTTCCAGTGGCTCAAGGTCCTCTTCACCTCCGCTCCCATCCTCATGGTTCCTGATCCCACCTGAGAGTTTGTGGTGGAGGTTGACGCCTCTAATTAAGGAGTGGGCGCGGTCCTCTCTCAGCGTTACGCCAAGGACAACAAGCTGCATCCCTGTGCCTTCTTATCTCTGAGGTTATCACCAGCTGAGAGGAACTATGATGTGGGGAACCGTGAGTTATTGGCAGTCAAAATCGCTCTTGAGGAGTGGAGGCATTGGCTGGAGGGGGCACAGCACCCATTCGTTGTTTGGACTGACCATAAAAACCTTGAATATATTCGCACTGCTAAAAGACTTAACTCACGCCAAGCCAGATGTTTTTTTAACCATTTTAACTTTATTTTGTCTTACAGGCCGGGGTCCAGAAACACATAGCCGGATGCCTTGTCCCAATTGTTCGACCCCGAGCCCACTGCCAAAGACCCTGAACCAATTCTACCACTGAACCGTGTGGTAGGAGCGGTGTCATGGCAAATAGAAACTGAGGTGAAGCGTGCCATTGGTGAGAGCCCAACACCTAGTGGATGCCCAAAGAATCGTTTGTTTGTCCCGGTTGCCATGCATCCACAGGTGATCCACTGGGCTCCAAACCCCACCTGTTTCCCATTACCCTGTGTCTCCCTTTGTTCTGTGCCAGTTCGTCTTGTCTTTTGTCAAGTGAACCAGCGTTAATTCTTGTCAGGTTTTGTGTTCTTTTGTACTTTGATTTGATTTTGCCTTGCTGCCCTGCCTTTGGTTTGAGTTTGTTGTTTTGTCCTCATAAGAGTGATTTTGTGTTTCCTCGTTGGAGTGATCTTATGTTCTTATTTTGGGTATTTTGTTTCCTTGCATTTTTCCCCGATTGGGTGATTATCATTTGCTACTTTGTTTATTAAAGACTTTATTTTTGATTCTACTCTCTGGAGTCATGCTTTTGGGTTCAGTCTTAGCTCAGTCGTGACAATTTTTGAGTCAGAGCATTCTTACACTCAGGCTATCTCCATCATCTTTGAGTGCATTTGCCATAGTTACAGTTGATCAATTATAACTCATTTGAAAGTTTTGTTCTTAAGTTTTCTCATCCAACCTGGAAAATATTACAACCAGTTCAGTTTGTTATAGTGTACTGCCCATCTGGGCCGCACCCTGAGTTCCTGTCTGAATTCTCTGAGTTTTTATATAATCTAGTTCTCAGTACAGATAAAGTCATTATTGTAGTCGATTTCAATATTCATGTGGATGTTAACAATGATAGCCTTAGTTGTGCATTTATCTCATAATTAGACTCAGTTGGCTTCTCTCAAAGTGTAAATAAACCCACTCATTGTTTTAACCACACACTCGACCTTGTTCTGTCATATGGCATTGAGATTGAATATTTAACAATCTTCCCACAGAATCCTCTTCTATCAGATAACTGTTTAGTGGCATTTGAATTTGTATTATTGGACTACACACCATTAGACAAAAATGTCTTTACTAGATGTCTATCTGATGGTGCTGCAGCTAAATTTAAGGAAGTGATTCCGTCAGTACTTAACTCAGTGTCATGCCTCAATATAACAGAGGACTCCTCTGCTGACTTCAGTCCCTCTCTAACTGACCATCATGTTGACAAAGTTGCTGACTCAATGCGAATGACACTTGACTCTATCGCTCCTCTAAGACAAAAGACAGAGAAACAAAAGAGGTTTGCTCCGTGGTTTAGCTCACAAGCTCACAAATTAAAGCAAACAACACGAAAACTTGAAAGGATTTGGCGTTCCACCAAATTGGAAGAATCCTGCGTGGTCTTCAAGCATACAGGAAGTCCCTTTGTAATGCTAGAGCAGCCTACTACTCTTCATTAATAGAAGACAATAAAAACAACCCCAGGTTTCTCTTCAGTTCTGTAGCCAGGCTGACAGAGAGTCACAGCTCTATTGATCCATGTATTCCTTTGGCTCTCAGCAGTAATGACTTCATGGGCTTCTTTAATAATAAAATTCTGACTATCAGAGACAATATTAATCACCTCCTGTTCTCAATTAGCACTGATTTTTGTTTAAGCACAGGAACCTCTGAAACAGCAGTAAAACCTGATTAGAAAGTTTGTCTTCCATTGATCTTCACCAACTAACTTCTATGAGTTCTTCATCTAAACCAGAGGTCACTAACAGGCGGACCACGGTCCGGGTCCGGACCCAGACGCCGTCCTATGCGGACCCAGACTTACAATCAATAAATTATTGAGGGATTCTACATTATGACGGAGCGCTAATATTTTAACCAGCACAGCTTTTCTAGTCTTAACAGTATCTGTTTAGTGGACATTACAGACCAATTGCACGTGAGTTAAGCATCCCACGTGAAGCTGCTCAGCCAATCAAATGTGTGTAAACAAAAGAGCGACTCTGAATACAGAGATGAGAGAGATGAGAGGTGAGTGACAGGTGGACAGGGAAGTTAGCGAGGGAGATGATATTTATGGACAAGGGAGCCGGAGACAGGAAGAAAAGACAGAGAGACGGGTGAGCAGGAGACAGTGAGAGAAGGCAGAGAGGTGAGTGAGCGGGAGACAGGGACAGACGAGTGAATGGGAGACAGGGAGAGACGAGTAAGCCGGTGAAAGGAAGAGAAGACAGAGAGGCGAGTGAGTAGGAGACAGGGAGAGACAGAGAGACAAGTGAGCGCGAGACAACAGAGAAAAATAATGGCGCTCTCAAAGAAGAGAAAAGTGGATAGTGAAAGTAAAGCGTTCAACCCGGATTGGACAGATTCATTTATGTTCATTCTTCCCACTGGGAGCACAAAACCAGTGTGTCTCATATGTTCAGAGACCATGGTGCTCATTGAAAGTGCCAATGTGAAACGCCACTATGAGACGAAACAGGGTTTTTCATCAAACATATGTACTCAAGTCTGAACTGAGGCAACAGAAAATATGCATTCTCAGATCCCAATATGAGCAATCAACCAGGATCCTGACCCATTCATTCACTGCTCAACAACGTGCTAATGAATGTTCCCTCACAGTTGCTTGGATTTTGGGTCAACACAAAAAGCCATTTACTGATGGAGGGGTTGTCAAGGAGTAAATGAGTGCAGCAGCAGAGACATTACTCGAGGGAAAACAAAAAGAAGAGCTCTGTGACAAAATTAGGCAAATACCTATGTCGTCATCATCAACCACAAAGAAAGCAGAAATTTTAGCCCAGGATGTGCTAGCCCAGCTGGATGAAGCTATCCATAAGGCATCATGTGTAGGCTTAGCTGTAGATGAGTTCACTGATGTGTTAGACATTGCTCAGCTATTAGTTTATGTAACGTTCTTCAAGACAAGAATGAGTTCTGTGAAGACCTGTTAGGTGTTACTCCCCTTCAGACTAGCACAAGAGGAGAGGACATCTACCTGGCAATTAAGGAGATGTTAACAAAATGAGGAATAGGGCTGAAACAAGTAGTTCCAATAACAACAGATGGAGCCCCTGCCATGATAGGAAGAGAGAAAGGAGCTGTAGCAAGGATGAAAGAGTACAATCCCCAACTCATCTCTTTTTACTGCATAATTCATCAAACTGTCCTGTGCTCCACCCTGTCTGATGAGCATGCTGAGGTGATGAACAGAGTGATCAAAATGATAAATCTTCTCAGGGCATCCTCTTCCTATCAGCATCGCTTGCTCAAGGAATTCCTGAGAGAAGCTGAGGCAAATGCAGATGATCTTCTGCTTCACAACAATGTGAGATGGCTCAGCAAAGGCAGGGTGTTGGAGCTTTTGGTCCATCAGAAGGGAAGTAGCAGATTTCTTAGCAGAGCTGAGAAGTCAGAAGGCAACTGTGAACTGATGACAGCTGTCCGCTCCTTTCAGAGGAAACTTGAGGTGTTCAGGGAAGATCTGCAGGGAGACTGTGAACACTTCCCAGTAGTGCAGGGACAGGTTCAGGGACAGAGAGATGTGTCTCCTTTTGTTGACTTAGCTAATTGTCAAACCAAAGCAAACGTTTTGACAGCTTCAGCTTTGGAGAGCAGCTCACCATGTTGATTCATAACCCATTTCTAATCACAGATGTCAGGGGGTTCTCAAAAGAACTTCAAGTGGGTAAATGCTGGGCCTCTCCAGCAGCAACTGATTGATCTGCAAGCAGATATGGCCCTGAAAGAGCAGTTTTTCAGAGCTGACCCTGCCACTTTCTGGCTCCAAATGGTCTCTGAGACAGCTTTCCCAGGTTTGAGGAAAGTAGCCCTGTTCATTTCGACTATGTTTGGGTCCACATACAGCTGTGAGGCAGCTTTCTCCACGATGAACATAATTAAAACTAAATATCGTTCCAGGCTCACCAATGAGCACCTTCACATGTGCATGAGAATGGACCTGACACCATTCCAGCCCAGATTTAAAGTCCTGGCAGGAGAAGTTAGAGCTCAGTTCTCTCATTGAGCAACAGAAAGTGGGGGCATAAGATATAAGAGGGTAAGAAAGAGAAACTGTAAAATATTTCAGTTGTTAAGATGTGTTTATATTCATTTATTGTAAAAATTTGTTGAGATGGTTAAAGAAAAAGGGAAACAAGCTACTGGTATTTTATTTTTCTAAAATTAATCAGTTTATTTGATTATTTATTTATTTTGCACAATTTTTCAATTATTTTATTTTCTCTATTTTATATATATATATATATATATATATATATATATATATATATATATATATATATATATATATATATATATTGTTTGATGTTCCAGACCTTTGCTTGATTAAATTTTCTCTCACTGGACCTCTTAAAATTTTTGTTGAATACCCCTGATCTAAACCATCAACCTGTCTTTCAGACCTTATCCCCACCAGGCTCCCTAGGAATTTTATCCCTAATCAGCACCTCTCTACTGGATATGATAAATTCCTCCTTACTAACAGGCTATGTACCACAGTCGTAGTAGCTGTAATTAAACCGCTTCTTAAAAAGCCTAAACTTGATGCAGGTGTTTTAGCCGACTACAAAGTAGCCACACTAAGCTGGCTTAGGTCTTACCTATCAGATCGATTTCAGTTTGTACACATCAACAATGCGTCCTCCATGTACACAAAAGTTAGGCATGGAGTTCCACAAGGTTCAGTGCTTGGACCAATTCTTTTCACCTTATATATGCTTCACCTTATATAGGCAACATTATCAGGAAGCACTCCATAAACTTCCACTGTTATGCGGATAATACCCAGTTGTACTTATCAATAAAGCCAGAGGAAATCAATCAGTTAAGCTTCAGATATGTGTTAAGGGCATTAAAGATCTGTATGAATAGTAATTTTCTGCTTCTGAACTCAAAGGCTAACTGATGATATTGCTCTGGCCTCCAATAGATAGATAGATAGATAGATAGATGCCACTTTAAGAAAGCTGGGAGTTGCTTTTGATCAAGACTGGTACTTTAACTCCCACATCAAGAAACTTCAAGGGCTGCTTTTTTCACCTTTGTAATATTACAAAAATCAGGCACATCCTGTCTTGTAATGATGCAGAAAAACTAGTCCATGCGTTTGTTACTTTTAGGCTGGACTATTGCAATTCCTTATTATCAGGCAGTCTCTAAAGACTCTCCAGATGATTCAAAATGCTGCAGCAAGTGCTGACAGGAACCAGGAAACAAGATCAGATTACTCCTATGTTGGCTTCTCTGCATTGGCCCTCTGTAAAATCCATAATAGAATTTAAAATTCTGCTCCTTACCTACAAAGCCCTCAATGGTCAGGCACCACCATATCTCAAGGAGCTCATAGTACCTTATTACCGTACTAAAACACTGCGCTCCCAGAATGCAGACCTACTAGTGGTTCCCAGAGTCCCCAAAAGTACAGTAGGTGGCAGATCCTTCAGTTATCATGCTCCTCTACAGTGGAACCTCTCCATGTTTAAGAGTAGGTTAAAAACCTTCTTCTTTGATAAAGCATATAGTTCTGGCTCAGATTTAGCTTGAACCATCTACTAGTTAAGCTGCTATAGGCTTAGACTGTCGGGGGACTTGCCATCATGCACCAAGCTCCTCTCTCTCCCCCTCTCTATCTGTACTCATTTGTATTCCATTAATACATATTACTAACTCAACTTCTTCCCTTTCCTGTAGTTTTGTTCTTTCTCTCCTCTCTTCTGCTGTTGCTCTCTGCAGGTTCATCTCTGGCCAGAGACCTCTGTACTGCAAGGTTACCTGTGTCCTCTGGCTGACATCGTATATAGAAGAGCTTTGTAATCCTGGGGTTTAAGGTTCCTTTGCACGTCACTGTTTGTTGTGTTTGGCACATGAGTCAGGTGTTCCCTGTTTTATTTTGGACTTCCTGACCCCCAATTTGAATCCTCCCCACAGCTGGTAAGCCTCTGCCACTAGGTGGGTTGTCAGTCATTTCATTTTATTACTTTTACTACAATCTTATGTGAATAAAATTTGCAATCCTTTGATTGTGAACCATGTCTCCTGCACTTACTTTTTTTTTTAACGGACCTGAGTGCCCTTGTTTTGGTTTGTTAAGGCACTTTAAACTTACATTAATATTACTTGGGTGAAATTGCTAAGGTGGTATTGTCAGACTCTTACTTTACATCAATTTGCCACAATAGTTTTGATGTCTTCAGTATGAATCTACAATGTAGAAAGTAATAAAAATAAAGAAAAACCATTGAATGAGAAGTTGTGTCCAAACTATTGACTGCTAAAGTGTATGGAAAGTGCCTTGCGATAACTTCTGTTATGATTCGATGCAATATAACTGAATTGATATTAACACTGAGATTTAATAGTATAAACCACGTTATAACAAAGCATAAGTGACCTTGTGTATATTAGCCAAATTCCTAGATCGCTTGAAAGAATATGAAGCTGAAAAAAAACCCAAAATAGGCTAGATGAGCAAGATGGCGGCACGAGCGGACGCAACGGCGCCTCTTTCTCTAACTACGATGTGTAATTGTGTGTGTACGAGCGCCTTCTGCGCACTTTGTTTAGGTCCGTGTACGTCCTTTTCATCTAGGAAAAGTTACAGCCGCCATCGCCTTTTGGAACTCAGGAAAACACCAACAAACCACATTCTTGATCAAGCACTGTCTGAGGATCTTAGGAGCCTAGGATTACTTCGCCGGCCTGATAGATCAGCGGCTTCGCCTGCTGCATCCCACCCTAAGAGGAGATGCCAGAAGCGGTGCGAAAGAAAGCAGAAGTGGGGCAAGCTAGGAGGCATCCAGGCTAGGCTAGCAGCTAGCTCACAGAGACCAGTGATACTATCCCTGATCCTGTAAGATCACTGGATAACAAGATGGATCACATACAACTCCTCAGATCTGCGCAGCGTGATGTGAGGGACTGCTGTGTTTCCATTTTTACGGAAACATGGCTGAATGACAACATCCCAGACTCTGCTATTCAGCTAGTTGGACTAACATGCTACCTGACCGTGTGACCGTGTCTTTGTGGAGGGAGGTAAGACTGGCGGGGGAATCTGTGTTTGGTGTCGGAATGTTGTTGTTGTTCATAAACACTGTTCGCCACGGGTGGAGTTCATCATCTTGAAGTGTAGGCCCTTTTATCTACTGAGGGAGTTTACAGCGGTTCTGCTGATCGCTGTTTACATACCCCCACCGCTAACAACAGCGAGAAGAGCGGTCGCCATCAGCGAGCAAAAGACTGCACACCCAGACGGGTTTATCATCACTGCTGGGGACTTCAACCCAGCAGATTTAAAGGTAGGGTGGACAATATGGCAAAAATTTCACATCACGATTTTTTAATGGTAAAATCACGATCACGATTTTATCACAGTTCATTTTGACAGTGAAGTTAATTTAGAACCAAACTATTTTCTTTGTATAAACTTAGTTATAAAGGCAAAAAAGTCACCTCTTTCCACCGTTTGCTACTTCTCTCATATGGCGTGCTTTTATCAAAGGCTTGTGTCATAGTTGGTTGTTTCTGTGTAATGTCTTTAGCCGTTACCACTGGCTGATGTGTGGTTGGCCTCGCTGGTTGGCTCTCAGCAAATTGTTTCGGATGCTGCCTCTTCAGGTGGTTAAAGAGGTTCGTTGTGTTTGCGCTTTGTCGTTTGGAGAAACGACAAAGTTCCATATGCAGTTCCATACGCAGTGTTGGGGAGTAACGGAATACATAAATAGATAGTATTCAGAATACAGTTACATTGTTGAAATCAATGGATTACGTGACGATACTTGATATTTATTCTCTAAATGAACGAAGGCAACCCGATGCGTTTCCCAGAAGCCCCAGCTCCACGAAAACCTGATCGCCTGATCAGTCGGTCAGAGTGGAGTCGGACGAGGTGTAGCAGGAGCGAGAGCTTGAGCCGCAAAGAAAATAACCGGGCATTTAAGAAACTCCAGGGACACACAAAGCCTGTGGAGGGGCATTCGAACCCTCACTGACTACAACCCCCTACCCCCCACCCCCACAAACCTGTGGAAGTAACATCTCACTGCTGAACAGCCTAAATGACTTCTTTGGGCACTTTGAGACACAGAACACCACACCAGCACAGAAATCATCACCTCCTCCGGACGAGCAGGCTGTGTCTTTGACAAGAAATATCTTGAGTCCAACAATATATCAAAATATGATATAGTCATTTCAAACAAACTTTGGCTGTGTATCTCAGCCAAAGTTAATATATGGATAAAAATAAAATATAAAAACTCAAAGATTGTATGAAATGAGAAAATCATTAGATATGGGCCTCTTTAAAGTCAGAATTGATGGACTCAAGAAATATCTGCAGTCATTTCAAACAAACTGGAACTTGATCTGACCTGAGAGTCTCCAGGGTACAGTGTGGACTATTCAGTCCAGCAGACAGAAGCTTCACCCCTGAATCCTGCAGCTTGTTGTTACTCAGGTCCAGGTGTCTCAGACTAGAGGACTGGGAGCTGAGAGCTGAGGACAGAGCTTCACAGCTTCTCTCTGAGAGGTTACAGCTGCTCAGTCTGAAGAGGAAACAATGAAGAAAAAGTCAAATAACATTTTTGTTGAAAGAACAATCAAAGGAACAAAACTCTCAGTTTGCTCTGCAGCTCACAGCAAACTAACAGACCTGCATTTGACTGGGCCAAACATCAAACACAGATTTGTTGAGTGAAGCAGAAATATCAGCTCTTTATCCACCTGCTAACCAATGAGGAGTTTCTACATTGATGATCATCTTTCATTGGCTCTGATTCAAATCCTTTCTGTTTTATTCTCAACAAGTTGGCATGACAGTTAAATATGACACAATCAGTAATAAAAAGACGTGAAGTCAAGGCTGTAAGTATTTGGACAGTTAGACATCTTTTGTTCTTCAGGCTCTCAGCACATTCACTTTAAAATATAATAATGGATACCACAATCAATGAATGCAAAGGATTTTGCAGCCATTTACCAGTTTTCAGGTTTAGTCTGTGAAATTCGAGACATGATTTTTGAGTCTGAGGATTTTGAAGCTTAAGCTGTCTCCATCATTGTTGTGTTCAGTTACCATGGTTACAGCTGTTTACTTGCTGACTCACACACTGACCATGTGACTTTGGTCCACAGTTCAAAAACAGACTGACTCTCCTCAGTAAATCCACTTCTCATTATTATTAGTCCTATTAATAAACATTAAAAAACACCCCAGAGATCACTCTGGGGTGTTTTGATTAGTTTTTTTTTTACAAGTCAGAACTTGGAGCAGGCGGAACTAATGTTTTGGTGTAAGAACATCCCGGACTCATTTGAGTGAGCTTGTGTATCTCAGCCAAAGTTAATATATGGATAAAAATAAAATATAAAAACTCAAAGATTGTATGAACTGAGAAAATCATTAGATATGGGCCTCTCTAAAGTCAGAATTGATGGACTCAAGAAATATCTGCAGTCATTTCAAACAAACTGGAACTTGATCTGACCTGAGAGTCTCCAGGGTACAGTGTGGACTCTTAGGTCCAGCAAACAGCAGTGTCACCTCGGAATCCTGCAGCTTGTTGTTACTCAGGTCCAGGTGTCTCAGACTAGAGGACTGGGAGCTGAGAACTGAGGACAGAGCTTCACAGCTTCTCTCTGAGAGGTTACAGCTGCCCAGTCTGAAGAGGAAACAATGAAGAAAAAGTCAAATAACATTTGTGTTGAAAAGACAGTCAAAGGAACAAAACTCTCAGTTTGCTCTGCAGCTCACAGCAAACTAACAGACCTGCATTTGCAAACTGGGCCAAACATCAAACACAGATTTGTTCAGTGAAGCAGAAATATCAGCTCTTTATCCACCTGCTAACCAATGAGGAGTTTTTACATTGATGATCATCTTTTATTGGCTCTGATTCAAATCCTTTCTGTTTTATTCTCAACAAGTTGGAGACATGACATGTTAAATATGACACAATCATTAAGTATTTTTCAATTCAGTTCAATTTCAAGTTTATTTATATAGCTCCTTCCATGATCAAAATTGTCTCAAAGCACTTTACAGAGACCCAGAGTCTGACTGTTAAGTGCTTGCTCTGGGGTCAGTGGCAAGAAAAAACTCCCTTTTAACAGTAATAAACCTTGAGGAGAACTTGGCTTATATGGGGGACCCTCCTGCTGATGGCCGGGCTGGGTGAAAGGAGGAAAAGGAGGAAGATAGGACAGCTGGGAATGGAGGAGAGGAGGAAAAGGACATGCAACATATAAAACATGATACAAACAGGGTTGGCAGTGTTAGAGGGCCAGCACTCAGATTACAGAACAGTTAGTGGATACTGTGTGCTCAGCAGATTACATGTTATGATAGGAAACAGAGCACAGAAGCAAAAAGCTGTCATCATTGGTAATTATTTACATTACAGTCTCCATAGAATATTAATACAAAATATATCTGTAGCAGAGTGGAACATTAAAACATAGTAATGTGTTAGAAATGGATCATTGTAAACAATAAACAGCAGCAGGTGGGCGGAGCCAGAATCACAGACAGAGAACATGCAGCTCCAGAGTCAGGGATACCTGCAGAAAGGTACAGAGACAGAGAGACCAGAGAGAAACAAGGACAGGACTACGGGACAGAGAGGACACAGAGTTAATGACATGGAATAAAGGCTAATAAATGTGAGAGTGGGTCTGAGGACAGGAAGAGAGAAGAGAAGAGGCACGCAGAGGATCATGGGAAGTCCCCCAGAAGCCTAGGCCTATAGCACCATAACTAAGGGATGGTTCAGTTGCCTGAGCCAGCCCTACCATGGACTTTATCATTAACTGTAATAGTGTCTATAAAAATAATCGTGATTAACTACAGGTTTAGTCATAATAACTAAAACTGTAACTACAACTAATTATAAGCTTTGTCAAACAAAAAGATTTTAAGCCTCATTTTAAAATTAGAGAGAGTGTCTGCTTCTTGAACCCAAACTGGCAGTTGGTTCCACAGGAGAGGGCCCTGATAGCTAAAGGCTCGGCCTCCCATTCTACTTTTAGAGATTCTGGGAACCATAAGCAAACCTACATTCTGGGAACGAAGCAGTCTGTTGGGATAATATGGTACTATCAGCTCTTTGAGATATTAAGGATTTTAAAATCAGTTCTGGATTTTACAGGAAGCCAATGAAGAGAAGTTAATACAGGAGTAATATGATCTCTCTTGCTAATTCCAGTCAGCACTCTCGCTGCAGTATTTTGGATCAGCTGGAGGCTTTTTAGAGAGTTAACTGAACATCCTGATAATAGGGAATTACAGTAGTCCAGCCTAGAAGTAACAAAAGCATGGACTAGTTTTTCAGCATCACTCTGATACAGAATCTTACTGATATTGCGCAGGTGAAAGACGGTGGATATAGGTCTATACGTTGCTATAACACCAGGGTCGAAAGAAGGCATATGACACAATCAGTAATAAACATACATGTACAGTCAAGGCAGTAAATATTTGGACAGTTAGAAATATTTGTTCTTCAGGCTCTAAGCACATTCACTTTAAAATATAATAATGGATACTACAGTCAATGACTGCACACTGAATTCAGACTCAATGTGCAGAAGCTTAGAAACTGAAGAAAAAAATTTGAAGTCACTTCAAACAAACTGGAACTTGATCTGACCTGAGAGTCTCCAGGGTACAGTGGGGACTCTTCAGTCCAGCAGACAGCAGCTTCACCCCTGCATCCTGCAGCTTGTTGTTACTCAGGTCCAGGTCTCTGAGACTAGAGGACTGGGAGCTGAGAACTGAGGACAGAGCTTCACAGCTTCTCTCTGAGAGGTTACAGCTGCTCAGTCTGAAGAGGAAACAATGAAGAAAAAGTCAAATAACATTTGTGTTGAAAAGACAGTCAAAGGAACAAAACTCTCAGTTTGCTCTGCAGCTCACAGCAAACTAACAGACCTAACCAATGAGGAGTTTCTACATTGATGATCATCTTTCATTGGCTCTGATTCAAATCCTTTCTGTTTTATACTCAACAAGTTGGAGACATGACAGTTAAATATAAGTATATAAGTATTTGTCCAGTTACTTTTGAACCACTAAAAGGGCTGAATCTCTCACACTGTTCCTTCTATACTGATGTCAACCTGCAAATTAAAGCTGAGACTTGACTCTTTAATGTGGGATCCATTTAATTCAATTTGATGAAGCTCACAGTTCAGAGATGATGATAAGGAATTAAAGAAGAGAGGAATTTATTTTCCCTCCTGCTGAATAAAATAGAGTCTTTATATAATGATGAATAAATCCAACTATCTATACACTTACAGAGCTTTGTTAGAGGCTTTGACAACTGGCAGCAGCTTCAGAAGAGCCTCCTCTGAAGCAGAGTATTTCTTCAGGTCAAACACGTCCAGATGTTTTTCTGATGACAGTAAGATGAAGACCAGAGCTGACCATTGAGCAGGAGACAGTTCATCTGTGGAAAGACGTCCTGAACTCAGGGACTGTTGGATCTGCTCCACTAGAGAACGATCATTCAGTTCATTCAGACAGTGGAACAGGTTGATGCTTTGCTCTGCAGAGGGAGTCTCTTCAATCTTCTTCTTGATGTACTGGACTGTTTGCTGATTGGTCTGTGAGCCACTTCCTGTCTGTGTCAGCAGACCTTGTAGGAGAGTCTGATTGGTCAGCAGTGAAAGACCCAGGAGGAAGCGGAGGAACAAGTCCAGGTGTCCATTTGGACTCTGTAAGGACTTGTCCACAGCCCTCTGGTAGAGCTGTGTTGGATCAAGTTTGTCTCTGAACAGTTTAGACCAGTTGGAGGTTGATTGTTCTTCTGACAGAAGACTGACTCCAGAGTTGATGAAGGTCAGACGGACATGAAGAGCAGCCAGAAACTCCTGAAGACTCAGATGGACGAAGCAGAACACCTTGTCCTGGTACAGTCCTCTCTCCTCTTTAAAGACCTGTGTGAACACTCCTGAGTACACTGAGGCTGCTCTGATATCGATGCCACACTCTGTCAGGTCTGATTCATAGAAGATCAGGTTTCCTTTCTGCAGCTGCTCAAAAGCCAGTTTTCCCAGAGACTCAATCATCTTCCTGGTCTCTGGACTCCAGTGTGGATCTGTCTCAGTTCCTCCATCATACTTAACATTCTTCAGTTTGGACTGAACCACCAGGAAGTGAATGTACATCTCAGTCAGGGTCTTGGGCAGTCCTCCTCCCTCTCTGGTTTCCAACACATCCTCCAGAACTGTAGCAGTGATCCAGCAGAAGACCGGGATGTGGCACATGATGTGGAGACTTCGTGAAGTCTTGATGTGGGACATGATCCATCTGACCTGCTCCTCCTCTCTGAACCTCTTCCTGAAGTACTCCTCCTTCTGTGGGTCAGTGAACCCTCTGACCTCTGTCACCATGTCAACACACTCAGGAGGGATCTGATTGGCTGCTGCAGGTCGTGTGGTTATCCAGAGGCGAGCAGAGGGAAGCAGTTTCCCCCTGATGAGGTTTGTCAGCAGCACATCCACTGAGGTGGACTCTGTAACATCAGTCAGGATCTCAGTGTTGTGGAAGTCCAGAGGAAGTCGACACTCATCCAGACCATCAAAGATGAACAGAACCTGGACCTCTTCAAACCTGCAGAGTCCTGCTTCTTTGGTTTCAGTAAAGAACTGATGAACAAGTTCCACCAAGCTGAACTTTTTCTCTTTCAGAACATTCAGTTCTCTGAACGTGAATGGAAATGTGAAGTGTATGTCCTGGTTGGCTTTGTCTTCAGCCCAGTCCAGAGTCAACTTCTGTGTTAAGACTGTTTTGCCAATGCCAGCCACTCCCTTTGTCATCACTGTTCTGATTGGTCCGTCTCTTCCAGGTGAGGCTTTAAAGATGTCTTCCTGTCTGATGCTTGTTTCTGGTCTTGCTGGTTTCCTGGATGCTGTTTCAATCTGTCTGACCTCATGTTCATCATTGACCTCTCCAGTCCCTCCCTCTGTGATGTAGAGCTCTGTGTAGATCTGATTCAGAAGGGTTGGGTTTCCTGCTTTAGAGATCCCCTCAAACACACACTGGAACTTCTTCTTCAGAGTAGATTTAAGTTTACGTTGACAAACTGGAGCAACATGTCCTGAATGAACAAGCAAGAAACAACATCAATGACTGATTCATAAAGAAAACATGACATGTTCATCCCCCTAAAGAACACACATGAACATGTTTCCCTCCATGTCTTGAGACGTTAGTAAATGTCCCATTTGTCCATCATGTTGAATCTTTAGAGAAATCCTCTTACTGCTGTGCAGACAGTCAGCCAGCTCCTCCTGCTTCATTCTCCTCAGGAAGTTCACTGTGATCTTCACAAAAGCCTCTCTGCTGCTCCTCCTCTGCTCTTCATCCTCACCGTCCAACACCTCCTCATACTCCCTCTGACTCTCTGAGCATTCTGGGTAATCAGGACTCACAACCTTCTGGATGTTCTTCAGCTCCTTCTTCACAAAAGTGACAATGTTCTCCTCCAGCAGCTGGAACAGAAAAAATGACACAATCAAAGTAAAACCATGGAGACAAACATCAGATCCATGTTGGACACACTGACAATCCACTGCTCTAAAAAATGCAGCATGGAGATTATTGTCAACACAACAGATGTCAAAGTAGTTGTTGTCCATGTACAGACCATAAATATGGAGTCCAGGTGTGTTTGATGCTGCTGGGCAGACTGAGCACTGGGAACCTCTGAGCTCTCCTGGTCCACTCTGTGGAGGAATCATGAAGAATTAGCTCACATTATGTTTGCAGCATCTGTGAGTGTTTTATGCTTTGTACACAAACAACAGCTGCTTTTATGTTCTGTGGTGACTGTCCTGATTAAAGCAAACACTACTGTGCTGTGACATTCTCAATGAGAGGAAACAAGCAATCAGTTCTGTACCTCATGACCTAGAGTCATCACAACAAGTCCACCTTTTAAATGAGGAGTTTTAAGGACTCACACTGGGTTTGACAGAAGTCTCACCTCTGCTACAGGACACTAACACAAACACTGGAACTGGATAGGTGCTGAGTTACAGGGAGTTTTAGTTCTGATCTGAATGACACATATAAGAACATAAGAAGTGCTTTTCTTGAAAAGAGAAACATCAACTTTGCCACTAAAGCCTGTGTTTCAGCCTGATCATGTTCATATACTGTGTCATTCATGAAGCCACTTCATCTTTCATAGAAGACCAGTTATACAGGACAGCTGTCTGATACATTTTAAACTCAGCTGCAGCTCACTTCTTTGCAGCAGAGGGAGGCTGTCCTTTGAAATGAATGGGGATGTCCTTTGACCTGTCACTCTTCATGGACACACAGCTGGGCTCAGATACAGGGAAGTCTGGTCTCTGATGGATCCTGGTGGACACAGAGATTAAGACCATCAGGGACATGGGGACAGGGACAACATATCTATTATTCATACAGTGTTTTCATAATAAAGAAGAAAACATGTAGTCAGCTGCAGCTCACTTCTTTGCAGCAGAGGGAAGCTGTCCTTTGAAATTAATGAGACCACCCTTTGACCTGTCACTCTTCATGGACACACAGCTGGGCTCAGGTCCATGTTCAGGTCCAGCAGAGTCTGGTGTGTGCTGCTGCTCTGGCCTTCAACACAACACACACAGAGCTTTGAGTGTGAATAATGATGGTGCAGTGATGTGAGTGCTGAGCTCTGACATGGAGAAGAGTCATGGACAGTTAGAGATCCTCATCTCACCTCTGAGCTTTGGTCTGGATCTCATGGTCCCCACACAGACTGCTTTTAGGGGGAGGGGCTCCCTCCTCTCTGTCCTCACACTGATTCATGATGCTGAATTCACATCCACATCAGCTCACACACACTTTCTACCTTAATCTGGAGAGAAAACACAAATCATTCATCTGCACATCAACTGAAATCCTCCTCTCCATCATTTGTCCTGTAGAAATATCAGCTGCTCCTCCACTGATTGGCTCTTCTTTCCTCTTTCATATCAGTGTCAGTTGAATGCGGTCAGACAGCAGTGTGAGGCAGAGGAAGCTGCCATCAGCTGCTGTACTTCCACTGTCAGTCCACTAGATGGGGTCATGAAGCTGCAGTGAAGTGCAGAGCAGCACACACAGGATCCAGGGACGAGCATTTCCATTCACTGACACACAGACAGACTGAGATCCACTGGTTTTATCTGACAATCTGTTTGTCTGCAGTGTTTCTGTAGAAAATGACTTACAACAAACCAAAACCAAACCAAACAGCAGAGACACAGATAGACAAATAAAAACGTAGAGTTCATCTAATGACAGAGAAAGTCAGAGCTGTTCTCCAGCCGCTGTCCGACTGAGCTCAGATCTCATTTAGCGGCTCAGACTGCGGGAGAGCAGCGGCTCAGGTCCGCCTCCTCCACAGGCTGATTCAGGCAGGAAAAGCTGCCTTCAGTCAGCAGTAAGTGGAGTAAGCGCCGCCATGTATGAATAACGGTCCTCCTCCTTCCTTATCCCGACTTTACAGTGACAACTCAGAGTCTACACAACTAAACACCACAACGCAGTATAAAAAAAACGGAACAACATCCAAAAACTCGAACATCAGATAATCCAGGTAACTACAGGAAGTGTTGACGTGTAAAACGTCAAAAGTGCGGACGTTTACCTTCAGACAGAGAAAATCATCTGCGCCACAAACTTCGGTCAAAGTGAAAGTAAACTTTCCGTGGGATGCAGTGTTGGGAATTCCGCAGGGGCGTAGCAAGCTTTTCACAAGTGTGGGGGATGTGTCCAACTGTGGCACTTGGAAAACTCAGTGGATACTGAAAAGTAATACTATGAAATAAATGTAAACAATATCTAATTGAAATAGGCTACTGTTGTTTTAATGTCGACATTTTTCAACTTTAAGCTTTTAACTTCACTCACAGGATTTCTTTTGAAAAAGGTGTCAATCTTCTCATAAACGTAAACGTAATTAAATAACATTGACTGACTCTACTCCAGTAAATGTTGACTTTCTGATTCCTTCCAGATTTCCATTTTGTCAGACTTTCTACTTTTCCTGAACTATAGTTCAGAAAAAAATCTTGTACTTTGCTCCACCATAGTTACTGTTTCTGATGGCTGGAGTTACTACTAAACATCATCACTGGCTGACAGATGAAGTCCAGGGTAAGAAAGCTGAGAGCTGAAGAGGAACACATTCACAAAGTGTGATATTAAAGAGAGTCAACAATGAAATCTGCTCTTCACCTGAGCTTCTTTCCACTAACTGACTCTAGAAGGTGCCAAAGCTCCTGAAGTGCTGATTTGGAAATGTTTCATATTATCTCAGGAATAATATGATGGAAACTTGAAATGATTGTGATGATTGTTTACTGTATAAGTCCTTATTTGTTATTATTTACTAGAGGAAGTCAGGCTGCTTCCTGAACGGAGACAACTATTCACAAATGTACTCAGTGGTTTCACTGTGTTAGGTAATAACTAAGATTTCATGTTTCATTATAACTCCAGTGCCAGCTAATGGAGACAGGCCAATACTGAGAGAATACAATACTGAATACATATGAAAAACTGCAGGATCTGTGCATGAGGACAGGACATTTTCAACTCTTTTTGGACTTTTGTTAAACTCTAATTTAATTTGTATAGACTGTTTCTTTTCTTCCTCTTAGTACTTCTTTCTTTTATTTAGTATGTTTCACTTGAGTGTGTTATGGGACTTGTCCGTCCAATTCCTCTTCTTTTTGCACCAACAACACCATGTCAAATTCTTTGTATGCGTAACATACCTGGCAATAAGGTGTTTCTGATTCTGATTCTCTATATAGCGCCTTTTGAACTCTTGAGGACTCTTGGGTTTAGTTTCCTGTTTTTGTTAAAACATGTTTCTCTTGTTTTGGTCTCTTGAGTTTTGGTTTTGCTTTTCCCGTTTTATTTTGAAGTCCTAGCCCTTGTGTATCTGTCCTCTGTCTACTTCTTGTCTTTTTCCTGGTTCCCTCCTTTGCTGATTGTGTGCCCTTTCCTAATAGAATAGAATAGAATAGCTTCTATTGTCACTGAACAATGTCCAACGAAATTACAGTGGCAATTACAGGGCAGTCGCCTTCTTGGCAACTGCCCTGGTGTTTTCGGTCCAGGAGAGGTCAGTCAAGATCAGAGTGCCCAGGAAGCTAAAGGACTGGACCTTCTGCACACAGTCGCCATTTATGAAGAGGGTGGCTGGGTCCGCTCTGCGCTTCCTGAAGTCCAGGATGATTTATTTGGTTTTCGTGGTGTTCAGTGTCAGGTTGTGTCACAATGTCAGTTTCAAGACTTCATCCCTGTAGGCTGACTCATTCCCCCCAGGGATCAGTCCCACCACTGTGGTATCATCAGGGGGTATGATGGTGGCTGACTTTAGGCAGGCAGGGTCTATGACAGGGACAGGTTGAAGATGGTGGTGAAGACCGGTGCCAGACCTAGAGCACCTTCCCAAGTACTCCATCTGGACCCGCAGCCTTGCTGGGATTCAGGCTCATGAGCACCCGTCTCACCTCATACTCCTGTACAGTCAGTGGTACTAATGACTGCGATAAATATTTACATACAACCTTTGATCATTTTTATTCTGTCTCTGTTAACTGATCACCTTTCTTTGTTCACAGCGTGAGAAGATGACAAGCTTTCCTCAGCAGCACGTTATTTACATCTGAGCGCCATCTGTTGGCCGAGTGAAGTGTATGCAACACAAAACTCATTCTTATGGACTTTGACAGAGTTACTGTGAAGTGATCACTATTTGTAAAACTGCATTCTGAAGTCAAAGTAACAAGCCTCCAGCAGACAGAGTGATCCTAATTAAACGGAAATCTTAAAAAAAAAAAAAAAAAACAGTGTTCTCGTAGGAAATTCCCTCTTTGTGTTACTGTCCCTCCACTGCACCTCAGCAAGGAAACCCTGGATAAACATACAGAAAGTGGGTGTCTTCCAAATTAAATGTCAGAACTTTGTAAATATATCAAACAAAAATATTCACATGGCAGGAAAACTTGGAACTTCTGAACAGTTTCTGCTTCCTCTTCTCTCATGAAGATGTGTAGAAGTGGAACTGGTTTACCTTCAAAATAAAAGCTAGGTTTAAAGACTTGGATTTTGGCGACTGCAAAAAGCTTTAAATAATTTGAAAATAACTATTTTGTATTTATTTATTTTTCTGTAAGCATTGCAGCTACTGCTATTAGCATTCTGTAAGAGCTCGTGCTGGAGCCACCATAACTGACCCATTATGCAAACTGAATGCATCTTCATGCACAGTCGATCCCACGCACCAGACTCATGTTTGATAGAAGCATAGGACACTTTCTACTTTGATCACAGGCTGTTGTGTTTATTTTAAATATTGTTTGATATTTAGACATTGTAAGTGTTTCTTTTTCCATTGTTTTCTATCCATTAATGTCTAGTGAGAATTTCAGTCAGGATAAAAATACTGTCAGCCTTTTCTTCATGACTTCATTCTCTACGGCCTAGTCAAACACATCCTATGAGTCCAGAGATGATGATGAATCCAGTGATGACAATGAATCCGGTGCTGATGATGACAAATCCAGTGATGTTGACAAATCCAGTGCCAATGATACATCATAATAATGAATTATTTAAATTTAACATGAAGCACAACTACAACAGGCTCCATTGTCATTATAGATAAAACAAGATAACATACAGAACTGATGGAAATAATAAAATGAATGATGGCGCTCCCCCTCCTTCTTCTCCCTGTGGTTTGCCTTAAAGCACGATGGGAACTCGCACACAGATTTCAAAAGAATGGTTCCAAAATACAAACAGGAGTTAGAGGAGAAAAGAGAAGAAAGTGCAGGTATGTTAAAAAATGTTTTACAATACTGGAAAATCTGCTTCAGCCATGTACCTGTGTCAGTCAACTAGCCACAAATGTGCTGGTACTGCCCTGTTCTTCGTATTGCAGTAGTAATTATAGTAGTAGTTGTAGCACTGGTAGGTGTCACATGCTTGGTGTTTGAAAATTTACTGACAGCATTGGTGGAGAAGTCGCAAAGTCTTTCAACTGGACAGATAAATTAAACTGTTGCTCCTACTATGGAATGGAGTCTGGGGATGGGGGGGGGGGGGGGTGTAGGGAGACTTGTAGAAGGAAAAACAGGAAAAGGAGGTAATTCATCACAGGAGTCAGAAGGGAAGCGAGATCAGCAGGGAACGGCAAAGATAATGAGAATGGAAGCTAGCCACACTGAAGAATTGAAAGTAATCTTTAAAGTGAAGAAAGGGCAGTCAGGGTTTAGCTCATCCAATCCTCACTCGGGCATTTAGGCAGATGGGAAATTACTTCTCACAGACAATGTAGATATTTTGAAAAGATAAATATATCTGGTGTCCTAACTTGTGTGTGTGTGTGTGTGTGTGTGTCAGAGAATTCTGTAGGACCTTTCATGTCTTTGATGTGTCATCATTCTAGAATGTGATGTCACAGGCTGCAGCTGGTGAAGGCAAAGCCACAGAAAACAGCAGAAGCAAAATCAGAAGAGAAACAGCTGGACTGGACAGATCAGTGACTCAGACATTTCTTCAGGATTATTGCTGAGTAAGAGAAGGAAACCTGCTCTGTACATGGACAGATGGACACAAAAGGAAGGTGAGCACCTGCTGTCAAAATGAACAGGAGTTAACAACAGGAATGTCCATATAACTGCAGAGGCGGGAGGTGTAATCACACAGTTATGGTACTTAAGGCAAAGTGTTTGAGTGCATGTTTAGTATTTCCCACATCATGATGTTTATTTATGCTGCTGTTGTTTGTGGTAGTGGTCTGGAGCGTAATGTAAAGGTCTATAGCATGTTGTAGTGCACTACTGTGTCTTATAATGTACTGTAGTTCTCTGTAATGATCTCAAGTGCACTGACATGGCTGTGCTCATGGGTTGCCAACGGCTGGACAAACATGCTCTGGAAGAGCAAGAGGAGCAGCTCAGGAAAAGGAAAGAGCAGCTTGATTTGGAGATGGAAAGAGCTGCCTCAATTGCAAAAGTAAATGTGTTGATAGCTTCTGGGGGCTCTCATGTATCTAGTGCTGTGCTTGGTAAGCCAGATGGGATGAATTCATCCTTGGAGAGAGAAAAGAGGAACGTTGGACCATTGAATGCTGACGCTGAAATATTTGTGCCTGTGGCAGTTGGGCAGCCATCTCAGCATGCTCCTGCAGGTGAACAGTTACATTCACATTCACTGGATGCAAGACCTAAAGTGAGAACTATGGAGCTGCAGCCTCAAATTATGTTGTTAAACCAGTTAGAGCCAAAAAAATAAACAAAGTGGAATACAGAGTTCTCATTTCAGTGACAGACTGCTCCACCCTCGGTGTGCGAAGGAGAGATTTAGAAGATCTTTTCTTCCTGCTGCTGTCAGACTCTATAATGACCATTGTTAACACACATACTGATTCCAACTCCATGCAACTCTAAGTGCAATACCTATGTGCAATAACTCAATTATTAGTGTGCAATATTATTGTGTATGGAAGTCACTCAACAACCTCCAGCCCATATTTATTTTACTTATTTATCTATGTATGTATATTTTACTTTTTACAGCAGCTGTTCTCTTAGTTTAGTATCTTGTTTTGGCCATATTGGTCTTACTTATATTTTCTCTTAGTTCTCTTAGTTTAGTATCTTGTTTTGGCCATATTGGTCTTACTTATATTTTACTTTCACTTACTGGACTGTAATCTTGCTGTTGCTAAATGCAATTTCCCCACTGAGGGACTAATAAAGGATTTCTTATTCTTATTCTTATTCTTATGCATGTCCTCAGCCTCAGTCACAACAAGAACATTCTGCACCTTTAATATAAAACAGTACTGATCAGAGCCACCTAATAACAGTTTTGGAGAAACAAAATGAAATTGCATCCTTGTTGATTGGACAAGATGAGACATTCAGATTTTTCAACTCAATTTAATTCAATTCAGTTTTATTTATATAGCTCCTTCCACAATCAAAATTGTCTCAAAGTGCTTTACAGAGACCCAGAGCCTGACCCCAGAGCCTGACCCCAGAGCAAGCACTTAAGGAGACAGTGGCAAGAAAAAACTCCCTTTTAACAGGAAGAAACCTTGAGCAGAACCTGGCTCAGATGGGGGACCCTCCTGCTGATGGCCGGGCTGGGTGAAAGGAGGAAAAGGAGGAAGATAGGACAGCTGGGAATGGAGGAGAGGAGGAGAAGGACATGCAGCATAATACAGACAATGGACAATGTTAGAGGGTCAGCATTTAGATTACAGTTATTTTTGATAGTTAATGATTTTCTTTTTCAGAGGGGAAACAGAGTCAAGGGTCGTACGTAACGAAGCAGCAGTACTATCAGCTAGATAGTCTGTATCTGCTGGAGTAAAGTTCAGGTCATTGCCCTCTGTAAAACTGGCACATGGCAATGGAGTTTTTTCCCCAGATGCTGTGCAGTTCATTATTGTAAATTCAAATGTTACTAAAGAATGATGGGAAAAAAGAGGGTTCTGAGGGAATACTGTCAAATATTCAGCTTCTATGCCATAGGTCAGTACAAGATCAAGGGTGTGATTAAAACAGTGAGTTGGTTTGTTAACATTTTGCAAGAAGCCAGTTGAGTCTAATACTGAATAGAAAGCAGTCTTAAGGCTGTCATTGTGGGTATCGACATGAATATTAAAGTCGCCCACTATAATTGCTTTGTCTGTACAAAGCACTAAATCAGATAAAAATTCAGTGAATTCAGACAAAAACTCTGAGTAAGCAGCAGGTGGATGATACACCACAGCAAAAAGGATTGGTTTGTTGTGGTGTTTTTAGGTTCAGACAATTTGATAGTATTCATATTTTATGAAGTTTTTATGAATAACACCTCTTGCCTTTTTTGGTTTATACACTTATTGTTGACGGGGAGCAGACACAGTCTCTACTGGATAAAGGGAATTGTTGGAATGGTAGGAATGATGAATCATGGGAGAGTGACAGCTCTAGAGAAACTGCAGAGAAGCGTGTAGGACTGCAACTCTGCCTCCTGGTCTCAACTCTGGGTTGTCATGACTTTGGTTGTCTAATAAAATCTGTCATATTTCTATTTTTATTTTTATTACTTTTCTAGAGAGCTGCACCATCCAAAGTAGGATGGATGCCATCTCTCTTAATCTGACCAGGTTTGCCCCCAAAAAATTTCCAATTGTCTATGCAGGCCACGTCAAGACATTCACAAGTCACAGACAAATCAGAGCCAAAACATTCACTGTTCGTATTTGGTCCTATCTCAGCTTCGTCCTGTAGTTCGATCTGCGTTTGATCACACTGTCCCTTGACATTGATTCGGGTGGTGGCTCTTCTTTTTACATCCTGAAAGACAAACATCACCCAGCTCATGCTCTGTTTCAGTGGGCGGACTCAGGCACCAACCTGAGGCATTGCAGGTCGGTGAGCATCAGCTCCCACAGAACCCGCCTCCACAACAGCTTCTTCCCAGCCACTGTCAGAACCGTGGCACAGGACATTAAGGAGGAAAGGGGCTACTACATATCATAACCAAAACCAACAATGCAATGCACCTCTTAAAAAATAAGAACAGTCAATGTGCAATAAACCCTGTTTAAAATAATGTGCAACACCACCTGTGAAATATACCTCTGTTATTACCATGTGCAATATGTTTTTACGATCACCATGTGAAACATCATTGGCACCTGTCCTGACATGCTGTTCTTTGTGATTCGTTGTGATCCACCATGTCTCAACTAAAATGTTTTTTCTTACTATAAATTAATAGATATCTAAACTGAAAACTGAACGACCTGCGGCAACAGCATGAAAACCTTGAGCAACTTTTTAGAAGTTTACTGTTCTCTGTCCTTAGTATTCACATGTTCAGTTGTACGCCTTGTTCTTCGTCTCTGCTGTTGTTAGAAGCCATAGTAGTAACATTTTGAAAAAGCAGGATTTTAAAAATACTAAACTGGAATTAAGTGTTGAACTTAACTGCAGTTATAGTTATTGTAATTGTGTCAGTCATTCCTTTCGATCACTGTACCATTAATATCAGTATGATTGTTTCCCCATGAGCTTTATGTGCACTGAAATCCTGACATCAAGCTTCTCTTTGATTTAACTCTAGTAGAATTTCCTCAAATATGACGCTATTGAATTTTAAACATTAACTGTTTTGGTTGAGCTTTGTGTTCTGTACAACACAGTAACAGTGCATATCTGCATGAAGCATATGCAGTGTTATGTAGTTTCTTCATAAACAAGGCCAAGGCCACCCCCTCCATTTCATTATTTTTACCACAAGAAGTATTTGTTTATAAGTTGAAGAGTTGAGAACAAGTACCCTGGGCACCAGCAGAGGACCATTGGCAGCTCCATCATTGAGGTCCTGTAACTGTCTTCACTTTGAATGCAACACCAGCCTTGAAACACATGGCGGCAGCAGCACTCCACTGACAGGAAGATGCATCTGTCTTTGCTGCTGAGCCGGCAGGTTACTGTGTTACCGATGTGGCTTTGTTTTATCTGTGTAATTATTATTTTTTTCTCTCATTTATTATTTTTTAATCAGATTGATTTTTATTTTATTAAGCGCTGTGTTTCGAAATGTTGTTTTAATGCTATTCAGTACCTTGTGTAAAGCACTTTAGATTTGCCTAAACAAATTATCGGACCACTGGAATCGAAATACCCAGTTCATTAACTGAGGCCAAATTTATAAATATGGGTGTGTGTGTGTGTGTTGTTGTTATGACACAAACACGAATGTTAATATGTATTCTACATAAGAACACTATGCCAACTCTTTTGTGATATGATCACTGTGTGAATAAACAGCAGTATCTGAGTAAAGGACACATCCAAAAAAAGTTATAGCCTGCTATCTGTGTGCCAGTGCTGCTGGTGAGCTGAGGATCTGTTCATGAAATGCAGTGAACTTATTTCCTTATATTATTCCTACTCAGCCAGGATCATTTGACATCTACACTAGGGAGCTACAGGAACATGGGAAATTTAAGAACATACATTAATGCGACACATTACACATGTACCAAAGTACACTGAAATGTATTCAAGCCAGTAATATAAAACAAAGGTCATTACAATAAGTCATGAGTTTACAGTGGTTAACATGGGTAAACAGTGGTCACCAGTCCGGCATGGGCCAGGTACTGTTTGTATAGCAAATGCTAATGCTAGCGTCCATTATTCATATAAACTGTGATATTAATTGTGATAATAATTGTCTCCACTTCTCTGGTCGGAGCACAAAGGCTGTACACATTCTACTTAAAACTGAATATAATGATCTTTAAAAGTTGGAAACCATTGAGAAAATGAACATTTACTTACTGGAAAAACTGGTCAGATACCAGAATCCGAATCAGTGTCTTCTGGTACAACTAATCAAAGAACACGCTGTAATTATGGAGAACAGAAAAACTAACAAATAACAGTAAGTTTCTTTTAAAAGAAATTATTATTCATTGCTCATAAATACAATAAGGTGTAGTATGAGTATATTATAGTGCTAATATAATAATAATAATAATATGATAATATAAGATTAATAAGAGTAAATTGTTTATATAATCTTGGTCCAGTTTTCTGAGAATTATGACAAATTGCTGGGTCCAATATGGAGGCAACGTTGACAAACGATCCGGGGCGTGGCTTCATGTGCTACAGGCACACCTTACTGGATGACCCTGAAAAAGCCTCCTCACAACTCTATGAGTATAAACTGTGATTAACATTTCACATTTACATGTAGGAGAAAACAGCCCAGACTAAACTAAAGTGAAAAAAATAAAAACAATAAAAGCACCAAATAGAAACAGAATGAAAAACAGCTTACATTTCCAAACTTGATCCAGCTGACACGTTCCACTACTCAGCACTGGTCTCTTCAATGAACCTGGACACATGAAGGTAAAAGCTGGGAGTGAAACAACATATTTAATTCCAAGCCTCCTTTTTACTAAAAGTGTATTGAGATAGCTTAGCTCTGTAATTGGCTAAATTATTAGTCATTAGTTCCATCATATGCTAATTAGCTCATATGTAAATTGAAGGGCTGGATGAATTCCCGCGCCCGGCTCTGTGTAATTAGTCTGTAATTCCTCTGCATCCAGTGGAACAGGGAGAGGTTGGCAGGCCAAACTGTGTCTGATACAACACAGGGAGGGGACTGGGGACTAATTAGAAATATCTCACATGAAGCATTAATTACATGAATTAATTACAACAGTTTCTGTGTCCCAGTACTTTTTTTTTTTTTTTTCTCCTTCCTTCTCCCCACAACTGGGCTGCGTCAGAGGAGGACATCACAAACCAACAAGGAGCCCGACTGCTGCTTAATCAAAGATGAGGCTCCTTATTTGCATTTCTAATTAGAATTAATTAGGATTGCCCAAATTGTGTGTGTGTGCGTGTTCTTGCAGATGTTCTTGCTTATGTGAATTTCTTCATTCATCTGATGATGATGATGATGATGATGTCGCTATTGAAGAGCACACATGGGCAGCAGGAAGGAAGCAGCATGTCTGAAGGTGGACTGGCTGCTTTTGACACTAACGACCTGTGAAACTCTGGAAAGTACGACAACAACAACGCTAACATCTCCGGCTGTCACTGACTCACTCACTCACAGACTTTGACTAAGCTACATATACTGCTCATGTAGCTATCTGCATGTACAACATGTGGCAAACACGTTTCTCACCTGAATGCTCTCCAGCCTGTTGTGGTCCTGCCTTCTCATGAGAAGCACAGTGTAAACCTTGGAGTCCAGTTTTTCTCCTGCATCTCCTCTCTCTTCTTATTCTGTAACTATCAGGTGTATGAATGATGATGCTCATACCTGATGCGTGTTCTTCATGGTTACAGACATGTTATGTTGCAACTGATATATGGGCTGATCTTCTGAATGTGACAGGGTTTGGTTTTCTTGTTGGCTAGTCCTCTGTCAGCAGTGTGTGAAAGCTGCAGTGTTCGGTGAGTGAGGCTTCCCGAGTCCCATCATGTTCCACACTCTGAATTAAAGCTGATTCTGCCACAGCCATAAAACTATGGGGGTAGCAGCGGAATGAGAGTGGGATGACTGGGACGTAAAGGTGAGTGTGACTATGGGATGACTGGGGCGTGTCAAATAAAAAAGTCATGTTCCATTCAGAGATCAATCAAACAATCTGTTCACACTCACTGAGACACGATGGCCTTCAGGTTTTCACTGAAACAAACAGCCTTTCAACACAACCTCCCTCACTTTTCAGTGAGTTGCACGTCACAGCATGACTGTGTGTGTGTGAAGTACAGGAAGAGATGTTCCCTGCTGTGCGAAAGGATTCCTGGAAGAACATTTTAAAGAAGCTAAACCGACTCAAAAGGTATTCTGAAGGTTTGCCTGGAACAACCTTCCCCTGAAGTGAACTTTCTGTTCAGGTGGACAGAGAGAACATCACCTCTCCTTCAGACGAGCGCTGGCAGCAGACACACAGAATATGTAGCACATGACCTTGGCTCCGGTTGTGTCTAATTCAGTCTGCTGTAGTTTTGAGGGCAGCACCGCAGGCGACGCTTCATACACCACCTCCCACCCAGCACCCCCCCACCCCCCCCTCCAAATCCACACATGACCCCAGGCTATCTTGTCTGACAGCCACCAATTAGGACTTCACCAGTAACTACCCCAGAGCCTCATTAACAGTTAATTAAATCAAATCTATCAGGAATTATCTGCTGAAACCCGTGAGGGGATACCTTCAAGAAAGCTCTCCAAAGCTCCGCAGTGACGAGAAGCTGAGACAGAGCTTTTTGTTCTGAAGTGCGTGTGGATGTGAAAGTTGATTGTTTGACCTGTGAACAAAGCTCAGCTACTGTTTCTGTTCATGTTCTTAAGTGAGGCTTCCTTTCACTATGTCGAAATGTTTTTTGTTTTTTAGCTCACAACATGTTCAGAGAGCAAAGACATTTTTTTCACAAACAAATGTACAGGTTTTTATTCCAAAAAGCAGCGTGTATGAGCTTAAGCCTTTACACATTTTAAATCTGGAAACAGGAAAAAAAAAATGTCCAAAAAATCCTGCATAATTTAAACATTCATTTCACAAAAATAACATCCATTTATTTATTTATTCTCAAACAGGTAACAAAAGGCTACAAAAATGACTGGAGATCTATGCACAGAAATAAAAACATAGAAAAGTTAGTGTGGCTGGACTGTACACAGGTGGCTTCCTGATCCGCTCCTCCTCTTCCTCCTTCCCGTCTTCATGCCGTCAAGTGAATTTATATGTGTGACTGTCAAGGAAAGTGATTTTGCTGTCACAAGCACACCTCACCAATTTATGTGACTCCTCCGTCATTGGTTGTAAAGGATATGAGTCGTAGTCCAGTTTCTGGGTGAGAACACCTGTCAGGATGAACTCAGCGTTGTGGACATCTGGACAACAGACAACATTTGAGACATGTTACAACAGATCAGCTGGTCACTTTTAGACCACCAGTAGTGCTGTGGCAGTGTAGTGTCGTGAGGTCTTTACGAGCGGCTTGTCCCACTGATGGCGGAAACGTGGCAATGAAAGTGTCAGTAAAAGGAATCGACTGACACAAAGTCTGATCCAATACCTATGTTCACACAGCAGCAGAAGATATGCTGATTTCATATGTATCTGGTACACTGAAACAACAGCTGTGCACCACTGAAGATGGGACACCTTATTTTTCACAAGCTACTCAGCTAAAAACGAGAAGCTGCTTCCTTAGTGTTTCCTCCACATCACATTAGAAAAGGAGAAAAGGTCAGCATCAGAGGGAATCCCAGTGTTTTTGCCAGCCTGGGTGGAGCCTCACAGGTTTAGATGGATGACAAAGTTCACTAAAGAAACACTCGAAGACAGTAGAGAATCAGTAGAGGACAGTAAAGAAAAACAGGAGAGGACTGTCTTTGTTTTAGCAAGACACTGGTCCATTAAAACCTGCCCTGACACTGATCATCTCTACTCTCAACTCCTGTATACAATTCATGTCTGAATGTTTTCAATAGTTAGCACAGGGGTAAGACTGTGTGTGTGTGTGTGTGTGTGTCTTACCAATGTTTTTCAAGAAGTACTCTCTACAGAGGTGGAGGTCATTGTCACAAGAAATTAAGATGATTTCTGGAAGGTTCTGAAACACAAGACCAATATGTAGTGAGACCTTTGTAAATACATAAAAAATAAAGTCAGACTTGGGTCAAATAATCAAAGGTATTTCTGTATCTGCTTTATTAATATTAATATTAATGCTTATCACTGAGCTTGTTTTATTTTGAAACCTGGTATGAAAATAAATGTTATTATAATCAGAATTCCCCAACATCATCACCTACCATTGGCTGTAAGGACACTGGATAATAATGAATAAAATAATTTTGTTGCATAATAAAAACCTTTCCAACAAGAGTCAGTGATTTTCAGGACGTGACAGTGGAGAGGTGCATTAAATAATTCCTGATATGTTTAAAAGGACCTTGTTCTGTTTGTGCTCCATGATCTTTCTGTAGGAGGGCTGTTTGGCCAGCAGCTTTCCCCCAGCACTCTCCAGGATGGACTTCATGGTGCTGAGGCTGGGGCAGATCCCTGGGGTGAGGTAGAAGTACTTCCCCTACATCACCCATCACACAAAAAGACAGGCAGAGAGACCGTCGGTGAGGGACAGACACAAAATCCCCTTATCAGAAGCAATGGACACAGACGTTCGCCACAGTGTGTGTCAGCTCTTTCCGGGTATTTAAACAAATGCTCTGGTCTGGATCGTGTGGGTGTGAAGCTTGCTGTCTGACCTTGAAGAGTGGTGCACTGTGGGCTCTCTTTAGTGATTCCTCCAGACTGAAGCCAAACAACACCTCCGCCTCCGCATCCCTCAGAGTGTGACTCTGCTCATCTGTGACAAACACACACACACAGACACAAGGCTGTTATTAATGTAAGACAAATGCACAAGTTTATTTTTCCAGCAGTGTGGAAAAAAAAACAAAAAGGAAAAGTGAAATCAAGGATTAATTTTTTTTAGGTTTGCAGTTTCATCTTAGACATAAACACACACACACATACCCACAAACTTCTGGCTCCTCCAGCTCTCCTCCAGCCACTCTGGGCTGACGATGTGTTTGACCACAGACATGGCGGTGAGGAACTTGACGGTGCGGGTCACCTTACCGGCCACCAGGTGAGTAACCTTCTGACTGCTGTCCGCTACTTCGCCACCTAAAGCGTGTAACCTCTGCAGAGGGTGGGGACCAACATGGAGAAGCTAATGTTGACTTTTTACAGACAGATGCTGGTCTGATGCTAATAATAATAATAATAATAATAATAATAATAATACAAGTGCAGTCTGAGTAAGGGATCAGGCTGACTTTACCTTTGTGTACTGCTGTACTTGTACAGGCTCAAAGCCTGTGAACATGACTCGGGGAGTGGACTCTGGAGGAAGCTTCTTACTGGGGGACTGGATCTCCTCCAGTCTGCACACACAAGTTGCACTTTTAGTCACAACATCACATCATCACCATTATATTGCTAATCTGGACAATTTGATGTTTTCTGCCACATCACTGCAACAGTCAGACATACTGACCTGGCCTTCTTGCTTGCAGGCTGGTTGGTGGAGTCAGTGATCTTCTGCTTCTGGAGCAGCTGGAGGCTCTACACACCACACCAATATAACGGAGACAATCAGATGAGTCAGCCAAACAGCACAAACACAAACAATTTAAGGACTAATAATAACTGATGAGTATTCCTTTCTTGTAGCAGATACTGATGTGATAATGGACAATATTACCCTTAACAAGACTAGGTCAACCTAGTGTATGGTCAGTGTGAGACATGTAGTTGACAATTGTTGTGGTATCACTGTAAACAACTACTTTCAATGGAAAGTACAGCTGGGCAAGATGACTTAGATAGATATCCATCATGTCCGCTGATCAGTTTGACCAACCAAACCATCCTGAAACATCCCGACCTGGCTTCTCTACAAATTCCATGATGGTGTGTGTCCAAGAAAACATCCATCCATCTATTTTTCTATACCGCTTGATTTATCAGGGTCGCGGCGGAGCTGGAGCCTATCCCAGCTGACTACGGGCGAGAGGCAGGGTAACACCCTGGACTAGTGTCCAGAGGCAACTACAGCTAACCACTGCACCATTACATGCAATGTTCTGTAAAATACCACACAGTGGCTGAACCAAACCTCTGTCTCTCTGTAAAGCCCCAAAAGCAGCTAAGTGTTGCTAAATGATGTAATACGCTAATAAGCAGATTGATTACACCATCACATTGTATTTATATTCCGCCATCAGTTTGCCAGCAGGAGTAACAGATCCATGGAGGACGCATTCTCCCCATTGCACTCCCCACAGCCCTGTCCCACCTGGAGCATCCCAACACATACGCTAGGATGCTATTCATGGATTTCAGCTCCACATTTTTTAACACAGTAATCCCCCATTAACTGGTTCGGAAGCTCCACATCACTGTGCTCCTGGATCCAGGACTTTCTGACCAATAGACCTCAGGTGGTCAGAATAGGCAGCACACTGCAGGGCTGTGTACTCAGTCCAGTCCTCTGTTATACCCTGTTCACACACCACTGCACTGCCTCCCACACTCCCACAGTCTCAGTACAGAGAGGAGGTCCAGCACCAGACTGAGTGGTCATGCGCCCCTCCTCATACATGGGGAGGAGGTAGGGCAGGTTGAAAACATCAAGTTCCTGGGTATCCACATCACCAGTGAGCTCATATGGACCCTGAACACCTCTCACCTGGTAAAGAAGGCCCTGCAAAGGCTTTTTTTTCCCCTAAGGAGGCTCAGATGGGCTGGACTCCACTCTCGGCTTCTGTCAAACGTCTGCAGAACCACCATAGAGAACATTCTCTATCTAAGTATGGTCCTGCACGGTGCAGGACAGGAAAGACCTGACCCGGGTGGTTAAAACAGTGCAGGGGTTTGTGGGGAGTCTTATTCCAGACTTGGACTCTGTTTATGCTGGCAGAGTCCAGAAAAAGGCCAGCAGCAATAGCCGCAGAATCGACCCACCCTGGTAACAAACTCTTTGTGCCTCCGCCCTCAGGAAGGAGGTACAGGCCCATAAGAGCTTGAACCTCCAGACCGAGGTAGAGCTTCTTCCCCAGGCCTTTTACATTTAACTGGCATCAACAACATCATTATTCATCCTCTGTCCTCCTTTATCTGCTGGACAAAGTCTGTTTGACTCCACTGTGTCCTGCGCTCTGACGTTCGCCCGTTGTGTGCGTATCTAAGCGCCACCCACGTGCATGTATTATTGGACGCACTTATCGGCATTACTGGAAAAATAACGACATCTTTGCGCTTATATGCCAATAAAATATTGGCCACCAATATATCAAGCATCCCTAAGCATAACAGAATGAGCTGACTAATGACTGAGCTGTTCTTTCGAGACACAAAATAGAAAATGAAACAGCAACATCAAACTCACCGCCAGAGCTTCAGGGGATACTTTGATCGGCGCTCTCCAAGCAGCTGCAGAGAAATACAGACGCCAAAGTCAGAATTTCATTTACGCACATTAATGAACAAAAATGACGAGTGACTCGTTCAAATTCCTCTGCACTGTAGGCTCAAAATACCACCAAGAAGTCATCTGACTAGTTCAAATTCATTCTGCTGCAGGACAATGAGCTCAAACACAGCCAGAGTCACAAAGAACTATCTTCAGAGACAACAAAACAAGGACAGGACATTAAGACGGACTAAATCCACAGAGGAACCGTGGCAAATTCTCTGAGCTCCTGTGATGAACCTACGTGAAAAACAGTGCACAAGTGTAGCTGGAAGAACTGGAGCTGGCTTTATTTTCGAAAGCATCCTCACTTTACTTTTAGGGCCTAAAACTTTTCCGTAACGCCTGCTCACACTGTAAAAAACCATACGAAACACTTTTTGCCTGCTTGCATGCAGGATAATAAGCAATGAGCTGTGCACACGCTCCACCGAGGACACTGCCACAGAGGTGTGTGTGTTTGTAATAATCGCCTAGCTTGATGGTATATAATGATGGTATATTCAACTGTACATACCCAGCAGGTTCTGGACCAGCTGTGGGTTAGGCACCAGTGGTTCAGGGTGTGTGTAGATGGAGTATCTGCTGTGCTGAATCTGTCTCAGTGCTTCGAAGTTGCCCAGGAGTATATCGCACAGCCACTGGGAATTCACACACGGGATCTTCCACTCCTTGGCCTTCTCGTATTTAAGCCCACTAGGCCTGAAGAGAGATGAGCAAAGACAAACGCAGCATGTGACCCTCACATCATACTTGCTTCATATACCTCCAAGTTTCCAAAAAAAGAGAAGAATGTAAATATTAAACCTACCTTCTGCTTTAAGTACTTAAGGTACTTTTACAGTACTACTACAGTTCATGGAGTATTCAGCAGAAATACCTTTAATTACAATAGAAAGACTCTGGTATTTACCCTTTGCTATTAAGTGCTATACATGTAATACTCCCAGCAAGCACTCATTTAACTCCCCACACATCTTACTCTTTACAGATGAGGACTGTGTTACTGCGACACAGGTATCCAGTGTATCTGGCACCAGCCAGGTAAGCCATCAACTTCAGGTCATCTCTGTCGGCATCCACAAAACCCGTCACTGATATAATCTGAGAAGAAAAGACATTAAAGAATTAAACTGAATGGTTTGATGTAGTATGAAAATGATGTAAATCACATGCTGTAACCTTCACAGTCACCAGATCTCAACCCAGTTGAACATCTATGAGAGATTTTTTTTCCAAACACCAGAGGGAATATCTTTTGAAGAATGTGTTTATCCCGCCAGTAGACTCCAAAGACTTGGGGATTTAGTGTCAAGGAGACACTTTATGATGGGTTTCCGTTTAATTTGTCACCTGTATATCTGAATATTCTGAGTGGGTAATGGCATTCTCCAAGGTGGTGTCACTAATTCTGTTAGTGATTTTCCTGGACAGAAGTTCAGAGTTTGGGAGTGCTGTGTGTCCATGACTAGGCCTGCACTGTTGGTTGCCAGTGATGTAGTTCTGCCGCCTCCATCAGCCTGGGAGATACATCTTACACTGATAACAACTGTGACTTTGTGAGCAAAAGGAGTAGTTATTTGTGGGAGCTGGACCTACGTGCTGAGAGCAGGGTTTAGCTCCAGGAGGGAAGGCGAAAGGCAAATGTAACATCCGATGAGGAGGAACCATTCTCTTCTTCTTCAGGACAGTGTTGAGCCAGTGGGCTGTTACACAGCGCTTCCCCTCTCTGAGTGCCTGGCAGAGAAGAATCAACAACAGGGACAAACATGACACATCTTTGGTGAAACGAGATGTCAAACTGGTTAAACTGGAGCTGATGAGCTCGACATGAACTATGTTGTTGAGTAAAATTCTTAGCTCTCAGTCACTCAGTCAATCCCTTCTCCTGTTAATACGTTTACTTTGTGGACCTCCTTATCTTCTGTAATGTCTCCCGCTCTTCCATTCCATACAGTATGTAACAGTGTATGTTCTGACAGCACACATCCTTACCTGTACATACATGTTGCTGACTTGGCTCTCACACAGCAGGTGTGTACAGCGGCTGGTCAGGGTGGGGTCGACAGTGCCTCCACACGCCTGGATGACCTGAGCGAGGAGTTCAGTAAACATAAATCCACAACGTCTTGGCTTTCTCTGACTTTTTAAACACGATTAATAGAACATATGGTGCTACTCATTTATCCAAGGCAGTTCTAAAGGGTCTTAAAACTTATCTTCCTGCTTTTTCTGTGTGACTGACTGATTGTCTGTCTTACCCTCTTCCATGTGGCCAGGAGTTGTTTGTCAGCCATCTGTTCTGGGTAGTCAGCAATAGCAAACACGCAGCCCAGCAGGAAGCCGTCCTGTGGAACTTAAATTTCAGAAGAAGTGACATAAGTCAATCTGAACCTGAAAATCAGTTTTTAGCTGATTTTAAAATCCAAAGCAGAATCTCAAATAAGAGCGTTGCCAGAGTGATCTCCATGGTGGATCGATTTTTAAAACCTTTTACTAAATGATAGCATAACCTGCCCAGGTTCTGTGGGGCAGTACACTTAACACAACCATATCTACGTGATCACTCATTTTAAATGTCAGTATTGTCAATCACACAGCTTTAACCTGGACGGTCTGGATTGACCATGATCACCCTGTGTGCTAACTCTGGACTCACTTTCTTGTCCCGGTTCATGCCCAAACAGCTGGGAGATGTGAGGAGTCTGCTGGAGCTGGGGCTGGAGCTGAGGTTGCAGCTGCGGCTGGAGCTGGGGCTGGAGCTGCGGCTGGAGCTGGGGCTGGAGCTGCGGCTGCAACGTCGTTGCCGTCGTCTGCTGCTGCTGCTGCTGCTGCAGGGCCTGCTGGTTCTGATGCTGCAGGTGCTGCTGCTGCTGATTCTGCAGGTGCTGCTGCTGCTGCATCTGCTGCATGTGCTGCTGTTGTAGGAAATGTTGCTGCTGCTGCTGCTGCTGTAGATGCTGTTGGTGTAACTGCTGCTGATTCTGCTGCTGTTGCTGCTGTAACATCTGCATACGTTGCTGCTGTTGGAACTGTTGGAGCTGTTGCTGCAGAGCTTGTTGCTGCTGTAGTTGCTGTAAACCAGGCCGTAGGAGCTGCTGAGGCCGCAGCTGCTGCTGCTGCTGCTGGGTGAATGCATGTTGCTGCTGCTGCTGCGGCTGCTGCTGCTGCGGAAACATCTGTTGGTGCATCTGCTGTTGTTGTTGCAGAAACTGTTGCTGCTGTTGGGGCAACTGTGGGAACCCTTGTTGCTGAGCAACCTGTGACTGCTGCTGTTGTTGATGTTGTTGCTGTTGGTGATGTAGCTGCATCATCTGATGCTGCTGCTGCTGCTGGAGGTGCATCATGGGATGCTGCGGTTGCTGTGGTAACTGTTGATGTTGTTGCTGGGCAGCCTGGTGTGACTGTTGCTGTTGCAGTAACTGCTGTTGCTGCTCTGCTGTGAGGGGCTGGCCAGCAAGTTTGGACTGACTGAACAGAGGAGGGTTGGTGCTGTTGGGGGTCGGAGGATGGCTGTGATTGGGCTGCTGTTCCAATGGTTTTGTCTGACTGGCTCCCAGATTCTGGATGATCTGCAACAGAGGAAAACAAAGAAGTAGAGAAAACATGGACATACAGTACATGAGGAGTATATTCATGATGGCGATCACTAGCCCATATTCAGTAATATTAGAATGATCTAAGTTAAGACACGTGGCCCTGTCCTCTGAGCTGGAGCATTTTAAATGTGTAGGCAGAACTGCTGGGATTTCTTACATGTGCTACACTGGCAGGTCGATTGGCTGGCTGCATGTCAGAGTTGTTAGTAATGTTGCGGAGGGTTCTAGCAGCTGGACTCCACCCGGGAATGCCCTCTGGAACCGATACGCCTAAAAAGCAAAAAAGAGGAGAAACCTTTCATCACCAGGATCCTGAGTTCGAAACAAGTAACACTTTTCATTTTGATGCTATTAAAAGTAAATAATACTCATCCATTTTGAAAGCCTGTTAGGTCACTGTTATCACAAAGAACATAGGTCCTGACATACTGACCCTGCTGTGTGGTGTGACTAATGGCAGCAGCAGCAGAGCGAGCCTCTGCAGGCATGGTGCCCCCGCTGCCAGGTACAGGAGGCACAGTGGCACACAGGTTGATCAGCCCACTGCCTGCAGATGACACTGGGTCTTTGGTGCCGGGCGGCCCGCCCCGCCGCCTGGCTGTGCCGGTTGGAACAGGGGGCGTTGGCGCGACAACTTCAGCCGGCGTCCAGTTGAGATTGGTGCCCTCCTTCTCTGTGGAGGAGTCATCGTCGGAGTCATCGAACATGCGCTCACTGCGGCGCTCGGGTTTGCGGGGGGACGTCGGAGAGAGAGAATTCAGTTTTTTGGGCCCCGGCCGTCTGCGGGGGCTGGACTCCTCATCAGACGAAGCCCCGCTGGACAGTCTGGATCGCCGGGGGCTGTAGCTTCCATCTGAATGCGAGTGCTGGTCATATGACTCTGCTTCACTCTCTTCCTCTTCCTCAGGCTCCACATATGTGAGTCTGGGGTGATATAGTGCCTCGTCCTTCCTGCTTTTGTCTGTAAAAGAAGGAACGAGTTACAGCTGTTGCGTGTCCATCGACTGATTTATGTTATCAGAGTGATAATTAAGGACATTATGTAATCAAATCTGAAAAGAAAGTAAATCTGAAAAAGATTTTTAAAAAATGTGCAAGCTAAAAAGTAAATGAATGTATATACACATAAGTCTACGAGCAGTAACATTACCTTTCACAGAATCGGTTATCCAGTCTGGGGTGATGATCTTGATGCCAGGATGTTTCAGGGCACACTCAAACTTGGCCTGGATGGGAAAAAAAAAAAAAAAGAATAAACACACATTGTATAATCTGATGTACCCATTAAATGGAACAGAACAACATTTAATTTCCAGTTGTTGAGCAGGTTTATCTACCAAATCTGATTTTACATCACACCAGTTGTGTAAAATTAACATGAGCTAGCCTAACCTAGCATTTGCAGCATAACATATTGTAATATGCCAATTCTGCCAAGTTTATTCTCACGGGGTGTTAATGGAACGCCGTAAAACAGAAAAGACTGTTTTCAGACGATATGCCATGTTTGTTGATGAGCTGTGACATGCAAACTGCTGTTCACAAAGTTTACAACCTTTTGGTCATTTGTTTAAACAAAATGCAACCACATCAACGACCTCATGGTTTTAGTTTGGAACCAACTCCGAGTAAACATTAAGACCTAGCAGTCTCCATTAGGTTGGGTGGGGTCCCTCCTGCCACCGAAAATAATGGATTACTCCTGGTAGGGTACTGATGTAGCGTGTTTTTCCCTTATGAAAGCAACACCGGTGATTATCCGACAAATGACGGTTTGGTGGATTGGTGGGATGAGAGCATACTGACCAACCACTCGACCAGGTGGGAGACTACAGCCCCGCTGAGGACCAATAATTCAGACATAAAGTCCAGGCAAATCGTGTAAATTACACACAGGTCACACACTTACCCCCTTTGGTTCCTTCACCACTAAGTGGGTGACCTTCTTGTTGAGGTTAAGCTGACATTCTCCTCCATAAAAAGTAATGTAGGCCCACAAGGCGTTGAGATCATCTGGAAGCTGTGTTCAAACACACACATATGCACACACACACACATATGCGCGCGCGCACACACACACACACACACACACACACACACACACACACACAATGAGCTTAAGATACTGGACTAGCCAAGTCTTTCAAAAGAAAAAAACATGAGCCCTAGTCAGCCCAAGGTACAGGTGCATCACCCGAGTGTGTATATTCCAAATCATGCAACATGAAACAAATATATTTTCAAGTATTTTGAAACAAGAGTAATGCAACTGACCTCTATTGTTTGGATGCATCTCCTAAAATCTTAAATGATATGTACATGTAGAAACCTTGAATGTACTAAAATGAATTTCTTGAAGAATGCACACACACGCACACACACACACACACACACACACTTACTCTGGGAAGACAAGCTGTCACACCAAAGAATATCTGTCCTGATTCTGGAGAGAATCCAGTAACTCTGTGGTGTTCAGGGTTATGGAAAAATACAGCAAAACGTAATGTTACTCTTTTCTTTTTGTGCCATTTGATTAACTCTACATGTTCTATAATGCTTTGGGCCAACGAATCCCCCAAGAAAACAAGCTTTAATTTCTGCTATTCTAAACATGAATATTCAGTTGTTATAACCACTCCTGTTGTCCTTTTCACACTCATTTGAGGCATTTGATGGTGGAAGGATACGGTAACAGGTCTCCACATCGGACTGAGAGGATCACCCAGGATGGCTGGAAAATAAGAAGTAAGCATTCAGTTATTTCTTTCTATCAGTTACAATAGTTTCATGTGGCTCTTGTTCCCTGTTACTGTTTGACTGAGGTTTAAAAGGAACATTAAGGGGCCAGGCACCCACTGATCAACCAAAATGGCCAAAAACAAGACCATTAAATAAATGAGTAAAATCATCCTCTCCCACAAGCTGCGAATAACCACATTAGTGTATGTTTTTATGAATTAAAGGACTTGACAGTTCAGGAAATATGCTTATCTGTTTCTGGTCTTTGTCCTAAAGTGACTGCAGGAGTTAAATGTGAGCATACTGTGGCAATTCCTTACCTTAACAACAGGCAGGTCAAAAACCTCTCGGGACTCGCCCACCTCTGGGTTGTCCCCGTCCTCTGCAATGATGTGAGTGGCCAGGGCATTGTATGACACCTCCTTTCCTTTTCCTGCTTTCAGCAGTTGCACCACCTGCAGCATCAGTTGGACAATTCACTCAATTTCTACTTCAGACTAGACTAGGCCAGACTGACTTAAAGAACAACACAGACACTCATCACAGGGGTAACGCTGACAAAGAACATAATAATATAAAATTAAGAGATAGCACACCTTTCAGAATTTATCAGACTTAAAAGAGTTGCATGAGTGCAGCTTAACCTTCAGGAGTTTCTGAAGGCTGCTGCCACAGAGGAAATTAATTCATGATGAGTGAAAACAAGCTTTAAGTGTTTCCCAAAGTCTTTGCTGCAGAAATGAACTGGGAAGGAATCAGCTAAAAGTCTGTCACAGATGATGAGCTGATGAAGTTACCTGTCAGAGAAAATAACTGTGTGAGAGGAATGAGACCAAGAGAGGAACTGACAGATGACTAGTGGCCACTGGGAAAGTGAGCTGTTTACAGACATCCAGCCAAACAAGGATTACTTCAGGACACAGCACACACTTCAACAGCGACCATATTTATTTTAGTTTTATTCCTTGCTGAGTCTGAATGTACAGTGAAAAACAGCAACCTGTCCTGTATTGGGCTTGTTTTTTTTGTAATGACAACGGTCCAAAATGTACGCAAACGCCACCGACTGTGCACGAAACAAGCAGAAACAAGCTTCAACAGGGACTAGGAGTCATTATCTGGCGGGAAGTGCTGTTCTGTGCCACAGGTCTATAGTGCTGGCGACTGAAACAGCGGTCACACATGCGCAGTACGGGGTGCACTATTCGGCAGGATGCCGACAGTGACAGGTTGCTGCAGACTTGAGTGTATCTGATCGGGTTTATATTTATATTTATATGTTGCACTGCGCGTCACATCAGCGCAGGAGCAACGATAGCGCTGGGACTGTTGAGCAGTCAGGGTTTAGAAAAACCGAGCTGACAAACGCCAGCTTTAGCTTTGCGGGATAAACCACAGCCTATGAGCTAGCACATAAACAGCTGTGCTAACGCTAAAGTGCAGGGCTAAGTAGCTCCAGTACAAAACATTCACAGTCCACGAGTGTCACGAACACAGAACTGTCCAAGACACAACACAAGGACCGCCACTACACTTTAGTGCCCGTTCACTGTTTCTGATCTAGCATGTCAGCCGCTTACCTAGCTAGTTAGCTTCTCCTGGACCACCCCATTCACGCAGAATGGTGCTAGCTACTTAGCCTGCTATATACTTAGCTACAAGAAGCTAACGTCCAGATGCTCACCTCTTGGTCAATGTCCCCCACCACGTAGAATTTTACATCTTTGAAAAGTTCATGGGAAACCGCATTTTCCTCTTGAGACATGACTATCCATGAACGTCCTAGGATTCAGTTATTAAAACACAATCCGTGGCTGAAAGTAGGAAACGCCAGTAGTACTACTCCGGAGCGAACAGTACACACTGCAGCGCCAAACCGCTGAGCGCGCCTTGGACGCGCTCATTCTCAAATACCGCGGGAGGGGGAGGACTGTTTGTCTATTACTATTGTCTGTTCATTTACTTTGTTATTTTCTAGCCATGTAATGCATTGTATCGTTAAGTGTGGCTCTGTGTAACGTGGGTTAGGTCCACAATACTATTACAACAGATTCACAGAGACGGGACTGTCTAAATATTTTTTCTAAGGAACATAGATTCCCCTTCAAATGAAGATGGATGTTTTCGTCCAAATTTGTAATCCAGATTATTTCGCCCAGACGGTGAAGTGAGGGCATTTCATTATTTTTGCTTTATTTCATGAATTCATGTTTTCATTGTTTCGTTATGTCATTGTTTCATTATATATCCTGTAAAGAATGAACTTGTGAAGCTCCTGGGCGTCATTTGTCTTGTTTTCTTCTTGTTGTCTTGTCATTTGCTGTTTCATATTGTGTCAGTGTATGTATAATTTGTTGTTCTTTGTCATCGTATAATAATTTCTTCATAAAGATCTTGAATATATACACTGTACAGAGAGGGCGATGTCAGTCACAAAGGAGGGCAGGGGTAGGTCTATATTTACAGACATCACCATTAGTTTTGAAATCAACGTTATCATTTTCACCTTGCCATAAACATCGCCTCTAGCAGCCTCTTTCTGTCACCACCACTATCGAGCAGCTTCTGCTTTTCCACTGATTTTCTAAGATGTCATTTCTTCTCCAATTCGTTCTTGAAGTAGTTAATTACTGCATTCATTAGTGGGTGTCAAACTGACTGTCAAGCATGTACAGTGCACACAGCTAGGTGTGCGTGCATCCGCACACGCTGCACGGTGAATCATAGATGCTTCAGTGCTAAAAGACCTTGACAAACTGAGATTCAGCAAATTGAGAGCAGTAATTGGAGAAGCTTTCTGACAGCTACATTAATGATGGAGAGGGTAGCCTCTTGACCGTGGCATGAAATGGAGACATTACTTTGCACACGTGTCACTATGCATCACGCTGGTCGTGGTCCTTATTCCCCTCACCCTTTACCCCCCCCCCCCCCCCCCCCACACACACACCTCACCTTTCCAATCAAACACACACAGCCATTAGTACAGTGATTGGATGATTTGACAGATACATTAAAGCTGAGCCTCATCACCTGATGACCATACACCCATTAGATATAGACATCTCTCTTTAGGCAGGAACCTGTCATGATGTAGTACACTGATTAAGGAGCGTTTACCCATGTGGTGTTTTCTTTCACAGGTATGAGAGTTGTATCTTCATAAGTGGATTTGATTTGACACAGTGCATATAAGAGTAATGGCAATATGAATTTTGTATTCATGTAAACTGTTTCTCAATGAAAGTTGATGTACATGAAGGAATGTGTCACGGTGATAAAAGACATTAAATGTTAAGACTCTGAGACAAAGTTATTGTTTTACTTGTTATAGTTGTGATATGTGTTTGTTTTACAGGGCTGGCCTTTACCTTTACGGGGGCCCAGGGTGAGATTTAGTTTTTGGATCTTCCTTTCCCTCACTGTCCAGTAATTTGTCCAGGATGTTACACAGAAAATTATGATTAGGATAGTTTAAAGCATCAGTGTGGTCAGTCAGTAAGTCATTCTATATTTGACTTACCATCAACAAATCCCAGGAAAAGACCAAAAACAATTTGTTAGTCAACACTTTCTGACTTCTCTTTCTGTGGCCTCTCAGTCCTAGCCTCACAAGTTTCAAATGAAGGTATGAGTCTTTAAAAATACCTCATAAATATATAGTTTCAGCATCGGATGAATCCACATTTAGTGTCTCTAGTGAGCATTTGTGGCTGTGTGACGTGTGGCTCACTGATCTGTTTGTTACAGTTTTCAGACAACAATAGATCCGGTGTAACATTACCTCCATACACTGCCAAAGTGTTCTCTGTAGATGGTTAAAGTTGTAATCAGAGCATTATAGAGCAAGAGTACATTTTAAACGCAGGGTGTTAATTGAAAATGAGAGAATGACCTCCATGAAGCAGCGTGTAGAGAAAGAAGCCAGAGATTGTCTAATAGAAAACTTCCCCAGGGTTTCCACACAGTGGTACTTACTGCCACCCAGATTCAATTAGCACCATCAGATTAACCAAGCAGCACAATTTTTAATTAGGGCATTTGAAATATGATATTTAGCTGGAATAATAATAGCCTTTGCCTGATGGTAGGTAGAAAGATGACAAGATGTGGTGGGAGAGAAGATAATGGAAAATAAAAGGAGATGGTAGTCCTGCATCAGGTCAAGGTCATATTACTGTACAATGATACTCTTTTTATTCTTTCCCTGTCTGGTAAATGTCATACATTCAAGCCTTGTCCTTCAGTGTCATTTAAAAAAAAGCTACTTTGCAAATCTTTTCAGACAATGATAACAAAATTTAATATCAAAATAAAACACTACAGAAGATCTGAATATAAAGATAAAAATAATAGTCACCAGCTAAAAAAGGAAAGTTTCTCTGAGCTCATCTTAAATCTTACTTTATGGACTTCTCAGTGACGTAAGTGAAATGTTACGTCCAGTATTTTAACTGTTAGTAGCTGAATTTTTGAACACCAGAAGAAGAAAAAAACACTATCACAAGGAGACTGATAACACAAATGAGTTTAAAGCAACACTGAAGCTATAGACAAATAAGACAGAACCTCATATTACACTTCATACACGCTTCATTGAGATTCAATACTATTCAATCCAATTTTAGTCAGCTGCTCAGTCTTCTCTGAGCTACAGTGTGACAGATAATGGAATCATTTAAAAATCAAACATGAAAATAAAGCAGGAATATGGATTCCAGTTATAGCTGATAGCATGTGTGTCACTCTGGACCTAGAAGACCTCACATCTGCACACATAAGGAGGGATCCCTTATCAAAGATAACATTAAAGAAGCCTGCATCCATGAGACTGCGGATGCTGAGAAACAATACCATTTGAACTTAGCAACGTAAGGGGTTCTGCTGGTCCTCAAGAGCCTGTTGACGTTCCTTTAGGACACATTAAATCCAAACAACAGCTTTGCCACTCAGCTTTCTCCTTCCCAACAAGCATGTCCTAAACTGCCAAAACAACAGCCTGCTTTGTCTCTTGCCACAGAAACCCTGTGTGCGCTTCATCCTTTTCTTCTATAGAGGAGAAAGTCAGGGAGGCCTTTCAAAATTAAAAAAGCAACAGAGCAAAACCTTCCTTTGTCAGCCAGCACTGCTGTGAACGCATGCAAGGCTGAGCGACGGTCTGGGATACCAAGCTCCACCGGAGCCACGGAGGCCAGTCCAGCCGGCAGGCTGCTTTCACATCAGGGTTTATACACGGCACAACGATCAGGAGGATTAGAGCAGTAAGTGATAGCGACAAGCCTGATCGCTGACTTTTCAGCATGCTATTTAGAGGCCCAGAGGGAAAGACACTCCGTTCGAGAGGTGCCAGATGAGCTGACAGAGTAGGACAAGGACTATGTCCAGGTAGGACTCTGATTCAGGCTGTTTGGGGACTGAGGATTTCACCATGTTGTCTTTTATCTCCTTTATCTTGTAACGGACAGGAAAATCACTTAGAGAAATAAGATGAATATTAAGAAATTCAAATGAATGCATCTCAAACTTGGACCTAAAAAAGTTGGACATTTTTGCAAAATAACCTTCAAATAATCTTCAGAAAGGACTCAAAAGAAAAGGTAACAACATTAATTACCTGACACAGTAGAAGAAATCTTTGAATATGTTTTCTAAATCAAAACGACCAGCTAGCTGTCAAGCTAACACGCTAGCTGTCAACTGCTAACTGCTACGTTCCACTGTCACGCAACTTTCTAAAAGAGAAACTAACAGAGGACCAGAAGAAAAAAAAACCCATCAAGCTCCATGATGGACTCCATCTACACAAAGACAGGATGAAGTTAATCTCAGAGACTCTCAAAAACATCGTTGCTGGACAGAGTCCATAACCCCTCTCCCCTACTAGGACCTTTAGAGACCATCTCAGACCTCCTCCTCCTCATCACCACAGCCAGGATCATCCCCCCTGCAATAAGGACTGTGAGGAGACGTAACAGTTATGCCTGTCGAGATCTAAACTTCTGTGTTATTTATATACCCTCAGGAGATTCTCCTTATTTTAAAGAGGACCTTTTTTGAAACCCTTTATTCAGACCTTGCTTATTTCCAGGCCCAGGAAAATGTTCCTCTCACTGGAGATCTGTTGTCATTGACCCATGAGGAAAAAAAAAACAGGTGTTTGTTCAGTCTCGTCTGCTTACCACACCAACCATCACCCAAACAACCTGGAATCTGAGATAAATCAAAGTGGCAGGGAAGCTGTGCGTCACAGTCAGGCCTTAGGCCTGCACATGGTTTATGTTAGGTTCAGAGGGGACTCTTTATGGAGATTCACATTCTCCTCAGCTCTTGAATTTATTGCAGTTGACTATGAAGTCACTGGCTGTCACTGTGAGACAGCAGTAACCAGTTCACCATCAGTAATCAAATCACTGAACGCAGTATGAGCTGTACCTACCTTGGTACAACCATAACCTTATAAATAAAAAGCTCTAAGAGCATGAAATGTAATTATATATAACTGTATATTTCAGAACTCCCAGATTCCAATGAAAATCTGGCTTAAAATATTTGATAGTGTTTTCCTGCCCATTGAGCTGTATGGTAGTGAAGTAAGGGTTCACTCAGTCCTCACAGTTATCACTGTTGAAGTGAACATGCTACAGAATCCCTACATGCAGAATTCTGCAGATAAATTTTACATGTAGAAACACCAACCAGTTCCTGTGGAGCAGAATTAGACAGATACAACACCGATAACAACATTTACTTTAACCAATTCAATTCTGTAATACTACATTTCAATGAACTAAATGAGTAGACAGGACAAATCGTTCTGCCTGGTATATATCAGCATACCATACGTACACATGCATGTACACATGCACACATGTATTTAATATGAATTTATATACAAGTTTCCAGTTTTAAATAAAAAGTTTAAGTAAAACTTTGATGTAATCTTTAATAAAAAAATACAGACAAAACACTGTAGATAGGATTTATTACTTTATTTCACTGCGTTTGAAATCCATTGTACTTGTCAAGAAAATGTAAAATAGACATGAATTTACATCACCCTGTTAATTTAGCTGCATTTCTGCAAGAAGAATGATACAGAAAAAAAAATGCAGAATGAGTGAACTGAAGGGGCTCAGCTCCTATGACCTGCAAACAGGAGCTCTGTTCAAAAGCTCCTCCTAGTCTTTTCCTTTGAAAACCTGACTTTAGTTTCTTGAGGAAAGACAAGGTGAACAGTAATATTAATTGACTAATATTAATGTTTCAACCTCTCTGTACTGTTCATAGTTTCAGAGGCTCACACAGGAGGAATCATCCCAGAATTTTTACCAGTGATGTCTGTCTGTGTTTTCAGTCATATTTTATTTCAAATGTTTGTTTTTCCAATGTTTTTGTCCTGGATATGTCTGGGACAGCTGTTAGATGGGGACTTAAAGATTTCAGAGAGTGAAACATGCATCCAAATCTGGACTGAAACTCAAGGTTTCTGTTTCTCATAAAGATCATCACCAACTGGGGGTCATAGTTCAACCAGCTTTTTCATTTCCCACTGCCACTGATTGTTGAGTGGCCCCATCCCTGCGTAAACAGAGCAGACAGAGCGGAATAGGAAATGTCCCCTAACCTCCAAGCTCCCCTCGTCCCTCCTTCCCCCCTAAGGGAGGTTTTTTTTTTTTTTTTTTTAAAAGCGGACAGGAAGCTGATGGTCCTGGTTGACCTCTGCTTTGTCTATTGGCTCATCTCACATCTGGGGACCAAGACAAAGTAGGAGACAGCAGCATTCAGAGTGTCACAGAACCTGCCTCTCATTGTCAGGGTGCACATTCACCACAGGATGAGATATGGAAATGATCCAAATGACACAAGATATGATCCTTCCTGAAATTTTAGTTCCCAGACACAGAGGGATGTTCTCCAAGTGTTCTCTTTCTATACTAATAGCTCTAATAGTTCCTGATGTATGAAAGAGGAAAAAGGGACCACCCTCTGATACAGTGTTATTAATTAAATCATACTAAAAAAAAGTTCAGAGTGGTTCTTAAAAGGTTATTGTTACTCACTTGTGATCTGAAATGGGGCAAAGCTGATCCTCACATTACTTACACATTTAGAATGTAAAACCGTGCGGAGAACGGAATTTACACGAGACTGACAGAAACCTTGACAGTAACAATGATAATAATAATAAATAATAATAATGTAATCCTTGTGATGAGTATGAGAGAGACGTGAGATTCAGTCAGCGTGCGCAACATTTCCGTTTCCTTCAGAAACAACGGCGAGGATTATGAAGGATAAAGACGCCTCAGATCCCAGTGAAGCTGTTACAATAAACTGTAATAATCTATGTTGAAGTGCTGTTTTTTTTTTTTTTGTTTTGTTTTTTTTTTTTACCATAAAATGTTCTTTTAGGTTTCAGCTCAGATTGAAATGGACTTCAAACACATATAATAAATGAATTTGATCCTAGAAATGAACTCTGACACACTAATGACAAAGAGTGAAGCCAAAGATTTGTAGAAACGGTGTCAGACACAGCTGCGGCAGCAGCCGGACTCTGGGTGGGTGCTGCACCCAGGTGCTGTCACGCCTGCGGTACACACATAGGCCTACATCTCTCACCATGTGTCATTCATCCAGTTTTTTATTTGGGGATCATGTGAATTGTGAATAATCTGTGTTTAGAGTATTAGCTGGATTAGATTTTAGCTGGTTTGTTCTTTGGGTTAATGAAACTTTTCGGCTCGACTGTATAGCCTACAGCTGTGTTTTGATCCACGCCACACACCCACTCTCCCAAACATGTTCCAGACCTCTGAATGACTGAAAGCTGGATCACAGATTATAGGTGTCCTGTAAAATCTCCGCTGTCCAGTGAAAAACCTGCCGTCCTCTTGACATGCTTGATAAATTCTACCATTGTTAGTTCTTAGTATTTTCAGTCTGAGCCTTCTCCCACTGTCCCACTATTTATCCCGATGTGTCTAAATAGTTAACTTTGCACTTTGCAGATTTTATTTTGAGCTTGATGGCCATAATGCTTGATAGTGTCTGCAGAGCGGCCCGTTAGACAGGGGAGGGCCGAGAGACTGTACCCGGCTTTGTTTTGATGGAGCCTGTGCTCTACTGAACCCACAGCAAATACAAATCGCCGTCATTCAACAAATACTTACAAATAAAAATACGCATACAATGTTGATACGTATTATGGATATTCCTTTTAATATACATAGTAAATGTATTGTCTGGAAATCTCTGTTTAAACCTGGAAGCGAATGTTGAAACCTGAAACCTTATATTTAAACCTAGTCATTTCTTACTTCTTTTTAAAGACCTGACAAATCTAGTTTCCACAATTTCGTACAGAGTCCAGGTGTGAACGCGACATAGATCTGATCACTCAGACTACATTCAGAGGTGGTTTGGGGCGCATGTGGCCACATGTGGCACTATGTGCGCATGATCCAGATAAAATTAACATATATATATTTTTAAGATGATGATCCAATCATCCCTATGCCATATGCCATACAAGAGCCACTAGAAACTAATGGTATGGTGAGAGTGAGAGTTGTCATTTATATTTGAGGTGTATTGATTGATTCTCAACGTGAACGCATGCATTGAGTAACATGCAGCAAAAGTTTGCTGAGCTCAAAAAAAAAAAAAAAAAAAAAGAAATTATTTATTATTTGCATGTAGAGCAGAGAAGAGAGATCTGATCTCGAGTTTCACTGGAGAAGCGCGCGGAGACGCATTTTAACCAGCCACAGGTGATCACCTGACACGCAGGTCAGAGACTGGTGTGAAAAGATAAACTGCCGCAGCCTACATCCAGACATTCTAAGCAGTCCTATGTGAGCACAAGGCTCCTGCTGCACAGGCCATGATCTGATGTCAGCACATGGGTCGGCCGCCATCAAAATTCAAAACCTGGGATTAGAACCTGCTGTCACACTCCGACAGGACAACCGGCTGTTAAATACATCTTTGAATCAGTCATGCGTGTAGAAGCAGCAGGAAAAAAGACTGACAAATACTTATTTTTAAAAAAATGACTGAATGAACCTTTATAAATAAGAAACCACCAGGATGCAGAGGACAAACTGCGGGTTATAGCTCCCTGATTGTGTGTGGTACTCGATCCAGCAAAGCTGGGAGAAGACCGCTGCTCAGAATCCAGGTGTCTGGAGACCTAAGACTCGACAAATCTTAACCTTAAAAAATAATAAGAAGTGTCCGTTGTACCCTGAACGCAGCATATAGTGACTTGGGTGGATTGGGTTAATCTGCGCCTCCAGGGAATTCCGGGAAACCTCACATGACACCAGCTCTCTGGCTCTATTGGTCCGAGGCACGTGTCTGAAAGACCCGTAATATAACGTTATGGCAGCGTCTCGCAGCCAATCAGAAATGAGAACCCAAAATCCGTAGTGAAAGTATTTGAGCGGCACCTTCATCTGAGCACTTTAGAGCTGCTGGAAGCATCAATAATTTTGTGCAGGGAGCTACAAAAAAATTTTAAATAAATAAACATACTGGAGTTTTTTTTTTTTTTTTCTCCAGATCAGTTTCCTGGTTTTAATTCACGAATTTGAGCGCAAGGTGCAGTCATGAGGAGCAGGCGTTCACCACAAACTGAAGCATGATTTTCCTTTGTCAAAATCATAAGAGGCGCCTTTTCACAGCAAACACAACATTAACTCTTCTGCCAAAGAGGATTTCAATCTCCTCATCGCCGCCTTCGATTTTTGATTCATAAATATTGTAATTCTTTGAGAAGAACGTGAACCGGGATCATCAGAAATTTGGGATTTACTACTTTTGCAGAAGGACGCACAGAAAGAGGTGCTGAGGGTGATCAGGCTTTCATCATTATGGAAGAAAATGCTCGTCGAGACCCAGAGCGCCCTGAGGACTCCGGTCGAGGCGAGGAGTCCAACCGGGCCATCCTGCCTCTCCTACAGCCACCTGGCAACCAGCAGTCCCACAGGATCACCAACTTTTACATCGACAACATTTTAAGACCGGACTTCGGCCGAAAGAGCAAGGACGGGACTTCGGTCCGGGAGGGAGACAGTCTGGGAGTGATCATACGAAGGGACGTGACGCGGAGAAAGGCTTCCAAAACTGGCAACCCGCACCAGGGTGGAGCAGGAGGCGATGAGGAGGAAGACAGGGGAGCATCCGAGGACCGGCATCCGGACCCTGAGGCCAGGAGGCCTGACCTGAAAGTCGGTCTTGCGGCTGTGAAGGGCCGAGGGGGCAGCGGGGACGGATGCCGCAGCCCTCAGGCCAGCTCTGCCGCTGCAAGCAAGGCGATGCTGTGGCCAGCCTGGGTTTATTGTACCCGCTACTCAGACCGTCCGTCATCAGGTTGGTGGGAATAAAACAGGTCGGAGTTCCTCGGCCTCTTTTCTTAATTCAAAGAAAAGTAAAAAAAATAATAATAATGATAATAATAATGTGAAGCTCAGTTATGTCACTTCCAAAGTCAGTTGAAAGAAAGCTGGACTGCAGACAACAACCGGCCTGTTATTTCAGAGGGAGAGAGAGAGGGAGAAAATCCGTTTTCAAGTTTAAACCCGTGGAAAGAATTCTTCTGAGAAAAAGAGTCACATAAGATTTTATTCTCTCAGATGGGCCACAGTCTGTTCCAGCTCCTAAACAAACAGAACATAAGTTATTGCGCCATCACAATTAACATGAACTTTAGATTTATTATTTCATACTTTCAATATTTAAAAAAAAAAAGAAAGAAAGAAAGAAAAATGATGTGGCCATTTTCAGCGCAGACTCCAGCCTCTTTAACGCAGAACAAACTTTAAACGCAAACGAGAAAGCTAATTCCTATTATTTTTTTGGGGGGGCTGGAATTCGATCCGGATTTTGGCTCTGAAATGAAAAGACAAAAGTCAGAAAGTGTTTCCAAAAAAAGAAATCATAAATACGAGTCGAAAGTAAAGTCAAAATGTGGAGAAGTGAAGTAAAACCAAGTTTAACGCCATTGTTCCTCAGTCCTCTTTGTTAATATTCCATTAGCATATTTTTTTTTTTTTTTTGACAATGGAGGGGGGGGTTTCTAAAAAGTGAGGGCCGAGTGTCCCACAAAGATGGATTCGATGTGATCGTTCTTTAAAACCTCGTTCTTAAAAAAGAAATATGTATTTATATATTTATATATATAATAAATTAAAATAAATAAATAAATAAAAGTCATTGGGAGAACATGTCCATGTGGCCCTGTGGCTCAGAGATCACTGTGCTCTGCAGACAGGCCGAGGCTTCTCCCGTGGCTGCCGCACCGCTTTCTCCCACCAAACAAACATCACAAGCGGCAAAGTCAAAAAAAATGTTTTACTAGTAGAAATATTATATATATATATATACTTGTGTGTGTGTGTGTGTGTGTAAAAATATGATTTAACAGCCTAACAAAAGATTTCACTCTTAATCGATGGGACATTTGGAAAAAGTCATAACGAAGCGAAACCAGTCTGAAACGTTTTTTGTTTTTTGTTTTTTGTTTTTTTTTTTTCATTGTTGAAAAGAAGCTAGGCAAAAAAAGTTTCCATTGAGATCCAAGCCCGAGCTCATGGAAGTGACCACAAAGGGCCTTCAGAGAGGTCATGGAAGCTGCAGTTCTGCCCCCGCTTTATCAGGCCTGATAATCAAAACCCCAGCTTTCGAAAAACGAAAATTCCACGAATGGAGGACTGTGTAAATGTCACAGGTGGAAAAGACAGATCATTGTAAACAGCAGCCCATCCACTTCAAGTGGGTTTTCACCTCTTTCTAGTATTATTTAGAGGAAGAGTTGGATGACACCACTGATGCTTTTTTTCCCCCCGACTTGACAGAGCAGAGTTCAGAGAGAAGCAGAAGATGTGACAGAAATTAAAGGGCTCTTTCTAAGAAACTACTTTTTATTAGAAGAAAAATGGAGTTCCAATGCTAGTCCGCCCCCCCCCCCCACCCCCTCCTCCGCCATCATAACCTAACCCCACCCCCATCTGTGCCATCCCCACCCCCCGGTCAAAGTGAGGTTTGCGGTCCTAGATCTGGGAGGACATGCTGAAGGGCGGTTTTTCCTCTTAAGGTTTAAATAAATAAATAAAAGTCTCTTAAGTATTTGAAATGTTCTGCTTCCAGCAGGTGTTGCCAACCAGACAAATGACTAAGTTTACACAACTCAGAGGTCTGCAGTTATAGAATTGTTTTCTACAATTCTTTTTCGTTTAGTTCAACAAAATGTCTCATTGACTATATCTATCTATCTATCTATCTATCTATCTATCTATCTATCTATCTATCTATATCTATATCTATATCTACATATAGATATAGATACTTCATATGTTTCCAAGAGTCGTTATGTGTGTGTGTGTGTGTGTGTGTGTGTGTATGTATATATGTAACCCTAACCCCATAACACACTGCTGGTAATTTAGATTGTTATTATTATTCATATAGACTGTCTGTGATATTAAAAGTACTGACCATAACCACTGGGTGTCTTTCTTTTTTTTTTTTTTTTTTTTTGTCTTTACTCCCAAGGACCCAGATCCCGCAAACCAAAGAAGGCTCCGACCCCGAGTAAAGAGGACAAGCGACCCCGGACGGCCTTCACCGCGGAGCAGCTCCACCGGTTAAAAACTGAGTTCCAAAACAACCGGTATCTGACCGAGCAGCGGAGGCAGAGCCTGGCCCAGGACCTTGGCCTCAACGAGTCTCAAATCAAAATCTGGTTTCAGAACAAACGGGCCAAAATCAAGAAGGCCTCCGGGAACAAAAACTCTCTGGCGATACATCTCATGGCGCAGGGACTGTACAACCACTCCACGGCCAAGGACGACAAGTCGGACAGCGACTAGAGGAGACATGGGGGTGTGGAAGGGAGGGAGGAAGGAAGGGAGGGGGGGTTCTGAACCATGCAATGAAAGCATTTCAGTACCAGCATTCATATTTAAAACCCAACCACAGACGATTTTGGTTCAGTGAGTGTGCGTGTGTCCTCAGGGCTGCAGTTTGCATCACGTCCAGTCCGAGTCAAAGATGGTGCTGCTTTCAAGTCACAGTCAGATGTAGGAAATTGTGCACGGTTGTACATCCGTACACCAGCCGACCTGTGTACACGCAGAGGGTCCAGTTTAAAATAGCCACGGATGCTTGTGAACCGTTGCCCAGGCAACGTCTAACAACGTCTTTATAGACTACATCAGTGATTTGGGTCTGGTAGTGACACTTGGTGTTTGGCACGTTAGGTCTTCCTCTCACAAGCAGCCATGTGGTGCCGGGTTAGTGCTGCTCTGGTTTCATGTTTTTTTTTAATTCAACTCAAATTAGCTATGCATTGTTAAAACATCTGGAGCAAAGTAAACATTCATAATATTTTATTACTGTCCCGCCACCACCACCACCACCACAGATGTGAAGCAAACACAGGGACTTATGTTTGTGAAGGTACCGCTGTTCTGACTGCACTGTCGGGTCCAAAGCGGGGGACACATCCAGGTGAAAGATGCACGGTGGACGGATGTTTTTCACACACACGCACACCTCCCTCACTCTCAGAAAAAATCAGAAAAAAAGCAGTGTGTATGGACGCTACAGAGAAACGTGAACTATCCCTGATGTTTTTATAGGCGGGAGCGGGTAAAAGTCAGTCAACAACAACATCCAATAGGGGGTGAGACGGGATAGGAAGAGATGGAGTGGACCCAGGCGTGAGATGCGTCTGAGGAAGTGTGTGAAAAGAATGAGCTGAAATCCAAAGAATTTCTGTTTCTGTCTGACTTCCTGTCTGTTTTCTGACTCTGTCTGCGCTGCAGTCACCGTTCACCTGCGGCCTGCAGGCTGGTTCCACAGCAATGAGAGAGGCGCACAAAATGCGCCTCATATCCGGGAATGGAAGGCCCGCAGTTAGTATATCTGGAATGAAAGATCGCCCTTATAGAAGCTGTCCGCTTTAATGACAACTCTGCTGTTCATAAAAAAAAAAAAAAAAAAAAAAAAAAAAAAAAAGAGGTCAGTCCCAGTCTTGATATTATTTTATGGCCTGATTTTAGATGGAGCTGGAAAAATGTTTCCACACAAATCCGCTTTTCTTCAGATTTTTTTTTAATATTAAGATGCAGGACGAAATGTTTTTCTTTTTAAAAACCCTTTTTTAAAATGTATTTATTTGTTGGGTTGTTTTTTTAAAGCTGCCCATTTAAGTAACAGCACATTGGATATTATCCAAAACTCAACGATTTGAGCCTAAAGCCTAAAGCCCCCCCACCCCAAACCCCCGCTCAAACAATTCTTATGAAGCCCCAAAGACCAGGTCCCATTATCATCATCCAGGTGCAGGGTTTCATTCATGGAGCTGCAGTGTGTGGAGACATGGTCCAGAAAACAGACAAGATTTGATTAGAGCTCGACAAAGAGCTTTCCGGGCTTTCAGGATCCAATATGCAGACCCGGATCCTGAGTGTTTACATAACTTATTTTTCTCTGTGAATGGTCGAATCGACGTGGATCCAAACCCGATCTGTGAATGTGTGCGTTTTTTTTTTGGTTTTTTTTTTTCTTGCACTCAGTTACAGACCACCGGACACGTTTCTGCCTTAAAAGTGATGTAAATACACAGTTCAGAAGATTTTAGAGCTGCGACCTTTTCTATATCGCTGACGGGATTTTGATACCGTGATTTTTTTTTTTTTTTAAACCATGAAGGAATTTTTTGAGTTTTTATTTCCCTCTCTTTTATATCCTACATGTAAATAATTTATATGATAATGACGTGACGGCAAATAAACGACAACAATGCAAATGTGACTTTTCAAATGACTGTTTTATTGTATAGATAAAAGAAAGATCCTGTGGAGATGATCTGAGGACAGTGAGGGTGGATTCACTACAATATGTTGATAGTGATAAACGTAGCACAGCACGGAGGACGCTTACAGTCCACGCAAACAGGTGCACAGGTGTGCAACAGTGACGTGAAGACGCGTTTAACGGAGGTGACAACGTGGACTGTGCTGCGTTCACTGCCCACACCAACTTATTTTCAGAAAAAGAATGAATCCGAACTCTTACATGAACTTTGGTGCTTCTTTAAACTGCACGAAGAATGTTAGTGAGTAATAGTAATAAGATTTTTTCCCCCAACATGTTGGACTATTGCCTTCCAAGAAAAAAAAAAAAACATTGGTTCCTCTCATGTTTTTAGAAGAGTTACACAAAAAGAATGTTTCACTGTCAAAACTGAGGTGTATATTTTTTAAAATTTCTTTTCTTTTAACAAAGCACAACTGTTGTTTTTCTAAGCTCCTTAAACCTTGATATTTCGGGGATAAAAGCATTTTACAGGCAGCGGTACGATGGTGACATGGGGCTTTTTGAAATAAAAATAAATTAAGTGTTTTTCTCCCCCCCTTTGCCCGATAGTGCTGCGTTCAGGTTACAGTCAGAAGTCGGAGATGTGCGTAGTCATTCAGAAATCCAGTTCAAAATAGCCATTGATACTTTACAAATCTACCTCAGAGTATTTATGTAAAGACGTGAATTTAGTAGTAGTGACCAGATCCCTGCTGGGAACTGTGTGAGCACTCGTTGGCAGACGGGATTTCTCTTTAATAATAATGCTATTGATGAGTTGTCCAGGACTGCTTTCTACCTACAAACACACGATCACTGTACTTTACAAACTACGCGTTCATTTAAAACAACCTTGGACATGTGATCAATCCTTCAGCTGCTATGAAAACTATGGAAAAATGACCCAACATGGACGGTTTTCAATGAACATCTGCTTGGTCACAATATGAAAGCCACTCTGGATTTCAAAATAAATAAATAGGCATCAGTGAGGCCAGTTAATAATAAAAATAAATAGAACGAGCCAAGACGCGAAAACAAAAGCAGATTTTTCAGGGGAAAAAAATAGACAGTGCTGAAAAACAATACAAACGAGATCAGCAGACCTTAACTGCACCTGAACCTTTCACATCAGCTCCCTATAGATGATTTAACTGATTTCCAGATGATTCTGCCCCCCTCCAGACAGCCACTGAAACATAAAGCAGTGGCGAACAACAAACAATGTGATCTTCGATAATAGGTTGGCATGTTCTTGGTCATTCACACGACTTTCAAGAAACATTTTCTAGAGTTTATTCTGTCCATTTTTGAATGTGTGTACAGTCCAGACAAAGTGCGTCCCAGCGGCGCTGGCTTGACTGGAAAAAAGCGGGTAATGAAAGGGCAGATGGAATTTGGGAACACTTCACTGTCCTGATCAGTTTGTCTAAGTCACAGTAGAAAACTCTGCAACACAAGAGATGAAACTGGAGGTTTAAAACACACACGAGTTCATGGCAACTAAAAAAAAAAAAAAAAGGTCTCCCAACACTGCCGCTGAAATCAGAACTTCACATCTTCTTCACTTCTGCGTGCTGTTTACCTGAGCATCTGAGCGAGGTGGAGAAGAAACACTGGAAAGAATGAAACAGGGAGGAAGAAAGAAATATGGAGCGCAGAGGGGGAGATCCGTCAACAAAAAGCCAGAGAGTTGTCTGGGACTCGTCCACTGGCAGAAGCAGCAGCAGCAGCAGCAGAGACCTGGACTCTGTGAATGGCTGCAGAAGCCTCATCTACATTTCCTTTCTTAGCGGGCTTGTATGTGGAAGTAACGCCCAACGGTCGGCCTGACTTGATGAGCCAGGCTTTTCCTGACTTGATGAGGAAAGGAGGGCAAAAGCTGGGTTTCTATACACAGTCTGGGGCTGCCATTTGTGGAGTGGGGGGGCGGGGGAGGGCAGAGAACCTGGATGAAGGTCAAAATGCTTAGGGTGTCCATGCAAAAATCAGCATGTGACAACACCCTGGCCAAGAAATTGTGAGAAATGGACATCTTTCCCCCCCCTCTGGTTCCCACTGTGGAAATTCCCAGCACTAAATGAGATGACCTTCACTTGGCTCTGATTTGATATCAGTCACGTCCTGCTGAACTTTAAACACTTTAGAAAACTAAAAATCTATTTCTCTATTCTTTCTCATGGTGGTTCTGCTTCAAAAGCCTCACAGCTATGCAGACCCAAAAAGTATAAAGGGTTCAGTGAACTTGAAAGGAGCAGTTTGTTTGTTTGTTTCTAGCCTCCTCTGAAAAGTGGGATCAGCCATCAGAGTCTCCTCCCGACTGCATCCAGCTCGCTTTACAAGAATATCCTGCCTACTTTCACACCTCTGCACACCTGGCCAAAAAAAATGTCAGATGCAGCTCCCCCAATTTCAATTTTCCCGATTAATTTGTGCTTTTTTTTTTCTGTCTTACTACATACTCATCCCTAGTTGTAGAATGAAATTCCATGTTTGCAGCTTCGGGAAATCATCGGAAGAAATACAGGTTTGTACTGGAATTAAAACCTTGCACCAACATCAGACAAAAACTGCATCAGAGCCAGTTTACGCCACCAGCGCTGGGTTACAACAAGTCTATAACCCATTAGGCTAAAAATCTGTTGCGGACAACAACACAATCAATCTGTATGCACTTGTCATGTTGAATTTAGTTCTAAAGATACACAAGAGAGCAGTAACGGTAAAAACCAGCACAAGTGTCTTGTTGAGACCTGTTGTTAAATCTCTGATAACATTTCAGCTACAGGTCCTGTTGTTTGCAAGGGAAAAAACATTTTAAAAAATCGTCTTATCATCTTATTTACCCAAAGTTCACCCATCCCCTTGTCATAACTTAACCTTTCCAACAGGAAGAGGCAAAGGGCAGATGAGTAGAGAAAAGAAAAGTACATATCACAAAGTATTGATGTCCCATGTGTCTGTCAGACAAAAGGCGGCCTATCCAGTCCCCCTTCCCCCCACTGAGTAATTTAGCCATAGTTCTCTAAACGCTTCCTAGTCAAACTTGGAATATGGAATGAAGGGGACTGGGGGCTTTGTGCCGGAAATATAATTACGGTGGCTAAAAGCTGGTGAAGGTGGAGAAAGGGGGATGACATCAGACCAATTTCACACTCAGGCCTCGGATGGCCAGGCCAAGCCTGGGCCTCACCGCGCTACACTGATCAAAGCGTGCTGCTGCTGCTGCCCCAAAAGCCAAAAAAAAAAAAAAAAAAGAGAGACTTAACTATGCTAATCTCCAGGACAAATATATTTTAATCTTGTTAGAATACAAGTTAATGCCACAGTTCAGTGACCAAACTTTATGCTGTAAGAGTATAAGGATACAAGAACACAAAATCACACTTTGTCTCAAAAGGGTTTTTCAATTAAGAAGCGAACACTGAGTCTCAGAAAAACAACAGCAGAATCAAGCAGTCGTCCTGTCCTCACACTGAGTTTGATAAGTAAATCACAAAGTGATACACCAGACTGTGGCATATATTCTGCTAATGGCTACAATAATAACCCTGTCAGCCAAACCAACACCAGTCCTCAAACCTAAACAACCACACAGATGGTCTTTTATGGCCCATAGCAACATTTCCTGCCGATAAACTTTTACAAATCACTGTTGAAAAAGAAAGAACTGACTCTTTGATGACGTGACAGTGCTATGGTAAGAGTTTCGTTTAGGTTTAGGGCGTTAGGTCTGCCTCAATCGGTTGGGTCGGGGAGAGAATAGAAAGAGAGGGGGGAGAGAGAAGAGAGAGAGACCAGGAACAGCTGTTGTATTCAAGCACTGTCAGACTGGTTGTTATAGTGACAATGCTAACAGTGATACTTATAAGATAACAGGGGCAATAATAGAAGCTCCAGTCAACAGTAATAATGACATATGGTAGTATGATAGAAATGCCTGGAGAGAGGGGGTCTGGAGGCAGAGAGAGGGGTAGCTGATAGCTGAAGGGTCTGCCTCCCATTCTACTCTTGGAAACTCTAGGAAATGCAAGTAAGCCTGCATTTTGAGAGCAGAGTGTCCTGTTGGGACAGTAGGGTACTATGATGTCTTTAATGTCTATAGAAGAGATCATCAGCCTTTGTGGGAGTAAAGTTGAGATAACTGTCCTCTGTTACACTGGAGTAAATAACATGAAGTCAGTAACAGTGGAATAGTTTTTCTTAAATTTAGTTACAGCATTATCAGACAGACACCTGCTGTAATGGAAATGTTGTGTAGTCCATCATCACGTTACTAAAAATGATCAGACAAAATGTTCCGTTTCTGCGTCATGTGCCAGAACAAGATGAAGGCTGATGAAGAGTGAATGGGCCCATTTGCATTTTGAGAAAAGCCAGTTGAGTCTAATAGTTTATGCAGAACTAAGGCTGTCTCTTCAACACAGTCAGGGTTAGTTGAGAAAATGGGAACGCATCAGGGTGGGGCTGTAAAGACATTTACAGGCTTTGTATTTTAACAACTTCAGAATAAACCCAAGCAACTTCAAATTTGGTAGGTTGCATCACATGGCATTTTTGTGGCGGCACAGTGACCTTAAGACTTTGATGATATTATACAGTGAAGCTTGTCAAGTCTGAAGGCAAAAGGACTAGGACTCAATCTGCTTTTTGAGTCTGTTTTTTGGGTCTGTTAAAGATTAAGTCCACTCAGTAGATGTTTTCCATAAAATATTATTATATTATTGCCATTGACAAATGAATAAGAACTCCTTTGATTAGATTATTTCTATTAACAAACAAGAATCAAAATACAGGCTCGTGGCATATTTAGCCTGTAGCTACTACTCGCTAAAACACTGCTGTTTCTCTTGTCTTCTCTCTCTTCTGTCTACTTGTGTTCATGAAGCGTGATGAACTGAAACGCCCAACAAGTTCAGTGCACAGCAGCTAACAGGAGGACTGGAGCGGGCGTCAGTGGGGCTAGCTCTACTGCGCAGTGGAGTGTCAAACACTGTGGACGCACAACCAACAACAAGAAAAGGGGTGCAGCCTTATACCTGAACCCTAGAGGGGTTCAAGGCTCTGTTTCTCAGTGGTGCAGAGCAGGACATTTTAAACAAACACCCCCTGCTGGAGCAAATGTGAAATTTGAGCTGAAATATTCACTTTTTAAAGAGTAATTTCCTGAAACATCTGCTCAGTGTAATTTCCATTTTCATTTTATATATATATATGTGATGTTCAGTGTTTTTTTTTTCCTTTGAGTTCACAGGTTTTCTAGCAGCCACAGACTTTTAGTTTGGCTGCTAAGTGTTGGTGTACATCATGAAAAAGTGGCCCCCACTGCATAACCAAGAACGTTTCAGTCTATTAACCTCAGCCAAGCCCAGAAACCTTTCAGTAATCTCTGAATGTGTCAAGAGTTAGCTTCAGTATGACACAGTCTGAGCTCCTAACATGCTTGCCCTGTGGACATGCAATCCTTTAGCATATCAATACACAGTGTTCTAGCCAATCAACAAACCAGCTGCTGCGCTGTCTGCTCCAATCAGACAATGGATTCTTCAGTGTTGGCTCCAGTCTGTACACCTGCTAGTTTGCGTGAGAGGACACTTGTCTATCTGAAACCGGTATGGTCCTTTTCATACACAGTCAATTAAATGATTCAGCATTTAGTCCATGAAACCTTAGAAATTAGCAGAACATGGCCGTCACTCTCATTTTGTCCGACCAGCGGTGCAAAACCCAAAGATGATCAGTTTACTTTGCTAGAAAACAGAGGAAGGCATTCAGAGAAAGAAAATATCTTACAATTATATGTGTCCTGCATGTCAACACTATAAATTCACTCTGACAGGAAGCATGCAAACAAAGTCTGTTCGCAGTCTTCATTCGTTGCACCTGGTTTGTAGGTCTGATTATGGTCTGTCAAACCAAGAAGAAGCAGTCACTGTACAGAAATAAGAGCCAGCAGTGTGTGTATCAAGATTTTGTCTTTTATTTTTTATTTTTTTTCATTCATTTGTCAAAAACAGATTTTATTTTCTGGTCTCTTCTTTGTCTCTGTGACAAAAATGTGGTCCCACTTTCATCCACTGAAGATATATATATATATATAAAAAACAACACTATAACTCCTTGTCTGTGTGGCTGCTGATTCTACAGTAATCTGAAATCCAAAAACAGAAAGACAAACATATGAGTGATGAGGTTAATGACTTGTCTGCATGAATAACAAACCATGTTGCAATGTGGTGACACAATGAGAAAGACTGAATTTACTGTTTATGGAGTTGATCGGGATGATTTGTGGAAAGGGGCTGACTGTGACACTGTGTTAGGCCCAAACATGGGCTGTTTAAATGGGCAAAGGTGTCTCAGTATAATGATGATTGCTTCTCGTACTCAGATTTAATCTTTTATCTACTAAATTCTCAATGAAATTGTGCAGTGTTGCTCTGAAATGTCATTCATTTCTTCTATCTGATACTTCGTCACGTGATGAGAGGGGCTGTGGTAGAGAATGTGTGAGGAAGCTGTGGTACCTGAGACTCGGTTGCATAACTCCTCCTGCACATGCTCAGCGCCCTCGCTGAACAGAGAGATGATATCATCCTCCAGCTCCTCCACGACTGTTTCACACTGAGACAAAAACACAAGAGCACAAGAAAGAGTTAAGGGGTGGGGGGCAGAGCTGAGGGTGCTTAGCCATGCATATACAACACACACACACACACACACACACACAAGTCTTTCCGCACAATCATGGGAACGCTGTTTGCCAAAGTGTTCCGACATCTTGACAGCTCAGTGGTCACACTGCTAAGCCAAAATACTTCACATTCATTCACTGGGAGCTTGATATCAAGCTCGGCCTGTGATCCTGGCTCTGATTTAACTTTTATTTCATGGATTTCTGCAGGTAGCTGCTGAAAAAAAAAAAAAAAAAAAAAAACTGCAACCAGACGAGGAACATGTAAAAGCAAAAATGACCTGTGACGTGAATTTTAGCTCCAACAATTTTCCATAAACTGAGCAGCAGGATGTTCAACAAAGCAGAGGGAACTCCCGTTATAAATCTAGCTCAACAGCACTTATGAAGATTTAATTTTCAGGTCCACCTGCAAAAAAAACACTTTATAAATAATAAAGAAGAAATAACGAGATCTTTAGGGTGCGCGCTAAGAATCTTAAACATCCCTGTCACCTGAATTAAGATGATCAAAAGGTCAAAAGGTTTTGATTTGATATAATCAAAAAAAATTTGGAGATTTAAATAAATTGTGGAAATTTAAATATGATCGACGAGGTCTGTGTGGAAGTTCACACAAATTCAAGTCATGCTGAATGTGACACGGTACACGCCCTCTGCAGCTATACAGCAACCGGAAACGTCATTTCAATTTTTTTTGTCCCCATTCATAAAAAAAAAAAAAAAAAAAAAAAAAAAAAAAATCAATGCCAATGCTTTGGTCACATGACACAACAAGGCATAATGTGTGGCAAAGCTAGAAAGCTTGCACCAGCTAACCAAAAAGCCTGCACACACATGAACACACAAATGTCTGGAATTGAATATTTACTCTTGTTAACTGCAGGAAAAACTGTTGCCTGAACCGAAATGACTGAAAGTTTCTAATATGATGCACTGAGATTACAGAGCAGAAGACAGAGCATGGTGTGACTATAGCAAGCAATGATTATCTAAAACATGTCTGGACATAAAACAGATCAGATAAATAACAATTAGACAAAGCCGAAACTCCTAAGGACTTGAAAGCACAAAAAATAAAGTATTTGTTCAATTTTTTTAAAGTTGAAATTTCGTTGATATTTGTTTCTTCAGTTAAAATGTGTTTGTTTTCGTCTACCTTTATACACTGTTGCATCAATTATTTTATCCTGAATAATTCCAAAATGAATTCAATAATCTATATCTAACTGATATGAAATGAATTTTATAGTCAGCAAAAAATAAGCAGCCACCTTCAGACTTAAAGGGTTAACAACAAATATAAAGCGGGAGGATTTTAAAATACAACATATCTCAAATGTATTTAATCAAAATCTATAATATGTTGTATTTAAATACAACATATCTCAAAAATACTTCCTGTTTACACAGTTGATTGCTTTTGATTGAACCGTGCTACAAATGTTTCCTACTAACCAATTCATACAAAGTCAGTTTAAATGAAGCAGCTCAGTTAAGAAAGTAGCAACGAGCTACTTCGCTCACAAGCGGAGTGAAGGATGACACGTTGTAAATACATGTCCCAAAATTTATTATATTCTACAGTGTCATGATGCGTGTTTGCACTCACTGCAAATTTCAGGGCGCTGGGTGCCTCGGGTCCGTCAAACTGGAAGTTTTTGAAGTCGGGGAAGTCCCCGGCGGCCCCGCTGCTCCTGGGAGCAAACCTCATGTACTGTTTGTGCTGGGTGTCAGGGTCCACATGGAGGGCGTAGTCGCTCATGCTGCCGCATACCCCATCCAGGAGCTCGCTGAGGTGGGTCTCCGAGCGAGCGAGAGGCACCTGGCCACACAACCACAGAGAGAGAGCAGATAATGAGCTGCTTGGTGGCATGAGTGTACCGGCGCCCTGTGCTCCAGCCATCCGTCTTATTTTTGCATTCTTTCCTCTACTGATTCATAAATAACACAAGAACACCAAACTACTACTAGTACTAATAATAATAATACAAAAAAACAACAATAATAATAATGATAAAAAGAAGAAGAAGAATTCGAAGAAACCTAACCTAAAAAGATTAACAATACTTCACTGCCCTTGCAACCAAACAACACAAAAGGTCTGTGTGGGTCAGCATGGTGACCTCTTGCTTCCGCTGGGTTTTCCTCCATCCTCATGAACAAATCTCTGACTTTTAACCTGGGTGAATGCCCTCCCCACCTCTCCATCCAAACTCCTGTGTACCCCCCTCCAACCCCGGACCCCCTTGAGGACAAAATAGCGAGGAGATGGTGTCTAGACGGGTCAAGACAGGTGTAGCAGCCTCCTCCCACCATCCTCGGAAAGGATACTGGGAAACAGGGGTGATGCCCGGGTGTGAGAGGGCAAGGACGGGGCGGTGAAAAGGGTGAAAAGGGAAGGAGAGGGGGGAGTGCTCTTTCCACCTCTGACCAGGCAAGGGAGGGGTTGGTTTCCTGAGGAGAGCGCGGTCGGTGGAGCTGATGGGAGAAAGAGGAAGGCCTCAACAGAAGCCAAGTGCAGGGTAAACAACTCATCCTCTCAGCCCCCGCACTGCCTCTGCTGCTCCTTTTAGCCCATTCATCCCCTGTCCACTCTCCATTGATCAAAGGAGGAAATCTTCCTTGTCTTCTCTGGTCAAAAGGTGGCAGGGTGGGGATGAGGGGAGGAATTTTTTTTGTGTTGTTGTTTTTAAGGGGGGGGGGGGGGGGGGGGGGGGGCACTGAGAGGAAGACGGGAGCGTCGGAGGGCATCTTGCAGATGAACTGCAAGATATCACTGCATGATAACAATGCAGATATATTATTCCCTTACCTCGTGTGTCTCTCTGACTGTGTTGCCTTCTGGGCTGATTACACACACACACACACACACACACACGCACACACACTTTGAGATGTCACAAAGTGACAAAGGGCCTCTCCACCATCTGTTTTCCAGCAAATCCCTCCTTTGCGTCCTCGGTCTTTCTGCCTCCTTCACTGCTCAAAAGGCAGCTTCTGCATAGTTAAAAAAAAAAAAATAAAACCAACCAATCACTGATCCCTCTGTCTTTAAGGTTGACCCCATCTCTTTAGCTTTTGATTCATTCAGCAGAAGATCCCTTGAGCTTGACAACACTGTTGTGCCGAGGAGGAAGGAAGGAAGTTAGCCGGTCGACAGAATGGGATACAGCGCGGGGCCAAAGGTTGGAGGGCGAGCACCGTGGGGATGTAGGTCACGCCGGCAAATGACGATGAGGTTCACCTATCAATCAAAATCTGCTTGCGATGACTTTGACACCGGTGGTGACATGTCATCTACTGAATGAGTAAAATTAGTGTTTATGCCAAGTCTAGTATGCTGGCAGAGCTCATTATTTTTGATTATCTACTTGTGCACTTCGATATTTTTGATATTGTTCGGTTTAGAAACACAATTTCACAATTTCCTAAAGCCCAGGATGATATTTAAACAGCTTGTATTGTGTAACCAACAGTGTAAAACCACTGCACAGTCAACAGGACAGTTTTGCACAAAAAAGTTTCTTGTACAGTAGAGCAGACGCTGTGTTGCACTACTTCCTGTGACTCCTGATGTAAGTTCATTAGGGGGACAGATCCCAAATGCAGAAAAAATATACTTTCTCTGCTACGATGGCGAGTATGATTACAGTCTGCAGATTTATATTAAGCATTTGGAAAAGGGTTAAAGGGAAACATTTGAAAGACTGGACAAACACAATGGAAGAACTAGTCGTTTGGCTTGGCAGTTTTTTTCATTTGTAACCTTTTAGGACCATAATAATGGACAAAGTGCTTTAGATTTCAATCCCAGCCAAGCATGACTTTTCATTTCATTTAATTGTTGACTGGGTGAAAGCACATGACTGTTATCACCCAAATAATTAACACATTAATTATCCCAAGTAAAAAGTACTCAGATGGAAAATGAGCCCTTGCAGGTATTTCTAATATTATTTTATATAACATGCTTATTGTTATTGTGTATAAAGTAGCATTAACATGCTGCAGCTAGCCAAGCTGAAGCTAATTTTAACTGCTTTATATAGTGTTGGGCATTTTTTTTAACAATGCATCATTATATAATATAATAAGTCTTGAATCTCATCTCACCCCCATTTTTAAAAAAGAAAAGAACCCCCCACCCAACAATAAAACCACGTCGGTCCACCTCAGCCCGTGGGCTTGGGTCTGAGTCATTATCATGCCATGCTACAAAATGGTTTGGAATTAAACCCCTTCCTTGCCAGTCGGAGTCATGTGAAAGGGAGCTGTCAGTCACAGCGTTGTTTGAAGAATGGGGCGGGGGGTTGGTAGTGCTGGTGGGGGGGGGGGGGGGGCGACCAGTTGGGGCCAGAGAATAGGCTTCTTAGGGATGCTATCCTCCATTCAATTCCCATTGGACAGGGAGCCATTATTGCACTGCAGACGACAGGGGCCTTTCAATTTCATTGTCCTGGTGATACGGGCCAATGAAGAGCAATAAATTAATAATAATCATAATAATAATAATAATAATGTTGTCATCAAGGTGCACTGTGGAAGGAGAAGCTAAAATGTCATTTTGACTATTATGCTATTGAAAACATGGATTAGTAAGGAAAGAATGTCCCTGATAAACTGACTTCATCATGACATAAGAGAAATAATGAGGCAGGTTGTGATTAGCAGACTGGATATGATACGCAACCTCAAAGTAACATTAAATCACGCCTAGAGCTGGTTAATGTTCATGTGTAGTCGGGCCCCGTACCTGTCGTACGAGTCCTGAACAGAAAGACTGGCTCTCCTCGTGGGGGAAACACACTCGTTTGACTTCAGAATTATAGTTGTTGAGTTAGTTGCTGAGTTACTGAGACTTTTTTTTTAGATGTCAGATTTCATCATAGCAGCTTCTACATTTCAGTAGCTGTCGGGAAATTCTCTCTCTCTCTCCTCTTACTGCCTCAGCGTCTTTCTGCAGGTCTCTGTCCAGTACCATCCCACGTCCTAACACCTGACAGTGCAACATCAGCTACTGTCCGAGTCTCCGCTCTGATATCTCAGCGACTATCGCTCCCCTTTGCTTTAGAAAAACGTTTTGTAGTGTCTAACTTCACATTCCCTCTGTTTCTGGCGCTTTTACCCTTTTCTAATTGTTCTGGGTCTAACGCGATGACTGACTCGGCTGAATTTGTTCTGTTTGTGTTGCTGATTTCTGACACCGCAAATTTGAGGCTCTGCAGAGTTAAATTCTCCTTCTAACTCTCTGGCAACATTTTTTTTTTGTGAACAAAACTTGAGACTTATATCCACTTTCTCATCTCATGTTCAGAAAGAAAGTCAAGAAGTGTTATCTCTCAGAATGTTGAACTATTCCTTTAAGAACCCAGCGGAGAGAAAAGAAAACCTCTCTGGATTAAATAAAAAAAAAGAGAGAGAGAGAGAAGAAAAGAGAAGAAAAACTGCATGTCACCTTACTCAGTCACATTTCTGGGCCATGATATTGTGTGTCACTGTGTCAGCATGCCATTGTGCATCCTCTCATTCTCAATGCATGACTTCCCACCGGTCACTATGAGATCAGCTCACCGCTCCAACTAAGTTCAATGTCTTTGGAGGCCTTAAATGTGTCATTGTTGCGGCAGGCAGGTTTAACTTTTGTGCCAGAGAGCAGCCCCATGCATCCAGGAAGTCCTACTGTGAGAAGGCCAAAGAGCAGAGACTTAAAGCCTGCAAATCCTCCTCACTGATGGCATCTAAGCTGTGACATCCCTCCCTCTCTGATTCACACTAGCTCAAAGGCTGCTGAAAAGGAGGGAGTCGGGGAGGGCATGGGGATCAAGGTTTGGCTTCTTCTCTGCTCAGTAACATTTGATTGACCAAACAATGCAACAGGTGGAGGTTAGTGTCAGCTAAGAGCTGAGGAGGAGCTCATCTGTGGAGGAGTCACACTATACTGGCCTGGTGACTAAGCATGATTTAAAAAAAAAAAAAAAACCCAAATCATTTTCACCGGGAAAACAACTCATCTGGGTTGTAGTGATGCATTCAAAGAAGATTTTACAACAAAAATGTGTTACAAACTGAGGTGAGAAGTAAACAATATGCTGAGTTGCATTATGGGAAGTATGGGAGCCAGCATCTTTGAAGCTTGAGGCAAGTCCCCTGACTTTTATAGACGTGCCACATTAAATCATTTGGAGTACTTCTCATGGAACGTTAACTCTGATGAAATGAGATTTATGTTGGAATTCTTATTTCTGGGGATGAACTCCAGAAAGCAGAGTATTCAGAATTCATATCTAAATAATGACATTAACTGCACCATGAAAGACACTTGGATTTTCTGGTCTGGATGATATCAATGCACCATCCATCCAACCAGCAAAACGGCTGGTGTTTAAATGTGTCTGATTCTGGAGTGCTGCACTTAAACCCACTCTTTACAAGGTAATATAACCTGGGGATTTGTACTTAATCCCATAATGTAAAAGGAGGACTCAACTCATTGATTCATTAGGATTAGTCTAGCATAATGCTATATTTCTCAGTCAACACCAAATGTAAGCAAAGCTGCTTCTTAATAAATGGAGATGTAATATATATAAATAAAATTAAAAGAATATTTTACCGCTTTGGCTCAGCTCATTTGTCTTGCCTGCACACATCCATCAGTGCAGCTATCAGTGACAGTCTACACAGAGATCAGGAAATCAATGGCAGAGCTGGACACCTCATGATAGCCTGGTCCCTGGCCATAGAGGATGTCCAGGTTCCAGTGGGACGTGACCTCATTAGGTCAGGAACAATAACCTGGATCCATAGTCTGTGTTCACACACAAACCCCAGCGACATCACAGACCAATCAACTCCGAGGAGAAAAGGACTGCAGTGATCTCTCTAATCACTGCTTCCCAACAAATGTAGTAAAAATGAATGAATAACAGGGAAGGAGGCCTCTCTCTTTCTCTCTTAGCATACAGGCTGCTTCAAGCACCACATATAACTGTGAGCAGCAGGAGACAGGTGGAGTGAGCGGTGAGGTCAGAGCGTCTTTAGTGACACATCGGTGTTCTGTACCTTCTTGTCTTTCAGGGTCCCATCAGGGTTGAGTCTAAAGCTGCCCACGTTGATGGTTTTCTTTGGGTCCACCTGACTGATCGAGTAGTTCAGTTCGTCCACAATTGCTCGGCACGCTGAGAAACACAGATGAATGTCAGAAGATCCATTGAATGAATTTTTGATAAGGATGTGCGGTTATTAAAGGATTGCGGTGAGCAGGACACTTTACAGCGTCCTGTAAAACAAAGCAACTGGTCGCTGCTCTCTGCTGGACACACCATGTGACAGAGTCAGTGTTTTTTTTGGTATTAATACACTTATCCGCTGTATCGATTCAATATTATTAGCTCTCAAGGAGCTACTTCTTGGTTTAACTTTGTCCTACTGTGAACAGGACAGACATCTGGACACAGCTGCTTCTGCAGTCTGACCACTAGCTAGTGGAGATTTGACTTTCCAGTGGGCGCCTTTGCTTTATCTATGTTAAGGTACACGGTTGCACATGATACTTTTGTTACCCTTCAAAATATGGGATTGCAGTTCAAGTGCTGCGTTCCTTAGAGCAACAGCAGTATGTAGCAGTATTTCATGGAACAGAATCGTTCCGCCTGAGCCGACTTACCAGAACAGTAGAGCACCTTGTCTCTCTTTCCCTGGCCGCTGCTGATGAAGACCGATAGCACCATCACAGCTGTCTGAATAATCCATGAGCCCATGCTGATAACCTAACAGGACAGACAGACAGATGGACAGACAGACAGATAGAAATTAAGTCTGATAAATCACATTAGGATGTCTTAAGTGGGGCTGGGTATCGTTCCTAAAAATTTGGATACTGATACCTTTCCTTTGATACCGATTCCTGAACGACACTTTTTTCAATACCGAATTTAAAAAAAAATCTATTTTAGAAAATCTACATTACACATAACTTTGAAAAACTTTGGTTTTATTTTTCAGTTTCTGCACTTTTTCATTCATAGATACATGGAAAACGTGCAAAGTAAGAAGTGAAAAAAGTAGAATGTAACAAATGTAACCAACACAATGAACTAGTGCAAATAGTTTCAGTGCAAAATTAAGAGTTTCAAGTCAGTATATTAGGCTTACTGCAGTTTACCATTATATCACTCTGCAGTTGTTCTTCAGAAAAATCAGCATGTCTGCTTTTTCAAGTGTCAGACAAGCTCGCTCCAGGCTAACAGTGTCCCCAGCAGTAGAAAAGGTACGTTCTGAGGGTGTGGATGTTGTTTGCATACAGAGATAACTTGTTGCCAAGTCAGAAAGCTTTGGCAGAGTGTCCTTCATGCCAATACATATTTTGCACTGTGCACTGTTAGCATCGATGCTGCTAAAATGGAGCCACACTGTAGATCTTTTCCACCACTTACTGGCTCACTGACGTTGACGAGATTAACCCATTAGGTAGCGAAATTTGGTATCGAACTAAATGACATTTTTCGATACCCGATAGTATCGAGGTAATTCGGTCGGTACCTTAGGAAGTATTGAATTCGATACCCAGCTCTAGTCTTAAGTGCTAAGAGATGACAAAACAAAGATGCAAACTGTGAGCACTTGTTTAAGACGCTGCAGGTTCCCATTCATTTTTCCAAAGACATTAATGGTGACTCACAATTGGATCAAAATATGTGCTTCTTTGATAAAAGTTAAAAGCTACAAGAAGCCTGTGGACAGAAGTAAACCACTCACAAGATGCAACCCTTAACAAAAATCCAACCGCCAAGCGCGAGGAAGCATGTATGTATATAATAGCGTTGAGAAAACTAATTCAGGGCACAAATTCAGCAAGAAACCAGTTTGAGTTTTCTACCACTCTGAGCTTCTTTGCCATAATGGCAGCACAGACTCACAGGTATTGTAGTTTTTAGAGCCATTTGCCAAAATGACAAATTGTAAACAAATTTGGTGAACTGCCTCTGAGGGCAGGTAGGGCTTCAGCCAAAGCACATTCGAAATGGAACATCTTCATAAAGTCATAGTGTTACATGATGTCAGTAGGTGGCGGCGTGCACCTTTAACACTGTTTTGTAGTCTGCCAGTAAAACCAAAGACAAAGAAGAAGGTATCTCACCCCCAGTCACGTGTGTGTGTGTGCGCGTGTGTATGTCTATCTGTGTGTGGACAGATTTCATCACTGCGATTTTGTCACAACTGTGACAGATGCAGTCACAAAACTTTACTGACCCCAGGTACTTATGTAATAACCCTCACAGCCCCAGACACACAATTAGACTTAGAAGCCTTTTTAGTTCACCCAAACTAAAATAAGTCAGGGAGATGTTACTCGCTTACACAGTCCTGAGAAATAGGTCCAGTCAGTCAAACACGGTTTTAAGATGGCCTCTTGTATCTGAGGTAACGAGAGTGCAGTGTTTTAAAGAATGGAATCATTTCTCTGTTTACATTAGGATCATCTCCGCACATTTAAATCACTCAGTACGCTAAAAGTACTCTTTTCCCGCCAAGTTTCGCTGTCTGTCATGTGGGTTTCCTGAGTCCTGATCTGAGACTAGTTTACTCACTTGCATACTGCACACTGAAAAGTAAACCGTGAAGTAAGAACACGATATTAAGACTGTAACTTCAAAAGCAGCGTCTCTTCCACATTCAAAGCGCACGAGTGAGGAATAGAAATGGAGGATTATGTATATATGAGCCATGACAATGATACTGCATAAGAGCAGATGTGAACATACTAAGTTAGAAGAAGCTGGTGAGGATGATGATTTAGAAAAACAGCTTGCGCACAACTTAGCATCTCTTCTGTGGAAGATACAAAATATTCTGCTCACTTAACTTTAAAACACTAAATGGGATGATTGGGGAAATTTAACTGATATTACAAAAGAAGTCTGAAGTTCAATCAACTTTATATTTAATGTATGGAACTTAAAATAACATAATTACATACAATTTTTAAGGTAACGGGTTACCTAATATGTTTTAAGTAAATTAAACTTACAGCGTATTCACTACTTGTTCCTGTGCAGTCAGTCAAATACATTTTTAAGATGGCCTCAAGCATCTGTGGTAACTACAATACAGCCAGGTGGGGACCAAAACTTTTCCTTAAAGGTGGGATTTTAGATAATTGTGAAATTACATGTTGACACTGTTTAGACAACATTTCCACACCAGTGAACATTCACTATTTCATAACGCCACAACTACGGGGACAGGTGTCACGGTCACAGGTGTCACGAGCATCTTGAGAAACTCGCAGGACGCCGTTAGTGAACAGGTCTGATAAGCTGGACTGTCCCGCACCTGGACCCTGGTCGCGCTCAGCCTGTGCTTAGGACACTTTCCGGATCGACTGGAATCAACTAGTGTGAAATAAGCAGTATATTGTTTCCTGAAAATTTCAATTGTAATATATCAAATTAAAATAAAATAATTAATAAATAATTATTCATTATTATCTATTATTTAAATACACCCGCCCCCGCCCGGGTGTACCTTGATCAAGTGAGAGTGACTGTCAACCCAAATGTAAAAACGATGAAAATGTATTTGAATTCGTGCTGTTTGCTGGATTGGGTATACGCCGAACAGTAGGCAGGCTCAAGTCACATCGTTAAATGTATTTCATTACCTTCCTGCGGATACACTCGTCACAGAGGACGCAAGACCAACTTAAATTGCAACGCTTTGCGAAGGGGGTTTGGTGGTCGGCACTGTGCATACGAGGGCTAAAAAGGACGGCTGAACGGCTGGCAGGCAGCCTGTCTTACCTGGCGAGGACAGCAAGCTGCACGCGGCTAACGTTAGCGGCAGACAGCGGTGTTGAACCAGCAGTGAACTGTCACTGTCACTACAAGTTTTCTCTTTCCGCTCCTTACTTTCAAAGTAAAATCTTTATTGACTGACAATTAATACTTTAGCTGTCCGCGGGGACTGAGATGACCGTGAACGTGTAGCAAATAATCCACAAAAAGTGAAGGTCGTTTTTTTTTATTAATGTTCCTCCTCCACTACAATATCTGAGTCTACATTCGACACGGTTTGGGTTTTAATTTTGAAAGCGCAGTCAGCTGCTTCCTTCTGACTTAACGCGGCTCACCTGACGGTGAACCGGGGGGGCTGTCTGTCGGTATCTGTACGTGCCCGGCTCTGCTGTAGCCACGTTCGGGCAAGCTCGGCCCGGTCAGCCAATCATGTTCCAGACTCAAAAAGCACTGGCCAATCACACAGCCGCGGTGTCTCTGGCGGTTCGTCCCAGGACTCTTTTTGTGTGTCTTTGGCTGGGGCGTTCAATGGCCCGCGGGGAAAAAACAAAAAACTGTAGCAGTCTAAACTCCTCACAAACAGAAGAAATAGATTAAAGGCCTGCACATGAACGCAACACGATTTTTTTTACCAAGTTCAAAACACAGGCTTCCTGATCTGCAGTCAGATACTTCATGCACATGTAGGCAATTTTAAAACCAGACTCTAACATTCACTCTCACTCTAAGCCTAAAACGTCTGTTTGATATCCATTGATGTGATCATAATGACGTGGTACAGCAGACCTACAGTGTAACTGTAATTAGGATAAATTGTGACAATTTATCTTGAATGTATTTTATGGTCAAATAAAGCTTTTGTAGTTGTAAACTGTGATGGATCTTACTGAAGAATTATTCCCCTCCTCCAAACATAACAGCTCTTCTCCACCTGTGTGTTGTGTGTTGTGTGTTGCGTGTGTGTCAGTGAGGCACTGAGCCAGGTGGTGTCTTCACAGGGGGATCTGACCTGGTTTCCAGGGCTACTAATTGAATGTCGTCTATAACATCAAGGTCTTGGGTGCTCCGGTACATGACAATGTCCTCCCTTCAGCAGTCTGGTGTGACCAAAAGCAAAAAAAAAGCGGTCGGCTTAGCTACAGTCAGATGATGGTTGTTTTTCTCTCTATCTCTCCCATCTACAAAGAAACAAACATGATGAGTGTAAAGTCCCTTGCCGGGCATCGAGGAAGGAAGCTGTCTGGAAAGAGAGCAAGCAGGGCCGAACTGCAGCCCTCACTCCTGGGGACCTCAGGTTTCCCAGCAAAAGGGTGCTCTACCTTCATCACGATGTCAGACAACAAAAAGCTTGCTTGTTTCCTGTGTTGTGCTGGCTGAGTAAAAAAAAAAAAACTCATGTTGGTGAGAAAGCTGTTCATTGAACCCTGGTGCAGACCAAACAAGTGGACCAAGACCATTTAAAAAAAGGGCTCTTGGTGTGGACTTGGTGTGGTTCGTGGTCTGAAAGCACAGGATTTTGTAATATTAGATATGTGGTTTTAGCATGACTTCCTTCTGTTCAGGAAGAGAGCTTTTGAATCTGTCTAGATAATCTGTATTTTATCTTGGTAAAAAAAAAAATCATTTGGTAACCAAGGTAACGTGTTTGCATGTCAGCACAAGTGCAGGGGATTTTACTTTGATCAATCAGATAGACAAAAGCAGTAGACTGTGCTCGTGAGTGTATCATACTCTGTGTACTTTGCCTGTTCAGTAGGTTCATGGTCCCTCAGTAACACCCCCCCCCCCCCCCCCCCCCCACCCTCCGAGACGTCTTTTTCCTCCTGTATCAACCTGTTTATCATTATTCATAACATGCGATCAGTTTGTAGCCTACTACGTGATATTGATTGGGCTTTCTTCTTCTGGCATGGCAGCCATATGCTTCCGAAGGAATGACTGTGATTGTGGAAAGAAAAGAAAAATAACAGGAGAAACATGTTCACTTAGTACTGTAAAAAATCAATGATGAGTGATTTTCAGAGATTTGAGAATAGTGTCCAGTGATGTAAGGCTTTCTAGTTGTGGCTGTGCCTTGTGTTTTAATTGAAAATATTAGAAAGCAATGAATGTTAAAAAAAAAAAAAAAAATAGAGATAATTGCAAGGCCTTGCTAATTTCCCCTGCACAGTGTAGGATGTGGACATTACTTGAAGCTAATATATGCATGTAGTTTGTTGTTTTGTTTTTTTTTTTTGTTTTTTTTTAGTTGACCGATCTCTGCAAGGGGACTGTGAGTGCTGTGCTGAGAGTTTCAGTGAGCAGGTGTTCCCAGCTGGAGTCAAGGACCCACTCAGACAGCTGGATGTGCTGCATCCTCCACCTGGATTCATTCCTTTGGATTAGCCGATAAGCTTAAAGAAAAAAAAGGGGGGGATATATTTTCACACCAGCCATAGTTTTGTTTGCTTCCTGTTTCTTGATGACACATGACATGACTTTTTCATATCAAAATTACAATACTATTACTTCTCGTCTTCAGTGAAAAGATATTTTTTTTAAAAACAGCGTAATTAACTTCTTCTTTTTTATATTAAATGGACCTACGCTGCTGGACAGCCAACGTCCAGGCCAACGTGTCAGAAAGAAACAGAGCCAACCATTTCAGGGAGAATATGTTGAGCATTTCGCTGATGATATAATTGTCTATTATCTGAACTGAGCAATCTACCAGAGAGCGGCAAATACTGTCATTTAAAACCCCCTTGATCAGCAGGAGTGTCAGATGAAAAGCTGCATTCTGACCTTTAGCTAGATGTCCAGACAGAACTGAGAGGTTACGTGAACATTCCCACATCATCACGAGCTGACAGCACTCTGAACATATGAGCAATTTATGTTGCATACTGTGTAACTTGTTTGTGTGTGTGTGTGTGTGTGTGTTGTAAAGGTTGCTGTTGCTCTGAAAGAGAACAAGGTCAAGGTTAATGTGTGAGTGTGATGTGATCTGTCTACTGACAAATGGGCAAACAAGGATTATGTGACTGTTTTGAGCAAAGACAGGGAACATTGATTATCACATACACTTACCCAGCTCTTTATTAGCAACAGCTGTGCTTCTTCTTCATGCAATAATCCAATCAGCCAATCCTGTGGCAGCAGTGCACTGTCTCTCTGTCTGTGTGTCTGTCCGTGTGTCTGTCTCTCCGCCTGTCTCTCTGTCTGTATGTTTTTGATTTAGTTTTTCAGTCTTTAATTCCTTCATGGATGTTTTTTTTTCTTGAGTTTTATTTCCTGGCCTCACAGACTTTATGCCAGTGACTTAGTTATTAAAAGACATTGTAACTCATCAGTTCACCCAGTGTGTCGGCATTTGGGTCCTTTCCCTCGTGTTCCTGGCCACAGCCCACCATATCTCTATATATTTGTAATACTAGTGTATTGACCTGTGGACCTGTAACATTGTATTATGATTTTATTATATAGGCACTTAATTATTATTCCTGGTCATTTTCCATCTTTTCATATAAAAAGTGAGTTCTGAGTTACTGCATGAATTGCTTATGCAACTGTTACATTTGGTGATGCAGCCTGTTCAGATGTAACATAATGACAAAATGAATGCTCACACAACTCATTACATGACATGTAGAGGAGACAGACAGAAAACGATGATGCTGCTCTAAGCTGTTTATGAATCTATGATTATTGTTAGCATCGTGTGGACAATCAGCAGTGTTACACTTTGACCTTGGCAGCAGAGTGTGTTCTGTATGTCTGTGATCTGCTGTCACAGCTATCAGTGACAGCTAATTCAAAGCCTCTCAGTCCAAACTAGAGGCCTGCTCTGATAAGCTCTACCTTACTGAAAGGATTATTGACCTCCTCAGCGGAGTATAATCAGGTGTCAGGGTGACAAGATAATTGTTTCCCCTCCTTTTGTTTGTTTTGTGGCTGTGGAAAGGAGACTGCATTGATCCAGTGGCAGATGTTAGAAAATTGTGTATTCCTGATATTTTTTTTTATTTTGGTAGGGATATTATAATGAAGCATACATTTCAGATCAGTCCAATGGAAACTGACTGACTGCCACTGCTGACATGATGATTCTTTATTGTTTAATCCCCACCACAGGGAAGTCAAGAAGATGGCCACTCATGAGTTGGCAACCTGTTCTCAATTAAAGGTCATCAAATACTGACAATCAGTCCGGTGACTATCCTTCCTTATCTGGGTGTGATTTTTAAATGTAAAACCCATTTTTAAACTCGATGCTTTTTCTACTGCAAATCACCAAAATCACTATTACTGGGTCAGACACTTGACGGTCAGAGGTTTAGAAGTAAACTTCTGTCTTATCTGTTTGATATGGTTTCATCTGATTTCATCTTCTGCTCGCACCAGCACTTTGTCCCCATCAGGTCACAGCTGAATGAAGATACTGAAACATTTGATCTAAGTCCAGCACTTTATCATCCATGAATAAATTCAAATCTGACAAATAATTAATGATTGGACTACGCTGAATGAAATGTAACAGGGGTTCTTTCACTGTTGCTGCTGTTTTTTTTTTTTTGTTGTTGTTGTTTTTTTTTTTTAGAGAAAAATTAATCCCACACATGAATCTTTTAGTGCCACAATTAAAATGGCAGCTTTGCTCTTTTTTGGTTTTTGTTTTTTTATCCTTGGTGAATTATAGAATGTATTGTATGCATAGTAACTCAGAGTGAACATGCACAGAGTCAACTGAACTAAATCTGATCAGCTGACCAGGATCTAAAAACATCGTTTTCAAATCGAATAATTTCTGCAGGTTTGTCAGCTGCACATTCAAGCAGCCAATCCCCTGTTCTACCAAAGGGGTTCTATTGGATTCAGAGCTGACCTACCCATACAAGGGTTTACTTGCTTTTTCCACTAGCACCGTGGATGTTTGGTGGGTGTGTTCAATAAAGATACAAAAGATTATGACTGTTTGTCTGTGACTGAGATGAAGATCAGATCACATTTCATGACCAGTTAAAGCAGAAAACCAGTTCATTCCAAAGGATTTGTTGACTTTTTCTTGCCACTGGACATGATTAGATTAAATTAGACTAGATTAGATGACTTTATCAATCTTATAATTTAATACAATTTAGACATGTATATCTACTTATATCCCATGCTACCTATAAAACACCTCAAGAGGTAGAGCAGGTCGTCCACTAATCAGAAGGTCTGTGCTCCTCCGGTCTGCATGTCGAAGTATCTTGGGCAAGATACTGAACCCCAAATTGCCCCTGATGTGTACATCAGCGTGTGAATGTGTGTGTGTTAGTGAAAAAGCACCAAAAAGCCTTAGAATGGAAAGATCAGTATGAATGTGTGTGTGAGAATGGGTGAATGTGAATTGTAGTTTAAAAGCTTTGAGTGGTCAAAAAGACTAGAAAAGCGCTATATAAATGCAATCCATACACAGAAGCATCAAAGACCTCACACAGTCATGATAAAAAAAAAACAAACTCAGGAGGAGAACTGGGTGGTTGATGAGGAGTCTCCAGATATCTCACTGAACACCTATGGGAGTTTTTGGAGCAATGTGTTAAACAGTGCTCTTCACCACCCTCACCTTCAGAACACTAGTGCCTTAGATGCCACCTCCCTACAACTCATACAACACTACACATTTTGCCACCAAATATAACCCTGGCAGCAAATAGGTTTCGCCAGAATAAACTGGACAAGATCTTTCATAAGTTCCATTTTAAGAAGCAGGGTCAATATAGGTAAGCCTTGTGTCTCATTGTAAGGGAAGATCATCGATTCAATATCAGCACCTTTCTTACTTATCTGCACAATGGCAGCTACAATAGACAATGCTCTCTTCCATGAAAAGCACAGGCTACATGCCCATCCACCACACGCAGACACATTCATCCCCATCTGGGCCAGTGTTTTCTGATGCACCCCCCCCCCACCCGCCTTTCTCCACACTGCTTCAGTGAGACTGATGTTTTCCCTCCCTGGAGAGTGTTTTCAGATCACATCCAGAGGTGGAAAGTAGCAGCTCGGCATGGCTGGAAGGCCGGCATAGAGAGAAAGAGAGGTGTGATGTCACTGCATTCAGGTACAGAGCCAATGAGGCTGGCTGCCTGTGACATTATCTGTTTGATGGCACTGAACAAAAAAGACGGAGTGATGGACGGGAGGGAGTGGAGAGGAGAGGCGGAGTCAGGAGGAGGCAGGGAATTGGGATGGTTTTGAGGGAGGGTGAGGGGTAAAGGGAGGCACTTGAACTGGTGGGGCATGGGGGGGGGGGGTCGGGGAAGGGCAGATTGGTTGCCATTTAAAAATGACAGCTGGCTAATGTCTCAGTGTCCTAATATCACAGTTTTGTTACATTTGTTTACATTTCTTTGATAAATACAGGCATGCAATATATAATACAATGTTCTGAGACATGTGAATAAACAATAACACAAGAATGCAGAGCTGTAGAGATTTTTACAACAACAAAAAAAAAAAAACTCTTTTCATTGTAATGGTGGATGTCGCCTTGCCAACTTCATTTCCATTTCATGTCTATTTTAAAGCCAGTGTGACAGGGAGCTTCTCTGGTGGGCAGGGCTCCAAAGGCACCAATTGGAGGTGTCATGTGGAATCATTTCATTACCCTGGGTGAGGGAATTAACCTTGACGTTCAGTAGCAGGGTTGTAATTTAGGATTCACAGTGTTAAAGAAGATTGCCTGTCAGGTTTGATCCAGTGCCACCTTTTCACTGCGCATGCTCCAGGGTCTCCATCTACCGTTACATATTTGAGGGTTGTTTTAGGGAACATTTGTCAAAGTGTCCTTGGGCAAGAGAACCCCCAAGCTGCCCCCCCCCCCCCCCGACGTACTATATGTGTATGTGAATGGGTTAATGTGACTTGTAGTGGAAGATCAGATATTAGGAGGTAAATTAATGAAATTCAAAAAAAAAAAATAAAAATCACACATTTACATTCATTAACAACATATCATGTCATGTCATCGTCTGCCGCTTCTCTGGGTCCAGGCCCAGGACGCAGGGGCGACTGCTGTCCTACGGCACCTCCCATGGGTGGTGGGCCCATGGGAGGCGGTGCCGCCCATGAGTGGGGCTCAAACCCACAACCCCGAGAAATTGAGTATCGTGCTCTACCAACTAAGCTAACCGGGCGGTCATTAACAACATTTCTTCATTAAATTAATTGAAAATGTAAAATGACTTAGAATATGAATGCCCATATCTATGCTGAATCAGACTTTGGTGGCTATAAATGTTCCTCCTGTCCATACAGCAGGCGGGTCACCCATATGAGCCAGGTTCTGCTCAAGGTTTCTTCCTGTTAAAAGGGAGTTTTTTCTTGCCACTGTCGCCTTAAGTGCTGATCTGGGGTCAGGCTCTGGGTCTCTGTAAAGTGCTTTGAGACAATTTTGATTGTGAAAGGAGCTATATAAATAAAATTCAATTGAATTGATGGTTTCAGGTGATACAGCATGTTTGTCTGTGAATTCTTTGATTCTGAAAACTTGTTCAACTCTTAAATCGTCTTCTGGTTCACCACATATGCCATAGTATACTATACTTCCTTATAACCAGGTGACAGTTGCTGTAGTTTATCCCTCGTTGGTCTAATCACACTAAGTACCACTGTTATCTATTGTTTATGCAGAGAGTTGTTCTTCTGTTTGCAGTGTGTCCTCAGTGATGCGGCAAGTGTTTGTTTTCCACAAAATACCAATTAACCCAGTCCACAGCTTGCCTCCTCTGTGTTGGTACATGGGATTACTCTCTAGATGACTTGGCACTGTTCCTGTTGTCAAAGTCTACAACATGACATTTCAACCCCCCCCCCCAAGCGATATTTAGTTGGTTTGGTCTCCCCTGACTGGAATGTAATATGACGGCTTACAGCACAGAGCACTGCTGAATGCAAGATGCTACAAAGCTCAGATCAGTATGTGTTTCTCATGAAGGTTGTCCCAGTCTCACTGGGCTGTCGTAGTGCTCCATCTTTGCTTGCTGTTTGATTAGATTTGCTGTTTCAACTCTGCCCAAAGACTAAGCTGCTTCAATTTGCACCAATTCGTTTGGGTATGAACACCAATGAAAACTGCTGACAGAGATTCCGTGTGGATTCCCAAGGTGTTTTAATGCCTCGAGTGCACAAACTTAATGCAGTTCAGGTCCACTGTCTCAGGGTGGTGGTAGAAGTTTTACAGATCCAAACGTCTCCACATCAATCCAAAACTGTTGGCATGGCAAACAAAATGGATGGCCCTGCAACATCACTTCCTGGCATGGGTCTAGTCGAGGTCATGTAAGCCTCTCCAATAGTGTTACTGAAACTATAATCGCTAGTAGCTCAAATATGAAGTGTCCTCTCTGCGCACTATTTAAAGATACATACAGTCAGTGTACATACCACACATTGTCCATATTCTGTCTGCATATTCTACACACACTATCCAAGGTATTCTGCTCTCTGTGTCCAGTGTGTGTGTGTGTGTCTGTCAGCAGGAGAAGCTGTACCATGGCTGAACAGCCCAACATCTTCATTCACTGCCTGTCACAACAATCCGACACACTCCTTCATCTCAATACCGGAACCATTTACCATTTACAGAGGCCTGTGTATATGTGTGTGTGTTTGTGAGGACGCAGTGTGGAGACATACGGCCTGAGGACAGTATCCTGTCACGCTGATCAATTTGCTTTCAGTCCTGCAGGTGCTCGACGCTTTTGCTAATCTAATCTAAAACTGCTATGCTATACTGTACAGCTGAAAAGATGTGAGTGTGTGTGTATGTGAGTGTGTGTGTATGTGTGTGTGTGTGTGTGTGTGTGTGTGTGTGTGTGTGTGTGTGTGTGTGTGTGTGTGTGTGTGTGTGTGTGTGTGTGGGAATGGCAGGGCAGGAGGAACAATGCAAGTTCCACATCGAGATATATAACAATCATATTGTGCATGAAGACAGAAAAGTGCACAGATGGACCCGCAAAGGGACTGAAAGTCCCTGTCCTTTAGCCCGCAGCCTTGACAAGCTTCACTATATAGCACTATCAAGGTCTGACCTAATGTGAAATGAATGTGGTCGACTTGCTAGGGGATAACATGACATTTCCTAACATATGACATTTCCTGACAGTGACTGAACATTGGCACACTGGCCTGTACACGTCTTCAGGGCAAGACTCTTATCAAACATGTGACGTTTGGGGCAGACTGGACAATATTTGACTATATTTGACTTACAACTTTCACAGTGACAAATCAGAATTCACCATGCCATCACAAATGCACCATTCAGTAAAACCTAAAAGGCAATTTAGCATTGTGAAGACCTTCAGATTACACTGAAAGAGACAGAGATGACACAGCAGAAACAATATTACATTAAAATAACTATAGCCATGGTGAATGCTGAATTCTGATTGGCTGGAGGTTGTGTATCATATTCAGATAACAGTTCTGACAGGTTTCACTTCCCTGTTTTCCACTGATTTTCCATCAGCCTTCTAACTACCTCCATCATGTTATTTTGGTGGTTTCTAGCAAACAATGTGTAACAACAAAGTAAGACTGAATAAATCAGATCCATTTTTAACTGTGGTTTAACATGTGACCTGGATCTGCACATCTTATCTGGACCAGTAAAAATGCATCCTACTGTAGGGCTAAATGTATTCAGAACATATAATATCACTGTGTTTGATATCTATAGATAGATTTCTTTATTAATCCTTTATTTAATCCATTAGAAATTCATGCTTTTTGTACATTTTTTGTGTTGCAGCAGCCACATAACATGAATCACAAAAACAACGAGGTAGGTTAATAACAAACATTGCAGTTAAACACAGAAATCTGTACAGTAACTTAACTGATTAAATAAAGAATAAAAATTTAAAATAAATATAGATAGAGAAAGAAAATAGAGATTAAAGATAGACCCATAGCTATACTGTGTGCTGAATGTAGACTGTGCAATGGTGGTAATATTCTATGTGCATAGTGCACATAGAATATTACTACACTGTGCATTAGTGCAGTTGCTGTATGTAGACAGAGCCACACAAACCTTGAAAGACCATTAAATCTGATATATAACAGACGTAATACATAATATCATCAGTAAAAAGTCCAGGTGATCAGTCTGTCCTTTATAAGGAAAACTACTGATGGACAGAACTATAAGGAGTTAAAAGCCATAGTTTCTGTGCGTCCCTGAACAGAATATGTCATACACCTATCTATCCATCTGTCCACCGTTGGACTCATTTGTCCCACTACCATATTTACCAATGAAAAAACAATCATTTAATCCTTGAGGCTTGTATCACGCAATACCAGTTGTGTGAGGGGATACATATCAGTGTTTACCAACCCTTACAAATGGCAAGCAAGCATGGCAGAACTCTGTGTGTGTGTGTGTGTACAGAGCAGCTGCTACTCTCTGGGTGTCTCCTAGGACCACAGCAGGTCTCTGAACGTTTGTTGTGTGTGTGTGCGTGTGTGTGTTTGCTTATAAAGGACACTTCAATGAGATGCCAACAAAACCATCAGACAAAGGCCCAACACACAAATACACACAGACACACACTCTAGCTCTCTCTCACACACACACACACACACACACACACACACACACACACATATTGTCTTACTGTCTTTGTGAGGACACTCTTTGATAGAATACATTCCCTAGCCCTTTGTGGCTTAGGTTGGAGATGTGGGTATGTCTCCTAACCTAAACCACATTCTAACCCTCAGTCTTAACCCCCAAAACACATTAATGATGGTTACAGGTGCAGCAGAGGAAACCTCTCACCCCACCCACTGAGAGTGTCAGACAAGGCCTGACATCTTTAGCCTCTTTAATTTGCAGTGTCATTCCACATATACAGTAAACCTTAGTACAGCACAGCCTAAAGGTTATAGTTTAGTGTGCAGTGTGAGACTGGGACACAGCTGTAGGTGTTTATTCAGGCAGGACCAAAACTTTACCATAAGCTTCACAATACAGTATCAGTTACATAAAGCTAACATTGAATAATTTTGATAAAAAGCAATTTAAGGGGCCCAGAGTGTTCTAATAATTTTTAAGACATTTCCTAAAGAGAACCATATCATTTGGTACTAATTACAGGGGAAGTAGAAAAAGTTTCCAAATGGTACACTTCAGTTAATTAATTCCAATCCAATTAATTGCTCTTGCATCTGTGCACAACAGATCAGCTGAAATGTCAAATGTGTCTGCAGGCAAACTTGACATATATGGAAAAATAGATCATGTAATATGTATGGAGTAATAAAGGAGTGATAGAAGTGATGATTTGGATTTGAGTGGAGTGGAAAGCTTAGAAACTGCTCCAGATGCATCTGATCACACTACACAATAGTGTAACACCTGAGATTGGAGGGTCGATCCCTCGACCAATCACAATTGACATGGGTGGTGGTGGTGAAGGAGACATGCCCCCCCCCTCCCTTTTGCGACCATGGCTGTGATGCCCCTGAGCAAAGGCACCGATCCACCCCAGCTCCCCGGCACCATAGTAGGCAACCCTCTGCCCCAGCGTCTTTAGTGCATGTGCATATTTTGTGTGTATGTTTCGTTCATGTGGTGTGGGTAAAATGCAGAGAGTAATTTCCACGTTGAGGGATAATAAAAGAAATAAACTTAACTTAAATTTGCTTCCCCATTTAACCTTGCAAGATAACCTGTGAATGGAGAACTGTTGTAAAAAGAAATCTCTTTGTGTGTGTTGAAGAGCTGGCATTTATCACGTGAAGAGCAGCCACCGTTTCTCCGTATTGTTCTGATGCTTGTGCTGTTAGTTCTCATAGTTCAAGGTCAGGAAGCATTTCTATTCAGAGCTTTATCATTAGACTAGATGATGAGCTCTGACAATGGCTCAGGGACAGATCGATGTACCTGGCTGGGCCTCTTTCATTGGCTGCTCTCTCAATCAATAGTCGCTGTCAGACTCAGCATGAGCCCAGCGTGTCCCGCCTGCTCTGATTGGTCTTTGACTGGGAGGCAGAGGTGGAAAAGAGAAGTGTTTATTACTTGATGAAATGCAAGGTAGCAAATATATCAGGCTTCATTATAGAAATGTCTTAGTAATGTTCCACAAGTAAGTGTATGGGATGCCTCACTGTGGAGGAAGTGTATACACGGCCAGTTTGAGATGCAATGCTCATGAAGAGCTGACATAGGGATGAGTATGAAACAATGTCCCCGCTGCACATTATACAATAATTCAAACTGTCCTTTGACCCCGGAAAGAAGACTGAAGCCACCAGATGATGTGCTTTAAGAGGGCTAAAATCACATGCACGCAGTTATCCTAAGATGTAACACTCGACCTCTCAGAGCAGAGATTATAAGAGAAGCCCATTTAACCAATGACACTGATGTTAGCTTGTTCTGCTGCCCCCATGTGGCCAAAAACTGCGTGTGATTTTAAGGAGGAGTATTTTGTATTTTTGAGGAACAACAGTGTATCTGCCAGGTACAGTTGATGAGTTTTAATCTCTGCAAAGGCAGGATGGAACCAAACTTGACAACCTGTGATGTCAACAATAATAATAATGAAAAGAATAATAAGGAATAATGAAAAAGACATCTATTTAAATATTCCAGTGTTAGTAAGCGGGTTGTTCACTGGTTGCTTATGTAAAAAGTGCTGAAACTACTTCCATCACATTCAGTTTCTTGGGCTGTTGTTCAGACCCACGTCAGCACATCTGTACAGTAGAGCAGCATCTGTACTCTCAGCTTTGATGTCTAATTGCTCTAACTTCAGCTTTCTGCTCCCACAGAGGGAAAAAAAATCCTGTGTAAGAAACACTGCTGTGTGTGAGAGAGAGATTGTGTGTGTGTGTGTGTCAGTAGCCCATGTGTAGGGATTAAACACAGTCGACAACAGAATCAATGTGTTTTCCTCTGACATGGCCGAGCAGGATGATGCCTTATTGCCCTGGGACCTTGACTAGCTGTCTGCTCTGTCTCTGAACTGAACCTGGAACAATGTTATCTCCATCTCTCTTCTCTCTGTCTCTCTGTGCCTCTGACTGCTCCTTTATCTCTTCATGTTGCTCTGCTGCCACCACCCCCACTTCACTTTCTATTTTCCTGAGCTTTCCTGAGCTCTGGCTCTCAATTATTTCCCCTGATTTGGATCCTTCAGGTAAACAATACATGTGGCTAATTAATCTTTTATGTATACCGTGTGTGAGTGCGTGCTTCATGGCAGGGAATAAAGAAAGCCCTTCTTATTACTTGGGGGAATTTGCCATTGAGGTGCTTATTGTGACAGACGGCAGATGAGGGGAAATTAAATTTTCATTGCCAGTGATACCTAAGAGCATAAAGAACGTCTAAAAGCCTGGCTCTGATATAACACGGTGACAGGGATATGAGTGTGGTGTGTTGGGGGGACTGTGAACTGCCTTGACTTGGTGTGTAGGTTGGTTAACCTTTCATCAAAGAATGTGACAACTATGTACACAGGATTATTAAAGCTTTTACCTGCTGATGCTTCTGTGGCTTTACAGGCTTTAAACAATTTACACAATAATACTGACTGTGGCTGGACTGGTGAAACTGAGTGAAATGTCTAGAGGAAGACTGAACAGGATTTTTAAAAGGCCCACACAGTAATGCTGGAAAATGAATCATGGAAGAATTTGACTTCAAATGGTGAGTTACTGAAAACTATGCCCTGCTTCTCTTTACTAACTTATTTTCCCAGCTACATTGTGGTGACAAATGTAATTGCTATCGACCTTTTTTTGTGAATGAATGAAGTGACACTTCAGTATGTGGTTCACATCCAGATTCCTGTCCTGTAGTCTGTAGTTTTAATGAAACTTAACCATAAATAGAGCTGTTTTAGTGGCTTCTTTGCCCTTGACTATTTAATAAGACATTTAACAGGCTGCAAACAAACAAGAAGAGTAAATAATCTGACTTTGACTTGATTTACATGTAACTGAACATCTTCATTGTCTGTGATCGTCAGCATATCACAAAATTCTCCATCATTTGATTTCACTGATGAACCTTGTCTACCAACAGCAAAACATATTGCACCCTTAATTTCATCCCACATTCAAGTAAAGTTGGAATAATTTTGTTTTCAGACACATTCCTGTTTTAATTCCTTCTAATTTCTATCAGTAATCACATTGGAAGTTGGAATTGATTACCACTCAGTTCTCAGTTTGATGTCTACATACTACATGTACAGTTATGTGTCTGTGTGTGTGTGTGTGTGTGTGTATGCACACATGCTTGTGTATACTAGGGCTGCTCATTAAGCCTCTGTGGTGTGGGCTCACAGTAAAAAAAAAAAAAAAAAGTCAGGCCATATGCAGCTTATCAAGGTCGCGGGAACACACCTTGGTGCACACACTGCAACACACTACAGTACCTCACACCACACTATAGCACACACTACACTACACATAAAACAAATGTCAAGGACTGCCTTTTTTCACCTATGTAGCATTGCCAAAATCAGACACATCCTGTCTCAGAAAAATGCTGAAAAACTTGACTTGTCCATGCTTTTGTTATTCCTAGATTGGATTATTGCAATTCCTTATATTATCAGGCTTCCCCAATATGTCTCTAAGGATCCTCCAAATGATCCAAAAATGCTGCAGCACAAGTACTGACAGGAACCAGAAAGAAAGATCACATTTCTCCTGTGTTAGCCTCTCTACACTGGATCCCTTTAAAATCCAGAATAGAATTTAAAATCCTGCTCATACAAAGCCCTCAATGGTCAGACGCCATCAAAACTTTAGGAGCTACCCCATTAGAACACTACATTCCCAGAATGCGGGCGTACTTGAGGTGCCTGGAGTGCCTCCAAAAGCAGAATGGGAGGCAGTGCCTTCAGCTATCAGGCTCCCCTCCTGTAGAACCATCTACCAGTTTGGGTTCTGGAGGCAGACCCCCTCCCCATGTTAAAGAGTAGACTAAAAACTTTCCTCTTTGATAAATCTCATAGTTAGGCCTAACGAATGCTTTCCTTGAACCATCCCCTAGTTATGCTGCTGTAGGCTTAAATTGCTGGAGGAATTCCCATGATGCACTGAGCTCCTCTCTTCTCCTCCCTCTCTCCATCTGTTCTCATTCATATCCCATTAATGCTTGTTACTAATTCCGCTTCTTCTCTTTCCTGTAGTTTTGTTCTTTCTCTCCTCTTTTCTCTTCTCCTGTCCTCAGAGCTGTAGAGTCTGGATCTGCGGATGTGGGCCACCTACCGCCCCATAATTAGTCTTATTAACTATTATTATTAGTCATATTATTGATCTTAGTATCAGCAGTTATTATATGTTAAGTTAATATTTGTATTATTATCAGTCCTATTACTTACCCATTGTTGTCTTCTTACCTACCTGAAAGCCAAACATGCTTTGTAATGAGCATGTATCACAGTTTGCTACCATGCCTTCACTGATGAAGCAGGCATTCTCATATTGTAGAGGTTGTGACTGTTCCCAGATAGGCCTCTGCCCTCACTTGTGTTTTCAGATAACAAAACAGTTACAAAGTCTTCATCCTGTTTAGTTTATTGGCAGATGGAAACAATGAAATGGTCCATCAGAGCCATCACCTGCTACAGAATCTTTAGTTACTCTTTACTTATAACTGGTACTCATCAATGTCACTGGAATATTAAACAAAGAAGTTTTAGTCATAGAGCTCAATCTTAAGAGAGGGGACGGAGGGAGCAAGAATGAGGGAACAGAGCCAAACAGATGAAGGGAGTGGACAAACAGAGGAAGGAGGAGAGGTTATCGATGTAGGAGGACATGGGAGGATGGAGAGCACTGAGATGGGATCTGGCCCATCTGTGTTGTTCTGTGTCAGTTGAAGGGCTTTTTCCATCATCTGCCAGCGTCCTGTGGAGAGACACCTGCTGACGGCAGGAAGATCCTCTCAGCTGGGTCAGAGTCTCCTCCACATGTTTCCTGCAGGATGCGTCAGAGCCAGTTAAAGACTGGAAGGAGCGCAGATGGCTGATAGCATCAGAAAGTAATCTAGTGTGAAAACAGAGCTCTTTAGCTCTGTTAAACACTGTAGTGTTAGAATGCAGGTCAGATTGGAAGGGAAGGCAATGGATTAGACTGGGTGTCAAATGCAGCAACTATGAGATCTGACAAACCAGATTCAGGACATAATTGTAACAATGATTTCAACAATGATTTGAAACTAAATTGACACAAAAATTTAAACAGGTGGAATGCTGCAAACTAAACAGGACAAGGGACAAAGGAAATACAAAGGTCAGGCTGTGGTGTCTCCTACCTTTGTTGCCTTCTAGGCAACAAGACAAGATTACTGTTCCAGCTAAGAAATGCTCCAGCAAGTAACCTTTTCGAGAAAGGTTTTGGCTTTTGTGCAGAAGATGCAGCTTATTAATCAGTCAGCTGTAGAGCTGGTTTTGTTACCTTTAGAAAGAGCCAGACTAGGTGCTTCCCCCTGTTTCCAGTCATGCCTTATGCTAAGCCAAGCTAACCAACTGCTGATTGTAACTTTGTATTAAACAGATATAATAGTGGTTATTGATCTGAACATCTAATTCTCAGCAAGAAAGCTAATAATCCCATTTCCCAAAAGCTAATAATCCTATTTCCCAAAAGTAACAGACCCAAAAGTAACAGCCAGCAACATCTAACCCTAACCCAGTAAAAGGGTTAGGGGTTAGATGGGCTATTTCATTTTTCATTTTTCAATTTAATTTATTTCGGTTACATACATCTTATAAAATAAACAAAAATAATTTCACACAAATGTCACAGTCAATAACCGAAAAAGGAATAGGCTGAAGCACAAAGCTTATTATTGCCTATCCTATACCATCCAAGGAATAACCCAGAATATCAACAGCAAAACAAATAAGGAAAAAAAAAGAAAAGAAAAGAAAGAAAGAAAAGAAGAAGAAGAAAAAAAAGAACTACATTATACCTAAATTCTAATCCTAAACTGTTTTGCATTTTATTGACTCTCATTATAGGAGTTAGTTACTTTGCATTTTAAAGTTTTCTTAAACCTCAACAGGGAACTACATAATTTCAATTCATCTTTAAGTCCATTCCACAATTTGACACCCAAAACTGAAACACATCTATATTTTATATTTGTTCTCGCTTTACATGTTTCAAACATAAACAATCCTCTTAAAGGATAATTTCCTTCTCTTAATTTAAATAAAGTCTGAATGGAAATAGGAACACTATGTTTAATGACTTTTTACTCAAAACAAATCAACAAATGAACAAACAAAAATAATTTTGTCTAATTACCCCTTCAGCCCATCAATGTGATGTGATTAAAGAATCGATTGCGGTAACAGTGGAAATGGTAACAAGGTTCATTTGAAAACATGAACACATAGGACTTTGACCTTTGTGGAATGTCTTGCCTGCCATGGCACGAGGATCATTTCCAGCCTCATCACACATCTTCTCAAACTACTGAACAGCACCGTCTGCTGCCCATCATAGTGCACTCCAAGGATGTTTCTGTATGTATGAGGTCCCGCTGCAGCCTGAAGATACACATTGAATCCACCTTGTATCATCACCACCACAGTATTCTGCACAGTACTGCACAGTCAGAAGGCCTGGAGGCTCCCAGCTTTAAGCCAAAACTACAGTTTCAAATGCCAATGTATACTTTACTGTAGAACTAATCTCTCTCTCTCTCTCGAACACACACACACACACACACACACACACACACACACACACACACACACACACACACAAATGCACAGTCCTGGACATCAGGAGAGCAATTCAGACTTCACAGATAAAACAGCTAAGTCCTTTCGTTAGCTTCTCAACTGTAATTAAATGGGTTTTTTTTTTTCATTTAAATATTCTGAGTTGTGAAAACAAACTTTTAAGCCTTTGGAATTCCGTACTTTGGTTGTCCCAACTCAAATCTCTGGCACCCCCCAGTGGAAGTTCAGACACATCACATCCAGATCCCTGTATTATGGGTTGTGTGTGGTAGGAGTCTTTCAACCTTTCACTATGTTTGAAGCTGGTATCACTGACACATGGATTTCCTTCTTTGCTGTCTAAATTCTGTGTTGGAAATGGGTCAGTAGTTGTAGGCAGAGCCTTCTGCCTTTATCTAGTGTCTCTTCCATGTTCCCCTTCGTGGTGTTTGTTGTTTGTCCCTGTATGTTCTCTCCACCTGTACGTGTGTTTGTCTGGACACAATGTGGGGACCTACGTTTCCTGCCAACTCACCTGCACACCTGCCTGGAATCTCATTATAATCCCACCAACAGCCTGTGATTCTTTAAGACTTCTTTCCGCTCCTCATCAGTTTGTGTGATATCATCTCCTGGTAGAACTGTTGGCTGACTTTCCTGTGATTTGACTTACCTGCTTGAGAAACTCTTGAATTGTTTTGTGGATTACTTACCTGTATTCTCAAACCTGCTCAGGCACAAACACCTATGTACTAAAATGCAGCATTGCAAAATGAGTTTGAAATAAAATGAGCGTGGTGTCTGCTGAGGAGTCAGGCTTGTTTCCACAGAAAAACAGAATTTGTTTTCCGGACAGTTCATGGGTAAAAATCTGCAATGCAAGCGCTTTACAAATGGCACCTGTGCAGCAAGGAGGGCATGTGTGGAAGTATTTATTTATTGTCTTAATTTATTTATGCATGTATTGATTAATCAATCACTCACTAAGTCTTAAGATCCTGGTAGGCCTGCTGTGTAGAACTTGGACCTGCCAAACATAGGAATATATAGTTTATCCAGCAAACTGTGAATAAGAATACAACATAAGAATAACCATTTTTATATTAAAAAAAGAAATCACTGGTAAACAAAGGAAGAGACTAAAGTCTGTTCAGCCAATAACAAAAAAATGAGGAAAACCAAAAATGTTCACGTAGGGAAAAAACATAAAAAGACAGGGATTCATACATGAACAAAACAGCAAAAGGAGGCAAATGACAGGAGGCGAACAGAGACAAACTCACAAGGAGACAGGGGAACACTGGGGGACTGGGAACAGGTGACACACAGTAGGGCAGGGCAGAAAACTATAAAATGCTTTCATTTTGATTTTGAAGTATGTAATAGAATCTCCTGGCCATTTGGAGCATAAACTGTCTAGATAGGCTTTATTGTCATCTGAAGAGAATTATTCTGTGTTTTGAAGAGAGAGGCTTTCCACTGTGACAGGTCACATGATTGACGATTGATGATTTACCGATTTACTGATCTCTAAGAAAGAGATGTTTGTTTTACTTTTCTGCTAAAAGTTACATGTCATCCTTGCTGCACCCCAAAACTGTTAAACTGGTTACATGCCAAAGTTTTTGTGTGGTAGAAATTAATAAATATGAGTATTCAGGATTTTAGTACTCTGGTTATATTTTGTACCTTTGGTGAAAGCAAACCTAATAAGAACTGGTTAGTCTTAACAACTGTATAAGGTGAAAATGTGTCAGTGTTTTATCTGTAGCTTGTTTCTACTGTCTGAATGTGTCTGGAAATAAGAAACACAACAGAAACAAACAACAACAAAACAAACAAATAACAGATTCTTAAATGTGTCAACATTGGTATGAACATGGTTGTGTTACAGCTACACCTGCCATGTGATTTAACATCAGGGCCTGTGTGTTCATCATGAACAACATACCCAACAACAAACGTTTTATAAAAATTTGTATTTATATTTGAACAGAGTCTCAAGTTTATAGTTTCAGTTCCAGCGTAGCTTAACTCTTTGGTTAAATAAAAGAGTGAAACACTTCTTTGGCTGTGGCCGGCGAAACACAAGCTCGAAAAACAATGAGCTGACTCCTCCCCCTCCACAGCTCACCTCTGCGGAGGGAGGAATTTGCATATTGCTCCTGAGCAGGCACTGATCTGTGCGCCACAGACGCATGGAAACCACAGAGTCCAAAATCTGATCCACTGAGATAAACACAGTATTTATCTGTATAAACCTACACTGCATCAGATTATGCTGATAATATATTTATGTTTTATAGCCCTTGAGTCAGTAATATAGACTAATGCATTTAGAGAGATTGAACCATGGGCTGTCTGCCTGTAAGGCTATACCCAAATGAAGCTATGATTGCCAAATGTTTCCTCAGGCTTCTTATTAGTTTGAGGTCAACATCCAGTGTATAAAAAATACAATATACTGATGTTCTACTTTCTCCATCCATGAAAATATAATTGGCCCTGACAGTCAGTTAGAACAATCACATTAACTCTACAGTCGTTCACTACACCTTAATACACTAATCATTCAGTGTGGTTTTTAGACTCAAAAACATTGACAAACTTAATATTTTCATATGTCACATGGACCGTCAACAAATGTTCTGTCAGTAATACAGAAAAAATAAATACATCTGGATATATATAAGTATCTGTATATATATTATTTCATTGTCCATTCAGTGAAAACTATTCCAGTGTCTTTGATCCATTAATCCATCCGTTGATCTGAGATCTGGACTGAGACACACTGTAGATTTGAACAGATTATATCTTACACTCTCACAGTAGAAATCATTTCATATCATCTGTGCATCTTCTTTGTGGTAGCTACAGTTGTGTTCCCTTTCAAGATGCCATCACTGGAACACACTACATGCTGTGTTGTTGCATACAGAGGCAGGTCCGTGACATGTTTTGTCTAGCTTAGCACAAAAGCTGAAAGCAGGTGGAAACTGACTGCTGTGTGAACACTGAAGCTGAAAATATTATAAAGGACTACGGGCTAGACCTGCTCTATAATGAGAAGTGTGCTGAGATAACTGGAGCTACAGAAATAAAACTCAAGTACAGGATGGGACTAATGTGAGGACAGCAGGTCCATTGCAAAAGAGTTGGTAACTGTGGCCTGAACTATGACTGGGTCAGGGGGAGAAAAATCACATGCATGTCACTTTAGACTGGATCAAAAATCATTCATCACAGATCGTTAGGAGTTACAGCAGTGTTCAGTTGTGCTAAGCTAGGGATGGATCATATATCAGTGGACACGCAGATGCCATGTAAGACAACATACAAGAAAATTTCCTGTCAGAATGTTCCATTTAAAATGTATCATTCCTTAATTCAAAGTCCAGTTTCAGTCTGGGGTAGTAATTTCGGCCATTGTTCCCGCCGAAGCAACTGCTAACATATGGAAACATGGTGACATCACTCAAAGGAAGTCAGACAGACACAGTCAGATAGTGACAGTCAGTCACTATCAGACAAGCAGACAGACAATCAGACAGGTTCTGAACAGACAACAGTTGCTGTGCTCCCAGATCTCAGCAGTTGTTTTTGTGAGTACAATTTAAATGCTGAGAGCAACAACGGCCAAAACGACAAAAATAATGTTAAACTGTGACAAACCAGCATAGTAAAGAAGACTAATACTTCTCGTTTGACATTTTTATCACTGTAAATCCTCACAACCCCGAGTTATCGTTTATCGACGTGAGGCTAGATTTATTAAAGGAGGTTTCTGGTTCTAAATCCCTCAGATGTCACCTCATTTACCTCGCAACCAACCATCTTGCAGACTCTAGGTCCAAGATATTCTGTAATGTTTCAATGTTGAACAAAACTGAAGTGACAGTGCTTGGATCAAAAGCCTACAGGGACACTGTAAGGCAGAACTTCAGTCTCCTGGGATTTTCAGTCCACTCATGACACCAGAAGTCTGGGAGAAATCTTTGATTCAGACCTGAATGTTTCAGCAAAATCACCAAATCAGCTATCACACAGATCAGGAATGTTGCCAAGATCTATTCTCTGATGCTCTCACTGATGCAACACTCATTCATGCTTTTGCCTCTAGACTATCAACTCCTGCCAGCTTGCACATAATACTGCAACTAAGGTTCTAACAAGAACTAGAAGCATATGAGCACATTTCCCCTATTCTTGCCTCATTGCACTGGTTATCTGTGGTTTACAGAATTTATTTTTAAAAATCTACTGCTTGTTTTTAAATGACTGAACAGCCTTGCCCCATCTTACACTACCAACCCTCTCGCCCCTTAGATATGCAGACTAGCTATTGCTCTGGGTTCCCAGGGCAAGGCCTTAGTCATAGGGGACTAAGACATTTGTTGTCTGGGCTCCTCAAGTGTGGAATACCTTTCCCTCAGGAATCAGACAAGCTACCTAAGAGTCCTCTTTTAAAACCCTTCTACAAACTCATTTTATAAAAATGGCTTTTAATTAGAGTTTTTCTTTTGTTTACGCTTTTACTCGTTTATTTATTCTTAAGATTTTTCATTATTTCTTATCTTTGTTTCCATTTCTTGTTATATAATTTCTTATTGTACTGTCACATTCTGAAAACAGTGTTAACTGTGCTGTCTCAAAGAAGACATGATAAATGTGAATTTTTTGAACACATGGTTCTATGGGCTGAGCAGGCACACCCATAAAAGTCCTGTTTTTTATGTTTAGCTGAAAGGGTTGGGCCAAAAACATGATGTTTTTTTTTTTTTTTTAAATTCCAGTGTGAATATACAGTCTATTAAAGGATAAGGTATATCTCAGCTGTGTGGGTGAAAAGAGCTGCTGTCCATGAGCCAACTTCCCACGTGGTAGAGAAGTTCAGGGTACCAGTGGACGCCCTCTGCTTGGTGCACACTGCTGAACTCTTTCACCATCCCAACCAGTGACACAACTGAGCGCCACAGTCGAACCGGGGCGAAAGCCCAGTGTGCAAGGTCATGATCCCCAATCACTGCATAGCACGATGCCAAAACCTGGTCAGCTATGATGGTTCCATGAGAGGTTACAGGTGCATAAGACCCTTCATACTGCTCCACATAAACTCTTGTAACTCTTGCAGGGATGAGGTGGTCTGGCCGTTCATTCCCAACAACAAGAAGCCATTGTCCTGGCTTTACATTACTGGTAAACACAGCCCTGATGTCACTGTTGTTGGTACTGTTGCTGTTCATAACAAAGACGAGGTGAGCTGGAGTCAGCGTCAGTCTGCGCCGTGGCTCGTCAGTCTCCAGCACATGGAACTCTCGTGCAATCTGTTGGTCCTGGTCCATGAACATAAGAAAGTCACTGAAAACAAGATTTCCTTGTTGGTCAGCAGCCAGCACCTTATCCCCAACTTGGAGCTCCTTCATTGGTTTAGTCCTTCCATCTGCCAGTATCACCATGGATGAACCAGGGAAGCAACCTCCTGCCTTTGCTGCCAACGAGTTTTCTGTAATATTCAGAACATTGATGCTTATTATAGCTAATCAATAAATATTATAAGAATTATAATTCTGTTCAATTAATGGGCTGGTAACCATAAATACTGCCGTATCCTTAAAACAAACTTGTTTTGTGCCATGAGTTGTCCAACCTTATTCATAGTCAAAAGTGTTCATATGTGTTCTAAACAGTCACATTGGAAGAAAGGCTAATGATGCACTCTCTCAGACTGTCCCACCCTATTCTTGTCTTCTTGTCATAATGCTGTAAATGTGCTTTTCCCCTGATTTTTCATTTAGCACCACAGAAAGTCAAAGTTTTCAGTAAAACAGAGAGACAAATATTTAAGAATCTTTTAGTATAAGAATTCCTGAATTTTCCTTTGCGTTTGTGTTCCTGACTTTTACTCCTCTGTGGATGATTTTTGGTTGCCTGAGTTTTGTTTTCTGGCCTCATGGGCTTTGTATGCCAGTGACTTTTTTTATTTATTAAAAATCATCATCCCCAGACCCAGATGCCAGATGTTGGCATCAAAGGCAAAAAGCGATTGAATCAGTTGTGTGAAGAATAAAAAAAGAGAGCTTGAGAGAGATGTTTAAATCCTGCGTACTTCCTCACATCTTACACACCTGGCCAGTCACCATGGGCGCGATTGTTGGTTTTTCCATTCTGGAGGAGAGGAATTGTCCTGTGCAGCTACTTCTATTCTTAAAGGTGTGGAGGGAGGATTTCAGGTTTTAGATTCTGTTTGAGCACCCAACAAACATTTTGAAACACAATGACCCCCATTGCAAAAAGGGCCTTAAGTCATGCTAATAAGACAGCGTATGTAAGCCTCATGTAATTACAGATATAGTCCACACACCTGCTTTCACAGAGCAGTGGATGTGGGCTTTGGACTCATAGTAGACCCAGTCAAAGCCAGCCTCCACAGCCAGTCTTGACAGCATGCCGTACTTGCTTTTGTCTCGGTCTGAGGTGGTGATGTCCACCGCTCGGCCCTCATAATGCAGAGACTCCTCAGAGTGATGTCCGTCCTCATCCCAGCCCTCTGTCACCCGAAGTTTAACCCCGGGCCACTGATTCATGACTGAAATAGCCAAAGAGTTCAGTTTGTCCTTACACCTCTGAAAAGGGAGAGAAATGTCACAATTATCTTGTGTGTTTGTTGAAATATTAAGTTGCTTCAGTGTAACAGTATAAATGTCTTACTCCTAAATGTGTAAACATATGTAAAGGGTCATTCCAGTTTATTGTAACTTTGATCTTACAGCATTGCCAAAGTTTCTACCATTTAATAACACTCACATTTGTACTGTTGCTGTGTTATCAGAGGGTCACAATAAATAAAATAAGACCCAAGATGTAATAAACTGGAACTATCCTTTATCATCCATCAAATTTCATTCTGTAAACATGTTATTTAGACCATGTCTTCAATTGTCTTGTTATGATTTAGTCATGGTTGGTCGGAGCTCCGGAGCTTTTTTTTAAAAAATGTTTTAGCCTCTTTTAGCTCATTGTTTTTGTTTCACTGCTTTGGTTTACTCGCACAGCAGCAACGGGCAGCTGTTTTCAGTAGAAAAGCTCGGACCATCACTGTTCAGCTCACTATACATACAGTATATGCATACAGTGATGAGATCTATTGCACTTCCATAATGCGGCAATACTCACAAGAAATGGAGGGAATTAGAGAGTCACAACAGAAGCAGTGGAAGCTGAGATTTCCTGCCCCCAAAAGACACTGGCTCCTACACTTACCATTATGCAATGTGAGTGGTCCTGTCTGGTAAATGTCTCTCAAACTCCACACATCTAGTTTGTGACTTGATGATGTGATAGAGCTGAGTATTGAAACCAGGTATATAGTAAATCAGGTATTGCATCACTTATAACATATACATATCTATCATATACATATCTACACACACACACACACACACACACAGATATCTACAAATGTACTATCTTTATCTCCCATTTCTTTATATTTATCCTAATGTCTAAAACACACATATGCACACACACACACAGAGAGAGAGAGAGAGAGAGAGAGAGAGAGAGAGAGAGAGAGAGAGAGATGTATGCATGTACTCTTAAAAGCATTTATCTCCCATTTCTTTATATTTATCCTAATGTCCAAAACACACACACACACACATCTCTCGGCTCTGTACCCTAACGGAGGACTGGAGTGGAGAGAGCTGAAAATGAAAACTTACAATTCCATCTGACATATTCTGAGCTCACTGACAGTTGCATAACGGTAAAGAGTAGCCCTCTGATCCAGTTACTGAGAACTTCATTTACCGTGGTCGTTCATTTACCATACATCTGCAGACCGATGTTCTCTTGTGCCGCTTCACATCCGACTGTCATTCATCTGATCCACATAATTACACCAATATTAAATTCCACTTACATGACACACACTGAAATCACCGACCTGTGTCATGAGCCGGTCGGCGTTGGTGTTCTCCTCATCCTTAAAAATAATGTCGGGGTTGTAGTTGGGAGTCAGGTCCTTGAACCTCTCCGAGTTGCGGGTGATCTTGCCTTCGTACTTGCCGCTGGCTCCGAGGGTTTTCTCTGCCACGTTGGGAATGAACTGTTTCAGAGTCAGCGGTGTCAGTTTCTTGGGGTGCCTCCGCTTCCCGTATCCCCTGCCCGGTCCACAGCCCGAGATGACGGGCGCCAGCAGCAGGCAGAGGGACACCGACAGCATCACTCTCATCAGGACCATCTTCGGTTTACCTGGAGGATCCTGGGGGAGGTGACGTGCATCCGATAGATTTTAGTTTTAATCTCGTTAAAATCTCGTTTTAAGCGCCTTTCTCCACTACAATTGGAGAAGTGCAGGTGCCATAACTACTGTAGGTCTCTCTCTCTCTCTCTCTCTCTCTCTCTCTCTCTCTCTCTCCTCTCTCTCTCTCTCTCACTGACTGCCCTGAGAAAACAGTAGTGACAGTGGAAGAGTTTGACAGTCCTGCGTAACATAGGTATTATACACTGATCAGCCACATCGGTAATAAAACCTCGGACAGGTGAAGTAAAAAACAAAAAACCCTCCACTGATTCTCTCATTACAATGCCACCTGCCAAGGTGGAGATATATGAGGGTGGGGGATAAATGAGGCAGTAGCTGATGTGTCAGAAGCAGGAAAAATGGCCACACATAAAAATCTGAGTGATTTTGACAAGTGCCAGATTGTGATGTTTAGATGACAGTGTCAGGGCATCTCTAAACAGTAGCTCTTACTGGGTGTTCCCAGCAGGCGTCACAGTCCTGGGTATCCAAGGCTCGTCAGTGCACACAGGGGAGTGCAGGTTGGCCCGTGTGGTCCAGTCCCACAGAGCTGGCTATCATATTTCACTGTCAGAACACACAATGCATCACAGCTTGCTGCTTATGGGCTTCTAGTTAGAGGGCCCAGGCTGACTCCTGTCCACTGCCAAAAGCACCTACCGGGCACATGAGCGTCAGAACTTGACCATGGCGTGTTAGAAGAAGGTGGTCTGGTCTGATGAATCATGTTTTGCTTTTTAGATTTTTTTTTTTTTACCTAAACATTATTGCAGACCTGTACAAAGTACACTCGTTCATGGTAATTCAAAATAATGAGGACGGAAGATTTTTCATGAATGGAACATGACAAAGAGTTCAAGGTGTTGCCTTTGCCTGCAAATTCCCCAGATGTAAATTCGACCGAGCATCTGCAGGATGTGCTGGAAAAACAAGGCCAATAGGAGACAACCCCCCCCCCCCCTCTCTCTCTCTCTCTCAGTTTAAAGGACTGAAAGGATCTGATGTTAACATCTTGGTGCCTGACACCACAAGTGAAGTCCAAGCCTCAAAGGGTCAGACCTGTTCTGGTGGGAGAAGGGGGGACTCTGCACAACCTCAGGCAGCTGGTTTTCATGTTGTGGCTGATTGGTGTAAACAGCCCCAAATTATGATTTATCGTTATATAATGTGATCTTGACACTCCCACAAATCAAACAGAACATGGGGGCAAACTGGTGATCTTAACATGTTAAGTACTGAATCTAAAAATATGGAGTCAGTTGGAGAACCTGACTTCAGAGGAGAGCTTGGGCCCTGCTCATAGAGAGGAGGCATGGTGTTTAGTCTTGCTCTTGGATGAAAACATTGTCTCCTCCACTTTCAGGCATTTTTTTTAGTTTTTCAACTAAAAAAGCAAAAAGAAAGAAAAAACAATAAAGTCTAAAAGAGAAAATGTAGCATGGCTGTTTATATCATTTATATCCTGTTCAAAACAAAAGACTGTTTTCACTTCAAGTCCTGGTCTTTGGCGTTGACTTTGACACTTTGGGTCCTAAGAATTTACATAGCATAAATATGACAAAAGTAAATATGACAAAAAAACAATGATGCAAAACTAACAACTTTTGACCTCAAGATTAGGACTAAATCTAAACATAGTTTTGTCATTTGTCTTTGTCCTCTAGATTGACGCATACAGAAGTTTTCTGAACATGACCACCTTACCAGCAGGACCATATCATCTGTCTGTGCCTTTACCACTGAGGCACATCACTGCTGGAAATCGACATTACAGTATGCTTAAGGTTTGGGTAGGTTTAGGCAGACCATGGTTTGTGTTTGAAGTAGTGCTTAGTGAAGGTTAGGGGCCTTTCATTGTCATGGTTACAATAATAAAGTTGTTAATAAAGTTGGTTTGATGGTGGCCTCATAAAAGAAACCAACGCTGACTGTCTGTAGGAAAAAGGGCATAAACAGAGGTCACCTGACCCATCATCCACCCTGACCTCCTCTCTGGACTCTCTGGCCCAGCTTTTGTCTAACTACCATCTGATAGTAACTAACACATCCAACCCATTGAATCTGACTGTTTTCTAAAAACACTAAAAGTTGCATAAGTTCATTTCAAGCCACTTTGGGGCGCGAAAAAAAGTCAATGACGTCTTCAACAATGTTGAAGACAAAAGGAAAAGAATGAGGCTGATGATGATGTTAAAAAAGGCTTGAAGGTTCTGCTTGACAGATTTCATACTACAGGTACCCACTGTTTAAAAAAGTCAACATGGTGTACTGTGTTTCAGTGTGACAATCAATAACTGCTTCTGTCTTCATTCATAACGTGGCCCTTCATCAATTAACAACAAATACACATGCAGCTTCCAGGCATGAATTGTTCAAATGTTGGAATTGGAATTAGCATTTCTTATAATCCTGATCCTCAAACTATGTTAAGAACCTTAAGTGGGGAATCAGGCTGGTTAGTGCCTTTCAGCAGGAACGGTCACTGTGGGGCCCCCACTCTGTATTGATACATGCAAACACATGGGACAAAGGTCACTTAGAGGATCCAGAAACAATATATTTTTGACGGAAACCTTATCAAGATCTGTTGCTGTATCAGTATAGGAATAAATCACACATAATTATAGTTGTGATTATGATGTGTGTCTAAGTTCAGTGTTAAACTGGATTCAGTTTCAGTGTGTGCGCTGAAGCAGGAACACAGAGAAGCAGACCCAAATGCAGACTCAGGGGCAGGCCGATGTGGTGCAGTGCAGTACATTTTGATAAATCATAAAGAAACAAGCTTAAAGTGAGCTGGGTGGACGAGATGGACACAGAGTCCAGGGGACACCGACGACAGGAAAATACACACCAGGAAAACTACAGAGCACAAAAAGACAAATTGACACAAAGTGAGGGGAACACAGAGACCAGATACACAAGTGAAGGGAGGACAATGAGACACATATAAAAAATAATCATTTCAAAATAAAACAGGAAAATAATACAGGGTCCAGGCATGAAGTCAGTCAAGGGGCAGGTCGTGACAATGGTCCTGTTCAGACCTGGCATTAACATGAGTCTCTCGTGATCCCACAATAAATGGACTCTATGTTTTATAATTTAACATAGAGTTCATATACTGGAGATGAATTCAATTCAATTCAATCTTATTTATATAGCACCAAATCATAACAGAAGTTATCTCAAGGCACTTTCCATATAGAGCTGGTCTACACCGCACTCTTTATCATATTATCATATTAGATTTCATTGCCTAAAAAGTACAGTCGGACATTTTATGCTGTCAAGCAAGAAGATGGATTTTTATGAGCAGCCATCCATCTTCACCGGGTCAAAATTCTGAACAGCTGAACTGGAGGTTGATCTCATCCTAACAGGCGCTTTATGATTATGAGACACTAGGGAGTCGTATTCTAGTGTCATCATCACTGACCATGAGCGACTTTCTGTGAGTCCACAGTGAGCGTGTCTACCTCTCTTTGAACCAATCCAGGCAACAAATAAGATAAGTCAGTAAACAGTGTGTGTCGGGGGGGCTGCAGTGTGTTGCACTTTATAAGGTCCCATGGTCTCCGACCTTAAATCTGAACCTGTATTTTTAGCCTCACTTTTGGTTAAGACTAGCCTATAATAAATATTATATAAAGAACAGAAGCTGAGGTTCGGTGCTGTTTTTTCATGTATTTATGAGCATGACAAAGTCAACTGTGCAGTGCCCAATGCATCAAGGGTGTACTGAATGCATGTTTGCAAATTTGGTGGCTGGTCTGGTGCATATAGGCTGTGATCAGAAAGAGATACATTGTTATACACCATAGGCGGGTCTGTTAGAGGCAGAATTAACTTCTCAAAACTTAAGATTTTATTTCCATTTTTATGAAACATACAAAATGTGGCATAATAAGTGCCATAGGCCCCGGTCAACAAATAAAACAAGTAAACAAACAAACAAAAATTGAGGGGACATAAGAAATCAGTTTAAGTACATCCAAAGACAACAGTACTTCTTATAAAGAGAAGAGGGGGAGGGGAGCTTTTAAACCCTTTTAGCCCGGTGAACCTTTTCCCTTTAAAATAGTATTCTATCAGAGGCCACCGTATTTCCATACATTTGTTGTCATTACCCTTAAACCTGGTACTTAATCTTTCCATTGGGAAAACCCAGAAAATTTCCCCCTTTTTTTTCCTGAATCCAAGTAAATAATATACATTTCTTTGCCAAAAACAAAAAAGTTTGTTCAACAGTCCAGATTTTCTTGTACCCATAACTTTATTTTTAGGTGACAGCCCCAGCAGAAACTGGCCTGAATCTTTACAGAGCTTTTGTTTCAATATAGCACTAACTTATTTAGTAATACATGACCAGAACTTACAATGAACACTGCATTTCTCTAAATTTATTACTGGGAAACACACATCATCTTCATCGTAAACATTCTGGAGATCCTCCTCCCAGCATTTAGCTCTGCAGATTGTTCTATAGATATGAAATAAAACCTTTGTTCCTCTTGAAATTAATTATAAACTGTTCACGTGGTCCCAACAAGGTTTCACCTATACTGATATGAAGTTCGTGGCCATGAAGTGGCGAACCTGCAGGTATGTGAAGAAGTCCAAAAGTGTTTTGGATTTGTGAAAAGGACATCAGAACAGATCCCCTATGACTCTCACACCAGGAGCGAAATACCACACTCTTTACACAAAAATCTCTGTTATCCATGACTGGGGGCCTGTAAATTTATTCATGTCCCACCAAATCTTGACAGAGTTTTGAACTATGCGGTTATCCCAGCTTTTGAAATTTCTTTTCTTATTACTAGTGAGTTGTCCTCGTAAGCCAAAGGAGAGACATCCCCATGCTTCAATGGAATCTTCTCTTCCTCCCAAAAAGTTATGAACCCATTCATGGATAACTCTATTGTGGCAGGCCTAATTATACATTACAATATTGGGCAATGCCAGACCACCTCTACCTCTTGGTTGCTGTTGAAAAATCCCTTTCTATTTCTTTTACCAAAATTTTAGGAATGTAGACAGGCAACATTTGCATAGGTGAACAATGGCAACTGGACGCTACATCACAACAACACACCTGTGGCTCCACCCGCCCTACTTGCTGGAAGACGGTGCTTGACGTGCTTAAAGAACGGGGCTTCCAGGGAGAGTTCCAGGCGTGGGAGGAGTGCTAGGAGTGGTGTACTGCTGCACAAGGTGACTGAATCAGTCAGGGAAAGCCAAAGTTAAACCCGGGACTGTTTCTGCTTGTTACAGGTGCAGTTTCAGAGCTTTGATCGCACCTCAGATATTATATTATTCAATAAGGGAAAATGAAGTTAGTTGCCCCTTGTCTTTACTTGAGACAGACAAGATTAAAAAATGGATATGACTTCACCTCAAATCCTCTAACTACAACCTTCTAATTAAGAGTGATCAATAAATGAGACGGAGAGCGTGCTGGTATTTGTGTGTGTGAGTGTGTATAGGGGCAATTTGAGAGATTGAATATTTGTCTTGTAAGAATGTGATTTAAAGAGTCTTGGCTTTTGGAGCAGGCTCTTGCTGAGCTGCCTCACTCCTCATGGATAGAGTGTGTCTGGTCACCAAGTGGATGCTGACCTCAGCTAACATACAGCAACATGACACCAACATGACACCAACATAGACCCATCCATCCACCCTGACCTGTCTGTGTGGACTCTTTGTCCTCCCATAACAACGTCACCTGACGTCTTCATCACCTGACTTGGAGGCCCAATGTGGGGTTTTGATTGGTTATAAGACATATTTTCTCTCTCTTCTTTTCCTCCCATTGTCTACTCTCCTCCTCTCTTTCCTCCTGCTTCCCTTTCATCTGTTCTCATCTCATCTCCTTTCTTTCTTTTTCTCTTTACTCCCATTTTCTTTTCTATTTTTTTTTCCATATCTTCTTTCTATTTTCTCTCATACGCTTTCGCCACCTCTTCTTTTTTACTCTACTTTTCTTCTGTCCTCTTCTAAGTTCTTCTTTTGTCCCCTTCATCTGCATCTTCACCTCTCTTCTAAAAAGATGAATGGATGTTGTTTCTCTCTCTCAACCCTTTCTTGTTTCTTCTCACCTCCCTCCCTTTCTTCCTCTCCTCTTCTTTCATTTCCTCTTCTGTTCTTTTCATCTGCTCATCTCTCTTCTCTTTTTTCACCTTTATGTCTCCTCTCAGGTGTCGCCATGGTAACAGACAGTTTGATCTGACCGCTAATGTGGTGATAGATGAAAATTGACCCCGATAAAAAAAGGAGCTTTTCTATTTCACCTTTCTCTCTGTCTCCTCTCACCCCCCTACACACACACACACACACACACACACACACACAATTTGTTCTAAGCATCACAGTTACAAATACATTATTACATATTTTGTTTGTTGTGTATGATTGTGTTATTTTCCCAAAATATCAGCATATCTCACTTCACACCTCAAAAACATATGATTTTTTTTTATGTGTTAAGACTGGTTTGGAGGGTGTGTACACACAACTACAATTCCTGCTTTCAGTCTTTGTGTTTCGCTAGGCTAAACCTGCTCGGAATTACCTGTGTACTGGTCACAAGTGTCCAACTGTCCCTTTAAGACATGTTGGACTCCTCCATGACCTACAGCCACCCTCTATTTCCTTGGAGCGTGACTTAAACCTGCAGGGATTAGAATGACCTGCTGTACAATGGGAGAAAAACAACAAGGAAACTGCTTAACATTTCTGAACTGCTAATTAGGGTTAGGGACAGTGTGGAATTCTGCCCTTTGCTGTCTCAAAACACACTCAGACAGTATTCAGACTGCCTGGAATTCTCTCTTTTTAGCATTCATTTATGCTGTAGTGCCTTTTACTGCTTTTGGTATTTACGTTCATCATCATCAATTTTCATTTGGTATCAACTGGATATGAATATCTGATCATGTCTGTTCTTGTAATCTCAGATCAATGTGAGAAAGATCCCAACATGCAAAATCAGCAGGCGCTGTGTTTGACAAGACAAACATGGCAGCTTCCAAGTCAAGGGAAGAGACGAAGGATGGTCCCAAGACAATGGCCACAAGCTACTTTTCAACAGCCTTGTTCAGCATTACTTCCACTGTGAGAAGGTGCTGTCATGGCTACCAACACAGTCTCACTGCGAACTTGTCACACATTGGGTACAGCTTTAGCTTCATTTCTTGACGTGCAGAGTAGTCCAATAAACTTATATAGAACTCCCTCAGTGTTTGAAATTGATGCTATGAGGCCGTAGTCAAATGTTTGTCCGACAACACACGAGTCATGCAAAGGGCAGCCTGTTGTCTGCTGATGAACATGAGGCAAGACACCATTATAACAACAATGGAATAAATTTTCATGTCAAGAAGTTAAGCTAAAGGGGTACCAGAGGATGTGAGAGTTGGGAGTGACACTGTGTTGTGGCTACTCTTCTCTGTGTCCTGCATGTTGCAGCAGTTGTGAGTACAGAGTCGTCCTACCTGATAGAACCAATGGACAGAGCTGACAAAAATAAAAGCCAAGTTGTGACAAATTGTAGTTTTCCTATAAGCACTTTTCTCTTGCATTGTTCTTCTGCTCATATTTATCCACAGAGGAGTTTTAAAACACCAAAGGACCAAAGAGGGTGATGATAATATGCTATGCATGGTCTTCACATTATATCAGACATAGCGGTTTGTTATGCCTCTGCGCAGGCAATAGCCAAGGCCAGAGGCATTAAGTCTTCGGGTTGTCCGTCCATCCGTCCGTCTGGCCCGGACTCTTCTACGCGCATCTCAAGATCTCAAGAACACTTTGAGGTCTCTGTCAAATTTTGCACAAATGTTGACTGTGATTTATGGCAGATCTGAAAGGAGTTTACAGATCAGAGGTCAAAGGGCAAGGTCACTATGACCATATTTACGTTTTGCATGGTAATGCGATATCGGAAGAACCGTTTGAAGGATGTTCTTTAAAGTTTGCACAAATGTTCACTGTCACTCAAAGATGAAGTTGGAGGTCAAAGGTCAAAGATCAAGGTCTCTGTGACCTTATGTTCATTTACTGTCTGGATGGTCTTCAAACTTTGCACAAATGTTGACTGTGACTCAAAGATGAACTGATTAGAGTGTGGAGGTCAGAGGTCAAAGGTCAAGGTCGCAGTGAAATGTCGTGCTTCAGAATGTGTTATCTCTACAATGCTTTGAGCAATGTTCTTCAAACTTTGCACATATTATCACTGCTTGTCAAAGATGGAGTCAATATGTATTGGAGGTCGGAGGTCAAAGGTCAAGGCCACTGTGATCATGTGTAAGTTTTGCTTGTAAACACCCAACACTAACCTTCCCAAACATTACCATTATCACTACAAAACACCCATAACCTCTACCTCTACATCTGCCACAAACAGGCACCCAACCACAGGGAGGCATACCACCTCCATGCGGTACTTCTAGTTTAGCTTGATTCATCCTCTTGCATCTAATTTCTGAATTGAGTCTCTGATTGCCAGAGGTTACTTTTTCAATACATCAAAGACATCAAAATATTGTAAGGCAACTTATATATTTTTTTTATATAAAGTACATGAATAATGAACAAATTCATTAAAAATGTAGCCATTGCATCATTTGAGGAATCGTTCATATGTATGTGTATATTTCTATAAGGACATGCTGAGTGGAAGACAAAGCTATTAAACACCAGCTGAAAAGAAATTTATTGTCTGAATCAGCTCCCTGTTTGTACAAATCTCTACCATCACTACTTATTTTTTGCTCTATGGAGCGGTGGGTGAGTCCAGAGCTTATGATTCAGGCAGTTGGTCCAGCCAATCCCATAAGCCTCAGCTGTACTTTGTGTTCGGTGCTAATTGGCAAAGGTTAGCATGCTAACACACCAAATTAAGATGAGACCAAAGTAAACCTGCTGAACATCAGCATGTTACTGCACCTATATATGTCATATAAATATGATAAATATGATTAGAAATACACCTGAATACTAAACAAAAGCAGCTTTTTATTGGAGATTTGAACGCAAGAATACTGACAGTCTTTTATGGTCACACTGTGACAGCTACTTGCCAGAAACAGATCCAAACCAAATGATCTATCTGGCCTCTGACCAGTCTTTTTTGAGGCCTCTGCCAAGTCCCCCTGTGGTATTCCAAATTTGTGGACTGACCCTTTAATAAAGAAGGGAATTATGTAGAAGAGGAGAAGAGAGTGTAAGAAAAGTAAATGAGACAGTTTTTATTGTACTATATTTTTAGTTTTCTAATTGTAATTTTTTTTTCTTTGATGTTTAAAGTTAATGTGATATTTGCTTTGAGCAGACAGTGAGATTCTGTTGCTGAGATGTTGATACTGATGTTGATGTGAGGTGACGAAGTTCAAGCTATTTGTGCTGCCTGATCCTCTGAATAGTGGCTAGAGGAAAGATTAGGAAATAGAAAGAAATCTCATTAGTGGCCAGATTTGCCACTAATTCCCATACACATTTCCCATAAAATCCTCTTTTGTCAGTCCAGCCTTTGGTACCTCATGGTGTTCCCACTAGAGGCCTGGATGAGGGACTGTTAAGGACACCCGAAATTCCCCTAGCAGGAGATCACTTCGCTTCACAGCGGTGAATAATATATCTGATAACTGCTCTGGATTTAGTTTGAACCAATCAGCTAAAAGCCATGATCTTTGGTCAGTTCAGTACTGATCTGGTAAACGTGTGCATGACTGATTTCTTTCCATCTAAAGCCATTTTATCACAATCCTCGCTCATCCAGCAATACAGCAATGTAAAGACTGATGGAGGGCAGGCTGCGTCTGCAGACTGTATATTAGTCAAATGAAAGACACAATGGAGGCTGTTTGCCAAAGTATTGTTTCTCTGTGTAACTCTTGCTCAGCAACGTGAGCTTTTGCCTTGACTTTAAGCAGCTTTTCTCGAAATAGTTTAATTATGGCTCAGCATTTGCATAACAATGAACAATGAACAGGTAGTAATGTGAGTAGGAACTGAAATGGTCAGGTAGATTGTCTCAGGTATGCAGGTTTTTTACAGTTAGACCCTGAGTTAAGGCTCTTACTTGTCCTATCACAAACTCCTGTATTGAATAATAAACATATTTGATCAACTGATGGATCAGATGGTCTTTCTGTGTGTCTGGCTAGATTTACTCCATTCACCCACTGAGTGTAAACAAAAAGAGCTTGTACCTGTGATTATTTCAGAGTCAGAAAAAGGAAGTAAAGGTTAAAGATTGAATAAAGTAAACTAAGTTCAATTATCTTTAATCAGTAAATGTTGTAAACACTGTAAAACAGCCTAAACTATATGTTCTATATGGTGTCAGTGAGTTTGAGAACTTTACCATTATAATCAAGACCTGTGGGATTGACAAACACATATCCGTATGACATTAAACTTTTCATTCTCTTGCACTTCTGTTCGCCGTCTCAGCAGGTTAGTTTCTTACAATCTCAGCAATATACAATGGAATCCCTCTCTTCCAGTTTCTGTTGAGTGGTTTAGACAGAGAGTCTTCTACAGACTTAGCATTTCACCCATTGTCAGAGTCATGATGGACAAAAGCGTCAAAACCGATGTAGCTGAAGCACAGATGCCATCTCTTTTATTCCGCACATACTTCTTTCTTGTCAAAACCTGGTGTTTACATTACCCATAATGCAACTTCATCACAGACACAGTTCTACCAGAGATTGGGATGCGTTATGCCAGCAGCAGCTATATCATGTTGGGCTGTTGAGGCTCTGACACTAAGATGTTGATGATGCAACATTATTAATGCAGGTCAATTGTTGGAGAATCTCCACAAGCAAAGACACTTTTACAACCAAGCATCCTTCCATGCTTTTCGCTTATATCGAGAAACATTTTTCATCAGTAATCAGTTGTCAAAATGCTTTAATGCAGCTGATACATTAAGATATTTAATAAAGCAAGGCCTTCAAAACAGAACAATATAAAAAAAGAATAGTGCTATGTGAGCTGGCTGGAGAATGTCCACTACATCAAATATATGGCTTTGGAATTAGCAGTCATATTTCTTTTTTATGGATGCTGATGATGAGTTGGTGTGGTGGCGTCCCAAGGACACCTGGAAAACTATGGTGGACTATCCATCACTCATCTCAAGTACCTCCTAACAGCCAGCATATAAACTTAGTGGAAACCCTGTCCCCAGTATTGGCTGGTCATTAACTGGTGTAGGACGGAGCGTTGGCACTCATCCTGCCGCCCCCTAGCCCCTACCCCACACCGCCGCCCCATCTGTAACTTCACATGATTACCTCATTTAAACCATAAAACCAGCAGCTCATAAAGCTGACATGGACTACGCACTGCTGACTCTCTCTTCTCTCGTCTAAACTGGGAGACACACAAAAAAAGCCATTGTTGATGTGGCATCATTCGCCTTTATGTATAGTCAAAGATGCTTTGGAATACTAGTCTTTTCTTTTCTTGAAGAGTGTAGCTTATTATTCCTTCCATCTGAAACTAGCCCTCCCAAGAAGAATGACAGCATCACTCATTTCAGCCACAACATCTGTTTACTCTGAAGTGAGAGCACTCTCTAGAGGCCGTAGGAATTATGACGGCTACCAAGGAAGAAGTCAGGCGATGTTTTCAATGGAGGGACAAAGAGTCCACAAAGACAGGAGGTCAGGGTGGGTCAGGAGACCTCTGTTTGTTTCCTGTTTCCAGTCTATGTTGGTTTCTTTTATGTGGGACCACCATCATTCCAACCTTAACAACCTCTTGAAGCATCAAGCTTGCGATAAATGCTTCTGCTTAACACATCTAAGTCTTCTGAGAACTAAGTTTCCATGTGGTCCTGCTGATCGGGGTCAGGTCAGAAAACACTGACCTGACAAGATGTGAAGCAGTGCAAATTGTTGGCTGCCACAATGTCCACCACTGGGTGTCTCATAAAGTTAGAAATGTTAATCGCCTGCCCCGTGCTAATGTGACTCACCTGTTGCCAATTAACCTCAGTGAATTTTAGACTGTCTCTTTGTCAGTTTGTCCGTGGTTGTGGCCCAGTTTGAACCTGTTGTTGTCTTCCTTGATCTTCATGTTTCTTGTGGACTTACCTCCATTGACTCCAAGGGAGAGTTCCTTAGTTTTCCTTTGAATTTGTGTTTCCAGTGGGGTTTTTTTTCTCCTCTGTGGATGATTTTTAGATGCATGAGTTCTTGTTTCCTGGTCATGGACTAAATGCCAGTGATTTTTTTCTATTATCACTAACCGTCCATCTAGTGGTGTCTGCATTTGGGTCCTCTCCCTTGTGTGCCTGGCCACAGCTGCCATTATGACAAAAGTTGTTTTTGGTATACTTTGGAGTTTTTATTTTTAACAACTCAGTCCCAAAGTATTGCACTTTGCTACTTTCAAGTCATGTCCAGAACAGAGTCAGAACAAAAGTCACATGAAAACGTTCTGATGAACTGTGTGAAAATGGAACTGAAGAGTCACCAAAACAGAAGCTTCTACATTTAAAGAAAATCATAGCAATTTCAATACAAAACCCTTAAAAAAATGATAAAGAATATGAATTCTGTGCTTTAAGATGGCTTATGTGACGTGGATCTGTGAGACTCTGCTAGGTTTTTCTTGAATTCTCAGTCCCACTGGGAGCTCAGGAGCATGACATCACTGGTTGGCAGCAGTGGCTGTTCTTACCTAATCTGCCCTTCTGTCTGACTTCACTGCCAGACATACACCATACACACAATGCTGCTTAATTGATGGCATCACTTAAAAGCTTCGGTCCACTGAAGTTGGCATCTAGTTTAATATCCTAAGTGCCCTGGCCCGTCTCACGAAGTCCCAGAGGTGCCATACCCAGAGATTCAGTCAATACAGGCTGATGGACGTCTCTCTGCTTAACCTCTGTGTCCAAATATATTAGACGGAGAATCTGGGACTTCCTCTTTCTGCAAGGTGTGTGTGTCTGAGAGAGTTGACATGAGAGTTGACAAAGAGACATGACCCACCTTAGGTTCCAAATCCGGGACAAAAAATGAAATGGTTGCTTTCCAACCCAATATCAAGTGTGCTACAGTGGGGGTGGGTGGCCGTCCCACAGCAGTCTGGAACAGTGCAGTTAGGATGAACACAAGTTGTTCATCAAATAAGAGCCTGATGAGAAGGCATTTCTACAATTATCATTTAGATTAATTTTGAAAAGGATTTCAGATGATATCATCAACATCAGTTCAACGCTGTAACTTAAAAACTGTGGCGTCATCTCTCCCTATGCTCTACACAGCAGAAATTCAAGCCATTCATTGCCACCGGCAGTGAACAAATGAAACAGCATCTAATAATACGGAGAGAGATCACCCTCCAACTGCAACACTGCAGAATCACTGCTGAATCTGAAAGTTACAACGTTTTAATATGAATCTCTAAACAAGACTTATCCATTTCATTTCTATGACTTTTTACATTGACGCTCTACATGTAGAGGAATCAATCAACAACACCCACCTCTGTAGAAGTACTTTGTGAGAGGGTATACTACCAAATGGCCACAAGGGGGACAAGGATTTGTGTGTAAACTGTATGGGTCAGCCATCCACACAGTAATCATGCATTTTTTGAAACAACACTGAAAAAGAAAAGAAAGAAATAAAATAAAAAAGAAAATTCACATTATGTGTTGCTCTTGTCTGATGTTTGCTTAAACATTTCATTTCAGTTTGGCCCCACGTTGAACCTTTGCACTGTCACATTGTATTAATTTCAAACAGCGTATGTATCTGTTTAGTTAAACCTTTAAGTAGAGCTGGACCCAAATGGACCTGTATATGATACGGTTAGATTGAACTGTGAACATGAAGCTTATAGTGCTACCTTTAAATGTCAAGTATATTTTGATGTTTTTAATTTTGAGCCTGCTATCATTTGGAATTCTCTAACAATGTTCAGCCATGATAGGAGTTTTCATTTCCCCCTGCGCTCTATTGTGTCAGGTCAGACTCTGACGTGAATTTGCTTTTTTTTCTCTTTTTCTCTTTCGCTTCTTAAACTAACCAATCAGAACACAGCTTATTTCCCATGTGCTCAGAACTGGCAGCAGTATTTTTGCTTCTTGTTTGATCGCTCTGGCCCCTCTCAGACCTCTTAGCTTCCCACTGATCTGTCACATGTGATCTGAGGATCTGGTACAGACCTTCAAGCTGACACTCTGTTCTTATGTAATTCATTCAAAGCTGACAATTAGCTATAAAAAGCATCCATCTATCTCTGCACTCACTAAAAGTCCATTCTGTATTCATCAAGTGTTCTCTCGCTGTCTCAGTCTCCGTCTCCTCATATAGACTGAGATTATCCAATCATTTCACTGAATGAGTTGAACCAGGCTTGTCAAGCATTTTCCCCCCAAAACAATCAGTGGACATGGAGTGACTGTAGAATGGAAAATAGATTTTTAGGACATTGGACATTTGAATGTGATTCTTTGTTTTGTGCATGCCCTGCTGAGACCTACAGGTGGCAGTCATGCACCAAGAAATTTGGGGATGTGGCAACAAAGGTAGAGAGGAAGAAGATTGCATGTAAACAATGCAGGATCAAATGTTCAGACAGATGACAACATACTGTCCCATGTAACATGTACTGTGTTTACGAGACATAGAAATCAGCTTTGCAAATATTTAACGAGGACATGTTTGTTAGCCTTCACATATACACACAGGATTTTCCTCAGTAACACTAACACTACTGAGTTGCATTATGGGAAATGTTGGATCCCGTGTTTTTGAAGGGGACTACACGTTAGGACATATCAGCTTCTGCTGCTCTGACTTTGATCATTCTTTTTAACCTCCAGCAGCGGAGATCAGTCACAAGTCCCTCCTAACTCAGGGGACACGTCCTCCACCACACGGGTCCTGCATATTGCTGTGTAACCATGTTTCAGTGAATACAAAGATGTAGCAGTTCATATCACACTGGACACTCATTCTGCCAATCTCCGGGACATCCTGCCTGTAACTGAATTTTACTGTGTAAATTTTTTTTTTCTTACAATAATCAATATTTGAGCACACCACCATAGCAACTCAAAATGTTTTATTATAACAACAGTGAACAAATTATTTCCTTTTCATGTTGAGTTTAAGTTGAAATAAAGTTTTGGTTGGATTTTGACTGGGCTGAAATTAGCTGTATGGCTTCATAGCACAAAAGAACAGGAAGAGGATTCTGTTTTTTCCCACAGAAAACAGTCCTATTTTCACATTTCATAGAAATGAACTCTTAAATGACTATTCTTAATCATGCTAACTGTTAGTGACAAAAGCAATTTTGTACAAATTGTAACACTATCAGTGAAACATAGGAAAGAACAAAATGATTTCCCCATGACTGACTAGTTTAGTTGGTTTGTGTAATGCTCCTGCAGCTGTCAGACCATTATTTCAAACCTGTTCAGATATAATGGATATATATACTCAACGTATAATACAAACAGATACCACAGGTATTGCAAAAATCATTTACTATCAGATGTTTTCAGTTTACATTGTATAAATACAACAGATACAGGATGTATGCAGTTAGAATCATGCTAACATAGCTGTCTTTCATGTCCATCCTATTAAACACTCCAGATGGAGACAGTGTGTATGGAAATAGTGACACTATTTATTACAAAGTATTAAAAGGCCACAAGATCAGGTGAAAATGCAGAAGCTCCCTCAGGCCCTCATTACTATTTCAGTTTTTACAGCATATCGCCAAACAAATTAGCTATTTAATTAACATTAAGCAACTGCCACGCCTGACGACCTTGGGTCTTCAGGGCCTCTGAGGGTCTGAGCCAGGGTTTGCCTGGCTAATAATAAAGTGTCCATGCAGAGAGTGAGAGAGAGACTCCACAGCGATGCTGAGGCAGAGAGAAGCAGAGCAGGTGCAGCCCTCAGTCTAGATCGGAGCTGCTCACTGAGGCTGCGGGATGGAGTACTTCAGGGGGATGTCCAGACCCACTAGGGGACCCACCACACTGAGCCACAGCAACACATAGTTCACTGTCCTGATCCACACACACACACACATACAAAAAGTATTATGAACAAGAAGGGTATTTAACAATACTATTTGAGGTAAGCTGCACTTTAAGCAGCACACAATAATATGTCAGGATGGTGATGCTGATATGATACTATGCCTGCTGCATGAACCTGGTCGTTTTCACCATCACTGCTAATGATTGATAAAAAAAAAAAAAATTGTGGGGTTGGAAGGCGTGAAGAGGTGCAGCAGTCTTCCACTGAGTTTTTGGTTTAGTGAGCCCAACAGACATCCTACCTGTTTTGGTCCTCAGCTGCCTTCAGCACAGGCCTCATGAAGTCCTCTGTTCTACAGGGGTGGAGCATGAAGAAAGGCTGACCCAGCAGGGGATGCTCCTGACACACACACACACACAGCCCAGATCTCAGTGAGGATTGAAGGGGGAAGACAACAGTAATAAAGCTGGCGGCTGCATGTTTCCTGGTTTTACCTGCTGAGTGATTGTGCTGAGAGGACTGTTCTGAAGTGGAAGCCTAAGGTTTGGATGAACGGAGCTCCACACCTCCTCTAATGACAGGCTCCTCCCCTCTGACACACAAGCAAGAAACAAAACATCAACACAGGGCGTCCTCCTTAACATTCAGCCACGGCTGGAACATGCAGAGGTACACACACCCTCTGCTACTGCAACAATACTTCACCAGTTAATGCACAAACCATCTACATCAAATGTGTGTGTGTGTGTGTGTGTGTGTGTGTGTGTGTGACTGATTGTCTCACCAAGAGTGAAGGCTCTGAAATAGAGCACAGGAGTACAGTAGCTGCAGGAGTACAGGATGTGATACTCGCACTGAAGCACCTGACTGCTGCCTTCAGAGACCGTACAGACCCCATCATCTTCATAATCACCATCATCATCTGTGTCACCTTTGATGATGTCAGCATCAACAAGACCAGACTGTGGAGAAAGAGAGACAGTTGGAGTTGACAACAGCTCATTCTGGTGCTGGAAAACTGCAGTGATATTTCGTAAAGGCACAGCTGGAGTTGTAGGCGTGTTCTGTCACTCACCTGTTTCTTTTCCTGTTGCTGCCGATCAGGCCAGGAGCGACAGGAAGTGTGTGAACCGGTTCCAACCCGGTCCCACAATGAGCTTGAATTAATAACGACTGACCTGAGAGCAGTCTTCTTCAGGTAGCCCTCCTGTGAACCCTGAGCCCATAACAGAACCTCCCATTAACCACATTCATTGCACTGCAGCTGTGCCCCCCCCTCTCCATTCCCATTCCCTCCCACTTTGAAAACCCCTGGTCTAAACTAATGATAAGCGTGACAACACGGACGTCCTCACCTGGACAGGCTCCCAGCTCCAGCCGTCTCTCAGCTGGTCTGAGCGCTCCAGAAGGAGCTGACAGCAGCGATGGAAGGTCTCCTCCTCCAGCACGCATAAGCTCATTTCTGTGAGGGAAGATGGTGGAGGGTGAACCCCATACAAGTAAAACAGGCACCACCATAGGGAATAATGGTGCTTAACCAACATGAATTCATTGTGTTGGGTAGTTTTCTATATGTAATATTTAGTCTAGTCTGCATGTTGACGGAAGGAAAAGGGTTAACCTGGACCCAGAGCCCTGATTATAAAGGAGGAGAGCAGCACACTCTTTACCCTGCTCTGACTCCAGCTGAGACCCAGAAAAACAGTGAGGTCCACTGTCATCAAAGAGGAGAGAGGAGATGAGGAGACAAGAAGAGAAGAGAGGAGAGAGGAACCACAAGGGTCTCCCCAGCAGAGGGTTTGATCGGTCAGCTGACCCGATGGAAAGTCAAAAAAAAAACAAAAACAGTGTTGCTGTGGAAGCAGACACAGACGAGTAACTCACTAAAGGAAAACCTGTCAATGAGTAAGTGTCTCAGTGAGGTGCTGAGCCACCATGTGCTGCCAGAACAGCTTCGCTGCTCCTTGGCATTGATTCTCCAAATCTTTGGACTCTACTGCAGGGATAAACATATTCATCCTAAAGATATTCCCTCACACACACACACACACATGCACACAGCTTCCGCGTTAGCCACACGCAGCCTGACGGATTATACTCTTTACCTTTACTCTTTCATCCGACATGTGACGCTGCTGCAGGATCACAGACCCGGGGAACTCTTCCACACACACACACAAAACCGTGATCAGATCCAGCGGACGTATGTATGTCCACTGTCTGCCTCCTTCTCCTCGGTCCTTACAGCTGAGAGTAGTCTAGCGTAATGTTTCTCTTCCGGGTCGCGAGATCATGTGACTTCTGTAATTACGTAGCTCAAGTCAGACGGTTAAATGCGCGAGTAGAGACACCGAGGGGCTCTAGAGCTCCGCGCCGGGGGAGGCGGTTACAAAACCGGGGTTCATTCAGATCAGAGACGCAAGGGATGTAACTACAAAATAAAACAGGAAATATTAAACCGAAAACACAAAAACCAAAACAAGAGTCAGTAAGGGGGTTTGAACATGACAGCCTGCCTTTGACTAGGCCATCTTATACCCAGTTTACCTAAACAGGACAAGACTGACCTTTCAACAAAACCTGTTACAGCCTACCTCCACAGGATGGACCTTAGGTTTCCAACCATGCTCTCTGCCTCCATTCCCAGGATGAGCAAGACAACCAAGCAAACTTAATCTGCTGATGAAAAGCTTGTGTGTTAATGTGCCTACTGATTCATTACACTCCCAGTTCTACTTTGGTTTTCAGTATCACCTATAATGATGATAATAATGCCCAGCAAATACACTTAACCACTACACTTAATCACTAAAGAACAGGCTCCCATCCCCTTGCTCTGTAGTAGCAGCAGGTGAGTCTGTCTGGGGCAACAAGCATAGTGACCTCACATGGCTGTTACGCTTTGTTTCCACAACAGCCGTCCATACGGCCTGATTTTGTGTGAGAGTCTGTGATGACAAGGATGCTTTCTCTGTAGCCTGGTCTCTCACCGTTGCTAGGTAACAGTGTGGGGGTTTGCCTACATGACAACACAGAGCCTCAGAAGCTGTGTAAGGGTGGGTGTATGTGTGTGTGTGTGTGTGTGTGTGTGTGTGTGTGTGTGTGTGTGTGTGTGTGTGTGTGTGTGTGTGTGTGTGTGTGTGGGTGGGTGGGTGTGTGTCATGGCAGAGAAACAGCACTGTCTTTTAGAGTAGTAGGCACACACTTATTCAGATTCAGAGAACTGTCATTGTCATTCCCTCTACGTTCAGGTACGTATTAGGAACGAGATTTCATTGAACAATCTCAGAAAATCACAGTGTTTAGATGTAGAGAAGGAAAACCACAATAAGGTACAAGAAAAATAAATTACTATAAAAAGAAGGATAAAATAACATCAAATACAAAGTATTTACAAAGTAACAAAGTAAGTCTTTTCAGCAAGACTGCATAGTGGAGGTTGAGGATGGTAAGAAAATACACACACACACACACACACACACACACACATATATATATATATACTGTTTCTATGGCTTTATAATATAATAATAATATATAGAGACATGTACATACATTAATCTATATCCTTCCATATATATTCATAATTTTTAATTTTACATGTATATGTACATACAGCCATTAATAATAATATAATAATAATGTAATTATTGTTTTAAAGTATAAATAGTTATGGTTGTGGTATGTACAGGAAATACAGACTACAATATCTCTATATTATAGTAATTATTATAGTAATTGCACATACAATATACATATAGGAATATGGTCCCTAAGAGAACTATTGCACATGTAATGCAGCAGCTGTACCAGATAAGTTTTTCAATATAAAAAAAGTAAAAAGTGTGGGTCAGTGTCCTGTTGGAAGACTACAGAGCATTCAGGAGTCTGATAGCCTGTGAGCATTCAGGAGTCTGATAGCCTGTGGAATGAAGGAGTTGTGGAACCTGGTTGTTCTGCTTCTGATGCTGCGGTACCTCTTTCCAGAGGCCAGAAGGGAGAACAGTCTGTGATGTGGGTGTGAGTTGTCTCTGGTGATGTTTTGAGCCCGAGACAGGCAGCGTTTGTGTCCAGTGACCTGGACCAAAGGAAGAGAGGTCCCAGTGATTTTCTCCGCTGTCCTTACCACCTTCTGGAGGCTTTTCCAGTCTGCAGCTGCCGCACCACACAGAGATACAGTTTGTGAGTACACTCTTTATGGTGCTTCTGTAGAAGGTGGTGAGGATGGGAGGGGGGAGGTGTGTGAAGAAGTGTAAACGCTGGTGTGCTCGTTTCACCAGAGACATGGTGTTGTCAGACCAGGTTAGTTTGTTTGTTAGGTGACTCTTACTGACTTACTGACTCTTGACACGTTTCCTCCTCTTTTCTCCACTCCATCTGTGGAAACCACCCTGAGCACTTCAGGTGTTGAACAGTTGGACAACAATTTTGTTTTTTATTTAATTTTAATTTAATTTTTTTCTTTGGTGCTGATTTCTTGAAGAAAACAACATGGAGAGAAATATATTTAAGCCAAATCTAGGTTTCCTTTTTTTGCCAAAATTCTCCTCCAGAAATGTTAATGTTGATATGCTAAAATAACCAAATTGTATAGTTCTAGGCCTCAGTTCTTTTAAGGTCACTCAGCAGTAAATATCTTTCCAAATGGAAACAGTGATGCTGGGCCTTGGACTGAAGAGTTGATGTCAGGTTGGGTGACATTTCCTTTTTTTCACAGACATGTTGTTGTTTGGGAAACTGGAGATAATTTCCCAGTGTGGAAATGTGCAGTGGGTTACTCAGTTCAATGCGGCTGTGTCCTTTTTCTTTCCAAAAAAAGGTAAAATTCACGTCAGAGAACAGAATGGCTCCAGAGCTGTCCTACGACTTGGCCAGCACACACCACACCACAGTGGTGGTTCATGTCCCTATGCTGCACATCAGTTTCAAGTGGAAAGCCTGAAACTCACAATGCAATTTCACCACCTCTCCTCCAGACTAAACTTTACTACACATCCAGGATGCCCTTGCCCTCAACAATCTCCATGGGTTTCCTGTGGATAATGGTGATGGGTTGCTACAGTTAGTTCCCTCTGTTGGTGGGAGAGGGTCACTACCATCTTTTTTGGTTGGTTCACATTAAATTCCAGGCAGGAGCGCAGCATGAAGAGCTAAGTTATGTTGCTGTGAGGGGCCCGAAAGCATAGACAGGAGGACTGTGTCTTCCGCATCTTAACTACGTGACAGTATGGCTCGGTGGACCTGTAGGCATCGGTGTAGAGGATGAAGGAGGCTGACGAAGGTGTGGTTGACAAGCATTCAGCAACAGCTGCTCAGCAGATCTCAGGCTACGAGGCTAAAGTGTAGGGAGATGGAGGGTCAGCAATGCATGGTGGGGCGAGGCCCGTCTGTGACCTTTAAATCAAGCAATAAAGGTTTAAAGTCAATTCTGACTTCTGAAACAGGTAGCCAGCAAAAGGGGGCCAGAACAGGAGAAACATTAACATATTTTCTAGTTCTTGTAGAAACCCTGGCAGCAGTTTTTACAGACCAGTATTGCACAGTATAAAGTGAAGAGGTCTGATGGATTTATGGACAGATATTTATGCGTATTGTCTGAATAACAGTGAAAAGAAGTGCTGCAAGTGTGACATGAGACAGAGGTCACTGGAGCACTGAACAAATCTCATTCTGCATCCATTAGTCCTCCAATAACTGATATCACAACCACACACACACACAAAAAATGGATGGCCTGTTGTTCGTTAACGGTTTCATCCTTCATCTGCTTTTGACTTCCTCCACTTCTCTCTCTCTCTTTCTCTCTCTCCATGTGATTGTAACTAACTGATTCTTGGAGCTGAGTGTGAAGTGGGTTTGGTTTTCACTCAGCAGCAGCTAACCTCTTTGATTAGACAGAGTTCAGAAACACACACACCACTTGCCAAGGAGGCACATATAATCACATCTGCTTTGGTCTGGCTCTCCCTAACACAAGCTCACAGAAGCATGCAGTCAGCCATGCACACCCACACACACACGCTGATTAAACTGGGACTGCGGACAGAGTGGGACAGTTTGATGAATGAAATCACTTGTATCAGGAGAGTTTAATAGGAAGCTCTCCATGGTTAATAATCACCTCTGTTCCACTGGTGTCATAATATGCCATTTGTTTTTCAAAGGATGATTGTGTTTGACTTCAAGGTCACAATATGATCCACTAATTATTCATGGAGGAGAGAATTAGTCATCTTTAGAGGTATTGGTTGATGCTGTTAAACTCCCCCAGTCTTTATGCTAAGCTAAGCTAAGCTAAGCTCCGGGCTCCACCTTAGTACTTTGTACTGCTCCTTTAATGCCCATGGTTTTGAAGTGAGACGTTGAACAGCCACACGTTGGTGTAATTTTCAGGTGTACTGTCCAAATACTTTGTTCAGGTGTTATAGAAGCAAAGAAAACCTGTCATTACATGAACTTAATAAGCTACTGAACACATGCTTAATGCTGAATGGTGAAAGATGAAATTTGTGGATGTTTACTAGGTAGGGAGTGTCTTATGACAAAGGCTCACGAGTTGCATCATGGGAACCGTAGGATCCAGCTTTTTGGACAAGCATGACCTCTGTTGGGGACTAAAAGTTGGGATGTCTTGCCCTCTTCTGCATCAATTTGGAGCGTTCTCTTGCACCACCTTTACGCAATACTATATACCTGGACTGTAACAATAAAGAAATGACCTTAAGGTTTCATGTAGTAGATGTCTTCTGTAATTAGATGTCAGTAATTAGAATGGAAAGATTCGCCCTCCTTTTCAATGAGACATGGGAGGCTGTCCATGTGGCCTGACAGCTGTCAAAGACAACACACGCACTGGCCCTTTAACGAATGGACGGCTCCATTCATATTCATAGGGGAGAACATAGCGGCTAACGGTCAGATAGGACTCAAATTTCATAGAAATACAGAGAGTCATGAGGATCTACTGGAGAGACTCACACACACAGTCTGCGTGCGAGAGTGGAAATGCCTACAGCTGCTGTCAGATGCGGTCAAGGAGCAGTCCGCACCACTCTGGTTCTCCCGCTCAGAGGCATCTATCTGTGTCAGTGCAGACCCTGAGCTGCTGGCAACTGCGTCAAGGCACACAGCCTTTGGACAGCACTAACCGGAAACTATGTGACTTTAACCTTCAAAATAAAATCCAGACGTATTGAATTGCTTTTTAAAATATCAAATTTGTCTGTTTTTATATAATTTCATTACAAAGTCTGAATTCTGGATCGACAGCTCCCCTTTCCATTCTTTTTAAAGAAACAACTTTAAACAGTGTTTGGACTTGATTGAGGGTTAATTGTTTATAAATTACAGCAGACCATAGCAGTTTTTTAATTGCAGCATATTCGGTCAGGCTTTGTTCCTATTACTCTGGCCAAACATCTTCCCATATACCCCAAATCAAAGTCAGCAAAGTTTTATGACTGATTGAAGAGCAACAGTCGGGTGTTATTTTGGAAGCACTGACCGGAAAGTGCAGCCTTGTTGCCGAGCGGTGTTGACAGAGCTGCTGAGGGCTGGGAACAGGATGCTGTCAGGCCGAACAGACGCACCGACCTAATGGAGAGAAACCGCAGCAGCAGCATCCTTTGTTTTCTGGAAATGGATATCCAGGTAAGGACGGCTAACTAGCTCAGCCGTGATGCTAAGCTTGTCTGCCTGCCAGGCCCAAATATCATTGACGCTGTGGACGTGACGTAGGACCTGTCTTTTTCTTCATTTCCAGTCTTGTCGAAAATATGGCTATTGTTCGACTCGCTGTCAGACACAGGCAAGCAGCCCAGACGAAGGCATGTAAACGCAGCATTAGTCCTCAGAGCCGAGGGGCTGATGTCGGGGCTTGTTTGTGTAGCACTGTGTTATGTAAGCGGCACTGAGTTTGGCTGTGTAGGTAGGGTAAGGGTACGGAGGCTTGCTCCCAGGCTCAGCAGCACCACATTTGGAGCTGTACTACATCCATGGCTGCGCTGCTGTGACGGTGGGGGGGGGGGGTTTGGCATTTCATTGCACCACCGCTAGAGAGCACGTACACGTGCGCGCGCGTGCACGGAAGCCCGCACGCAGGTATAGTTACTGTGGTCGGTAACAGTTCCCGACAGATGTCCCATCTGCTTCACACTCTGAGGTGGTTCGGACATGTCCATGTCTTGACGGTGCTCGGTGGACTTTTGTCTCCCGTCTTATGTGAACCTGTGTACATCAGGCTGTGACTCTGGAGGTGACAGTCCTGTTTGGTCCAAGATGTAATGTAAAGTACTGCTCCATCTTAATTACTTTAGAATCTGACCTTTATTTTCTTAAACATGTTCATAAAATAACTGTACAATCAGCCAGGAGTCCAGTATTTATAATGAACTTAAACCAAGCAGTAGAGCAAGTGGTGTAGTTTTAGCTTTGGCATTCAGTTCAGTTAATGCTGATGCTCAGTCAATACTCACTCTGTTGTTAAATATTACACAGCTTCTTTACAAGATAGGCCACATAATAATAAGTGAGGACCCACTGTAAGGCCTTGCTGTATATAATCAAGGTTTTATGCAACTTATTATGTCAGTGAACTGAATCATGCCTCCAAACAAATGCTCTGTAAAATCAGCACGAGTCAGTGACCGACAGTAAAAAGCCTGGAGCCAGTGGAGCCGTTGGAGGTTTTGGGCCCCAGGGCATTTGCCAGGTCAGAGGACTTGGGCTGAATATCGGATATTCAGCGTTCTTCATGTGGGCTTTCCCAGAATGAAGGCAGAGTGATAGGGACAGTAGATAGGTGTAAGTTACATTGCCAAGACACCAACAGCCAATCACATCACAGAAACAAAGCTGTTTCTAACCAATCAGATGTTGACAAATTTTAAGTTTGAGGGAATTGTGAAGCTCTGCACAAATGGTGGCTTCATTTATTTCATTATTTATATGAATAAAAAAACAAAACAAAAAAACATTGTCGTGTTTTGACCATGCCAGCACTGTGTGTTTGAGAGAGTTGAGACAGAGGCTGTTAAAACATACTGACAACTAACTGGTCATGATCCATAATGATTTGAATGTATGTTGGAAAAACAGGTTTGTAAAGCCCTGTTGAGACCTGGTGTTAACATGTGTCTCAGGACATCCTGTCACAGGTGGACACACCTCTGAGCCAACATGTGAATGCGTCCAACATGCACTGAGGACGCATTTGAGAACTGATCACTCTGACCGCGTTCAGAGGTGGTCTGGGCTGCATGATGCCACCTTCTTTTAGGAGTGAACACAAACTTTCTGTGTGACCGACCTGATCGGCCAGAGGAATGAGTTGTCATGTCCAGGGTTTAGTAGATTGAGTTTTAGTTATCCAGACTGCAACTGCATGAATGATGAGTGCTTATTGGACAAAGCCTAACGGGGGAATCTCCAAATGTTTTTCTGGTAAAAATGAATTGAACCAGAGCTCTCAGTAACTGTGTGAGCTCTGCCTCTAAATATGCAGCTAAAGGTAGTACGGATTGTCAGAGGGGGGTCAGATGCCCCTGCTCTGTTTGGGGGGATGAGGCAAAGCTGATATTGTTATCACAACAGTTGCCAAAAGTCAACAAACACTTGTGCTGTACTTGGATGTTTTTTTTTAAGGTTAGGACTGTACTTGCACCATTTTTGAGAAATGAGAATTGAGTTAATGACTCAAAGTGGTGACTCATTTGTCTGCACATTGTTTGTGCAAAACAAACGTCATTTATTCTCAAACACAAGTTTTATTTTGTGTGCACAAACAAATTGAAACAGTCTTATTCATACCCACCACAATGTTCTGGAGTTTTCCCTACAGGCATCAGCCAGTGGGTACACCATCATACTGTTTGTTTAATTAAATGCCCAACCTGAGTAGTTCATGTGAAATGTGAAGGTATTATGGGCAGCATACGGAATAGGCTGTGCAACAGCGTTCACATGTAGCCCCACAGGATTAACGAGTAAGTATTTAGGTTGGCTTATAACACTTCCTTGGCCGTGGTCACTTTGTTTAACTCGGTTCTGTCATCAGTCTTCCCCAGCTTTCTAATGACTCTGCCAGGACAACAGTTAGTAATGAATGGCTAACACTTGATTGTGGACGTGGAACTCGGTGCCATCTTATCCCCGAATGAGGTGAATTCCTTCTCAATCCATGTAGTTGACTGTACAGCAGCAACTGTTGTATACGCTCAGGTGGGAGCGACACCACCTTGCATGCAGAGTTGTTTTGCTCATTGAAGCCCTTCGACCTAGTTACAGAGTCAGGGAAAAGTCATGGAATTTTACAGTGGGAACGGTGCTGACAGTGCACCGCTTCTGTCTTGATGAGTAATGCTGGATAATTTAGTCCAGGCAAACACAAACAGTCAGGGCTTTTCCTGGCTCTGTGTGGAGCTTCTGCTTTAGACTCAGGGCTGCAGGCTCCAGGAACACTTGATTTGATCAGATTTGTGGAATATTCGAGGCTGAAATCTTTTTCTTTCTTTTTTTTTTTTTTTTTTGAGTAGGCTAATGTTGCACTTGAACTGCAGAACTTCAACTATTTAGCAGTTAATGTGTCAGTTAATTGATTAGTCTATAAAATGGCAGAAAGTAGTGAAACATGCCAATCTCAGTTTCCGAGGACGTGCTCTAAAAAGTACATACATATGAAGCTGCACTGCAGAGGCACAGTTCACCATGTTCACAGTCACTGAAATCAGCATCTCTAATCTTTAAAATAAATCGTTAAACACTCCACAGAAGCAAGGAAAGTCTGGATCGGAGAATGCAAAAGAAAATGTCTGTTCATTCAGTGAACATGATGAACCTGCACAGCAGATGTACTGCAGAACACGCGGGAGCTGTCCAGCTCAGGCTGGGCTGAATAAAGAAATACAATAAATGTAATAGTTTATTTCGATTTTATTTTACTGTACAGTTTTTTCGGGACGTTCCGGGGACAATGGTGAAAGGAGTTGTGGCCCTTCAAAGAATATAGAGGAGAAGGTGTTGGTCTACCAGTCAGACTGAAGCACTGACCCACCCTGCTCTGTTAGGCCTGTTTGCACGGTGGTGTTGTTTTTAGTTGTCAGTATTTAGCAGTTTTAGCTTTTCTCTTAGCTGCACTGCTCATGATTAGCACAAAGGGTTTAAGCAATGTCTTCGCGATGGACAGGTCCTTACTGTTTATCAGAAACTCTGCTCATCTGTTGGGAAACCATAGGAGCTGAGCCGGTGTTGTCAGTCTGATTTTACAATATCACTTGTCTGCTTATGTAACCCTCTGATTTACCATGTGACATCACACACATAAACACACATTCTTGTGTCTAGTGACTTTTGATTTGTTGAGGTCACAAACTGTATTGTATTTGACTTTAGCGCCTAAACATGACTCTGAATTCGTTTCATGAGGAAATGCCTTGTCGCTGTGACCTCCTGTGTGCACTGGTACGGTTTCCAGTCGGGGCAAGGATCAGCAACTCAAGAGTGTGGTGAAATTTTTCTCACACTCGAGTGGTTTCTGTTTTTCACTGTCAGTCAGGCTCGGTCACATTTCATTATGCTTTCATTATGTGGTAAAACAGAGAAGCTGACACAGTGTAGAGCTCACTACTGCTGCTGAAATGAGATCAGTTTAGTTAGAGTCATAATGATAATTGCCATGCTGCACCACATAGAAAGGACACTGCCTACTACAGCTCCATTTCCATCCTTAGTTCCCTGCCATTGTAAAGATCTAAGATCTGGAGCAGTGGATATGTGCTGACAGGGCTGTGTAGCTGTTGCAGGGGCAGACAGAACGATGTGGGAGGGTTAGGGCTGGATATATGGTTAATTCATTGATTTATAGATAATATATTTTATTAAGAAATATTATCTGGGTAATATCAGTCTTTTGCCATGAGAAATATGATGCTGCTAATATTTCTGACAGCTGTAGCCTGAAAGGATGATTACACAGAGAGTTTATTTTAATGCAGAAGAGATACATTTATTGTAAATAATCAGTTTATGACATTGAAAAGTTTGTCCCAACACTGTAGTGGAGGTGCCCACAAATGTGTTGCACTTGTCGTCTGTGCTTTCACCGTTGATAGTGGGGCAGAGCAGTGTGGGGGCGGGGGGGATGGGGATCTTCCAGATGGCTGCCCCAATCAGATTAGACATTTTAAATCTTTCTACTTTGCCACCCCTGAAAACAAAGGCGAGCAGGCGAGTGTTCTCATCTGAAGTAGAGCACCAAATGGTCCCAGTAATTCCAGTAATTCTCATTTCTTGAGATTAATTTATGTGCAAATAGCAATTGTTTGCCGATAGGAAAACTAGGCCCCTCTCAGTCCTCAGAGCCGTCAGGTCAACAGCAGCCCTGCTCATGGGATCATCGTGGTGTTTAGCTTAAAGGCTCATGACTTTAAAATGATGTTGTGTGACTTTTGAAACAAGAAGTAACATAATTCAACTTATTTGGTCTGGTGTGACCAGTAGTTTAATTAAACGCAAGCAGTTTTTGTATAGAAGCCACTGCATCCCTGACTGTACTGAGTCAGTTATTAGGAAAGGCTTGTTCTAATGCATTTTAGCGTGTTGTATGTAAATACTTTTAGAGATATAACATATAATCATCTCAGTGGTTTTGTCTCGGAGGCTCTCAGTTAGGTCGCCTTGAAGCAGTGATTGCTTTATAATAAAATATATGTAAATATGATTTAGGTGTGTGAGTTAAAGGATTCTAGTTGTTTGCCTTCTGAGTCCGTTTCTGCCAGCAGTTCCCACCAAACTGATTTTAAACACTATCAGCAAATCTGTATATATTGGTGGGAATAGTCATAGTGTGTAGGGATGCATCGTTCCAGTCTGTTAGAAGTTATGTAAAGTGTTTCAGATACTGATTAAACATGACTGATTCCCATTAAATACAGTTTTCTATTCTGCTCTGGTCACTTATAGGAGTAAGCTAACACACACATAAAGCTATTGCCAATACTCTTCCACCTCCTGCACAGGCTTCACAATGAATGCATCCCAATGTAAAGACAGTGGTAGTCCTTTACTGTGAAACCACAAGTGGTGACGATGTCTTTACAGGTTTGCAATTAAGTGGAGTACACACCGGACAGTGAGAGCTCCTCTGACTCCTGCTCTCACCACTGCTCACAGCAGCTCTGTCAGGTCTGTACCTGTTTACCTATAGTTAGGAAATCTGAGATCTGTAGTTACAGCCTCAAATCTATTCCACACACTGACGTTGACAGATCCGTATCTTGGTAGATACCCTGAGTTTGGTTCTCAACATACAGCAGAAGCCCGATTAGTGCGTCCCTAATTTGTGGAGGTGTTTGTGCTTGTTTTGCCCAGACTACACTAAAAGCTGCTCACTGACACTCACAGCCAGGGTGATGCAAGACTCTATAATGACCATATGGATGTGTTGCTTGTGAGAAAGAGTTTAGGAATGACAAATCAGCGGTCCTTGTTGCCTGCTGGGCACTTTGCCCTAGATGCATCTGACAGCCTGTTTGCCTTCCCTAGTACAGCTGTGGCCAAAAGGTTTTTTTTTTTTTGTTTGTTTTCACAAAGTTTGCTGCTTCAGTGTTTTTAGATCTTTATTGTCAGATGTTACTATGGTGTACTGAAGTATAATTACAAGAACTTCCTTAGTGGCAAAGGCTGTTATTGACAGTTACATTAAGTTTATGCAAAGAGTCAATATTGTGTTGACCCTTCTATTTCAAGATGTCTGCAGTTTGCTGCGCCATGCTGTCAATCAGCTTCTGGGCCACATCCTGACCAATGGCAGCCCATTCTCAATCAATCAATGCTTGGAGTTTGTCAGAATTTGTGGGTTTTTTTTTTTTGTCCACCCACCTCTTGAGGATTGACAACAAGTTCCCAATGGGGTTAAGGTCTTGGGAGTTTCGTGGCCATGGACCCAAAATTTCAATGTTTTGTTCCCCACTCCCTTGCCTGAGAAGCAACCCCCCACACATGAATGGTCTCAGGATGCTTTACTATTGGCATGACACAGGACTGATGGGAGAGCTCACCTTTTCTCCTCCGGACGAGCTTTTTTTTTTTTCAGATGCCCTCAAAAAATCGGAAAGGGGCTACACCAGAGAAAATGACTTTACCCCAGTCCTCGACAGTCCAGTCCCTGTACCTTTGGCAGAACATCAGTCTTTCCCTGATGTTTTTCCTGGAGAGAAGTGGCTTCTTTGCTGCCCTTCTTGACACCTGGCCATCCTCCAAAATGCTGCCATTTCTGAATAAGCTCTGCACTGGTGGTTCCCCAGTCCCGCAGCTGATGATCCGATACATGGTTGATTTAGGTACAATCTTACTAGCAGCAATATCCTTGCCCGTGAAGCCCTTTTTGTGCAAAGCAATGATGACTGCACGTGTTTCCTTGCAGGTAGCCATGGTTAACAGAGGAAGAACAATGATTTCAAGCACCACCCTCCTTTTAAAGCTTCCAGTCTGTTATTCTAACTCAGTCAGCGTGACATCTCCAGCCTTGTCCTCGTCAACACTTTCTCCTGTGTTAACGAAAGAATCACTGACATGGTGTCAGCTGGTCCTTTTGTGGCAGGGCTAAAATGCTGTGGAAATGTTTTTTTTTTGGGATTAAGTTCTTTTTCATGGCAAAGAGGGACTTTGCAAAGAATTGCAATTCATCCGATCACTCTTCATAACATTCTGGAGTATATGCAAATTGCCATAATAAAAACTGAGGCAGCAGACTTTTTGAAAATTGATATTTGTGTAATTCTCAAAACCAAGCCACTGCTGTACATTTGAATTCACAGTCTTCACAGTCACATTTGTTCTTTGTCTGTGTTAGGTCAGTGTTGGCTAACATTTACTGACCAAAGGTTTACTGTATTTCATGTCTGTTGAAACATGACAGCTGATTTCAACAATATCAAATAAGTAACCTGGTCTAACTTGTGTTCTTCTCTGAAGACATGTTTCAGAAAGAGGTAGGGGGTGTGGTATGGGTGTCTGGGATTTGAAGCCATCTTATATTCAGGTCAGTATGGTGTTTTTTTTTTTTTTTTTTCTAACCCTAACCCTAAACATGGCTGGGGAAAATCCTGATCTCAGTAGAGACGGATGCTACTGCATCATCCACAAGCTGTGACTTCTGGACAGGGATTACTGAGATGTATGTGTTCATCAGAGCGCGTTTGTGCCATTCATGTGGTGAGTTGATGTTACATAAGGTGGATTTTTCTTTTTTACTGTAGCATCTGCAATACAGTGAGGGTAGTGAGGCTGCAGAGAACATCTGCTTTTGTATCTGTCATAGTTTATTTTAGCAGCTGCACTGTTGTGGATGTTTCCAGGAATTCACATAACTGAAATTTTCTTTCTTATTTATATATAATTTATATTAAATATATGTATGATAACATGTAAACATTGAAAATTTATTTTGTGTGATACAACTACATATATTGCGGCACAATGATTAAACGTGCCTGCCGTCAGAGATTCTGCTATACCATTCTCTTGTATCTCTCCCTTCAGGGTCTTCTGGTGTATAAGAAAACTCATACAAAGCTTATTGTCTTGACATTGATGCCTGCTTAGCATGTTTTGTGTAGAATTCAATAGAATTTGGTTTTCACAGAACAGCAGCAGCATTACCAGCAGGGGAACAGAATCACAATAGTGATGTGACATGAATTAAAATACAGGTACCCATGTTGTCTAAATGAATTGCAAATACAAAGTTTTGTCTAGAGTAAGAGATCTGGTACCAACATCCCATTACAGTACTTCTTCTGTTTTATGAAACTGTATCAAGTTCATGCAAAATACTGGTTACTCTTTGCAAATGTTTCAGCTGTTAAATGACAGCATCCGTGTCCTGTATGTGTCTGTTGGTACAGTATGTGTGGATGTGTTTTAGTTGGATTAATGTCCAGTAGGTGCTGCTACTGTACTGCCCATTGGTTGGACATCTCTCTGTGTCTGCCTCATCAACCAGTTTAATTACTTAGATATTTATACTACACTGATATTTTACAACCACATGCGTCTGTCACTTGGAAGTGGACTGATGAAGGACTTGTTTTGATTAGGTTTTGCATGTAAACAACTAACTTCTCCTTTAAGCTGGCACCTTTATCCTTCACAGATTGGCCTTACACACACACCATGCAGTCCCAGCAGCCATCTTTGGTTCCGCCATCTTGTTTGTAGTTTCCTTTGTTTACACTATGAGGCCCCAGCTGTCATTTTGAATTAACCATTTATTTATTTTTGTCTGTTTTCACTACACCTCTATGTAGCACGATTCATTAGATTAGATATTGTCTCCAAATAACCCTAATGCTAATGCTAAGTTCTTAAATGCTAATTTACCCCCCCCCCCCCCCCCCCCCCCCCCGCCCAGCCCCACACTCTCAAAAACAAAAAAAACACACACAGTTTTTCCCATTCCAAATTGTTGCACTTGATGTGAGCCATTAAAATATTGACTGTATAAGGATTACAGGATCACAGAATTATTTCAGTCAATAACAAATCATTACATGTGTGTGTGGTGACTGGATTGAGGCCACCAAAGCCACAGAGTTCAGCAGGCTAACTGTCTATCTGTGGCGCTCAAAACCTGGACTGGATTAACCTTTGTGTCTCTCTGATCTAGTTAGCAGTACTTCTGTTGCAGTGCAGCTAACACTATCACTAATCCCAGAGCTACGGTGGCCCAGAGAGCTCCACGCACTGCAGCGGAAGGGAACACATAAAACAGACAACATGCAAGCAAATTAAGAAAACATCTGCATCATTGAAAACACGGGCCCTGCTAATACACACAACATACTCTTTAGTTCCACCCATTTAATATTAAGGAATATTCACTCTCAGGCCAGGTTCAGATCTCCCGCTCATGTTCTCAGGAAGCCAAACTGCAATGGTAGATGTCCAGTGTTCTTGTTATGTAGACTGGCCTCATCAGAAAACTACAGCTTTGGTAATTTGTCCGAACCCTTAACATACTGTGCAGTTGTGAGAATAATTACTGTCCTGTTTAGAGGTGAAGGTGGAAGTAGCAAAGGCATTGTTACAAACCATCTTAGGTGGAGGTCATGATCAAGAAAGCAAGGGTGGGGTTGGGCGGCTACTCCCATGGACATACATGAGGAAAATCTGTTCCCCTAACCTTGGCCCTATACAGCAGGTTTAGTCATCTACACTTGAAACTGAACAGTGAAATTGGAATGCTACCCTCAAGCTTTTTCTTCCCTAAGCAGGCTTTGGAAATCAGTTTTTGATCATTTTCATGGTAATAAAAACCCCATGCATTTACTGAAGGAAGAAATGAGTATAAATGAATGATTACTGGTAATGCCCAAAATATACCCTGAGAGATACTGACACTAGTCACGTCTGACAGAGAGTTAAATGCTGTGTTTTTTCGTCACAAAAAAAAGCAATCCTTTAGTTCTAGCTGCGCCATCCATCTATCAAATGAAACAGTTGCTTTCATTACTGAGATGACTGTTTTTTTCAGTTTGATGATTAATCATTTCGACTATCAGAAATAATGAAAAAAAAAAACAAATCCAAATGTACCAATTTGATGTCATCAGTCTGCTTGTTTGTCCAACCAGCAGTCCAAACCGCAGAGATTAAACTAACAACAAAATGAAATGGGGGGGGGAAAAACAGCAAATCCTGGAACCAGAGAGTGGCTGCCATTCTTGCATTAATAAAAGACTTAAAAATTAATAGATTTTTGACTGTTCATTTTCAGTCAGTTTATTAATTCGAAGGGTTATTCTGAAATTAGCACAGCTTCACAGTGAACACAGCTTTCTCATTCATTTCATTGAGAGCACACCAAATGTGATGACACAGAGGGACATTGTAAACAAAATGGCTCATCATCTGACAAAAGCTTTGATGCCAAGCATCATCTTGCAAGACGACATGATGGCCGATCAAATACGACCAGGCTGGGTGAAGGAGGAGAAGGAGGTAGATAGAGAAACAAGCACAAGACTACGGGAGAGAGAGGACACGGAGTAATGACATGTAATAATGGCTTTATAAATGTGAGAGTGGGTCTGAGGAGAGAGTTGAGTTGCAAGTTGAGGAGTAGGTTGGATATAGTTCATTAAAGCATCAGGGTCAAGAGAAGGTTTTTTTTAAGTAGAGGTTTGATTACAGCAACTTTGAAAGCCTGCAGAACATATCCTATTACTAAAGAGAGATTGATCTGATCTAGTATGGAAGTGCCAATCAATGGGAAACAATTTGAGTGAAGCCCTTTCAAAAGTATTTAGGTTGTAGTAGTATTGTCTCTTCCTTGTTTGCTTCTCGTAGGGATTAGTCTCCGAACTGATCTTGGCACTACTTCCTCTGGCACTCCAGTAAACATCACGCAGGCCTGAAGCACGCCACAGGCCAAAATACCAAGCTGCTTCCTCAGGCCTACTCCTCTCCTACCCCTCTCTCTCTTCCTCATCCTTTTTCTTAGAGATGTCAAGTCTCCTTACCCTGGTTAACAAGAGCAAACCGTGCCAATATCAGATCAGAAACTAATCCCAAACAAGAAAGAGGAGGTGATATTGTTAATGTACTGTACCTCTAAAGTGGTGTCTAATGGTTACTGAGTCTATTCATTTCTAAACACCGTTATTATTTGACTGAGTTTTTACAGGGTGTGCTGGTGAATAAAAAGTTGTCCTTAACCAGTATAGTGATTAAGGAGGCAGGGTAATTCTCTAAGATGTGACCTGTGACTCTGTGCTAAACTCATTAGCTTGGGCAGACATCAGCTTAGCTGTTGTGCTTCTTACCTGAACCAAGGCTTCATCAGTGCCTCACCACCGCTGCACAGGGGCTGAGTTCTCAAAGTTGTTGACACATTCTTATTGGATTTCTAAAGACTTGTCCTAAAATGTACATTTCTGGGGGGTCAATTTCTTGACATCCATCTCTGAAGCCCTTTATGTCTGCATATACATTTTGTGCACATAGTTTGTTGCTAATGGTGGACTAACTTTTAGCTTATTGTGGGCCAAGGTGGACCTACTGTTGCCATGGGCAACAATGTGTACTGTGATTCTGTGCTTCCTCATTCGGCAAGTTATCAAATGCTTGATAACTGTGTGGAACTCCAGGAACTGCTCTTGTGGTAAGTCCACCTGTCTGAATGGAGTTTGTGGAGCGTGATGAGAGAGCATAAATGTCCATCAAGAACTGTCAAATGAAACTTTTATGTAGCTTGGGTATCAGTCACTTTGGATAGCAGTGGTCCAGGGATCAGATGAGCAGGTTAAAGATTTTCTCAGGTGCAACTTAGTCCAATTTTCCAGATGTGACTCTCCTGTCTTTTGAAAAGGTTCTGGAAAATACGGTTCAGTTCCATTAATCATCAAATCAAATCCAAACCTCAAAGATTTATGTACAGTCTATCTCTAAATCCTATCTAAATGTCCTGCATGGATACTTAAAGCCGTGTGGAAATGAATAGGTCCCATATGAGTGGCTTTGAGTCATGACAGTTCAAAGAAACTGTAACAGGAATAATTAGTCTGCATGGACCTGCTGCCGTTTACAGGACGGACATACCAGGCTGATGACTTGTCAGCAAAAATTTTGCTCAGGACGGCATGGAAGGAAATGGGATGTCATTTATGTTTTTCTACAACATGCGTAATCATGGCACCTTTGTACGTGGTGCAGGTGTTTTGTTATTCTTGTTCCACAGTTTTATAACCGTGAAATGTGTTCACAGTACACTTATAATGTGCACTTTGCACTTTACACTTTTTATATTCAAGGAAACAACGATCTTGCTTACTTGTTGAATGCAGAAGAAATTTAAGTTCCCAGGATAAATTCTGAGAAACACTGTTTGCAGCATTGGTATTTATTAGGGCTGGGTATTGTGACGGGTGTCATGATACGATACATACCTCGATACATGGGTCATGATACGATACGTACCTCAGTACAGTGCAGTATGCTACAATTTGATACAATGCTAATATAATAACGATATATGAAGCCCTATATTGCAATACTCAACATCATTTACTCAAAATCTTGTAAAATACACCTTGCTATGTGCCACTTAGGTAATCTAATAACAGACAGGCTCATTTCATCGTTGTTCACCGAGTTGACAAACTGTTATGAATAACGTTGATACTGAATACATTTATCTTCAATTTATAATAATAAATAACTCTGCGATGTTGGTTCCAGTATGGCTCTTCTGCATGTGATACAACATGTTAGACAATTCCCAGTCCTCAGATATGTGGTGAGATGTAATTGTGACGTATGATTCAGTAGCTCCCGATGTCCATCAGTCGCACGTCAGGGCAACTCTCTGTGAGGAGCTATGAGATGTTTTAACCTTTTTCCTTACTTCTTCGTACATCCTGGGCACTGCTACATCTGTTATGTATCTGCGAGTAACCCTAACCCTAACCCTTACCATTAGCCTGAAAAGCATGCGTTTTCGACAACACTATAAGGCTGCAGATCATAGCATATACCACCACCGAATCTGTAATCTTCTGTGCTCGAGCTAACGTAGATGGAAGCATGTAAGTTTAATTAGTTTGCCTTGGGTCCACGGGTTTCTGTGGAGGAGACGACAAAAGACATTCACTGTACAAGAAGCACTGCCCCGATATTCTGCAGTGGTCAGGAAAGCTACACCGCCTCCTAATGGCCGGAAGTATCGATACAAGGGACTAGAATATCGATATTTTATTGTTTTAAAAAACACAGATATATATCTAAATATCTATATTTTTGCACAGCCCTAGTATTTATCTGATTTATCTGATGTAACTCAAGAATCCATTCACATCAAATCGATTCTAGACTTTATGAATCAGAATTGAATTGAATCTTTGAGGCTTGTGCTGTGAGTGTGAACCTATCCGAACTGGCAATATATTATGCTGCAAATACTAGCTATTTATGTGTATTTATAATTCATTTAGGCTAAGAAGGCTTTCAGGTAGTGGCAGATTTAGTCTTATCTAGAGATAAATGTGCTGCATTTTTTTTCTCCATGGGTTTATGCTGCTTTTGTTTGGTTCAGTGTAAACAAGCACAGCTAGCAGTAGAGCGGAGTCTCAGTTTAAAATGTCTGTCTCACACTCGCCCGTACAACTCTTGCACACCCTTCTTTGAAAACTTGAGCATATTATTCAGGCAATAACATGCTAAAGATTAGTGAAACATAAGGTGATGGATGAAAAATAATATACTAACTAATGCACCTTTCGACAAGCTTACACTTCCACATGTTTGAGCGTCCAAAGCAAGAGCATGCCATCAGTGCACCAATGTTTGTGGCTCATTAGAAACTGAAGGCACTGCCATTCTCATTGAATTGGCATGGTGGACAACGGTATGCGTCTGTGGGACAGGTCTCCTCTCATGTAAAGGTGGTGGGACGGGTTGTCCACTATTCAGAATATTGGCCGTTTGATCCTCAGCTCCTCTGGTCTGCATGTGGAAGTGTCCTTGGGCAAGATTCTTAATCCCCAGTGAGCCCATCGGTGTGCGTGTGTTGCTTCCATTTTACCCTTTTGGTTGGGTAACTATACCAACATGATTAAATAAAATCCTGTGTAGCACTTGTCAGAAATGTCAGTTTCACCCAGCAACAAGAATTAATGTTCTTGTTTTTTTGTTAGTCTGCTGTGATGCAGCTTTGTCTTTTTCTTACTTCCTGCTGTTTATTTCTTCTCCAGTTCAGTTCTGAGACAAATCTGCAAATGATAGCAAACACAATCTCTGCTTCTTTGTCTTCAGTGGTTTTCAGTAAGTTTATAATTAGTAGCTCTGACCTTCACACTGCACACCTCACATCAGGTGGCCATGGCATCGCACACACCCTGTCAGTCCTAGCAGTTCTGTGTATATTTGTAATGCAGGGGTAAGGGTTGGTGCTTGCCCAGCACATGAGCCAAGTTCAGTTTTCTAGCTTCTCTGTTGTGCGACCCACTGCACATATGCATCAGTGCTTTCTCCCACTTTATATCGCCTATAAATCTCCATTTTTCTTTCTTTGGGAGTGTTTTATAAATATAAAAGCTCTACGTATTAAAAGACTGGTAATAGAAAAAGTGAAAATTGACCTTGATTGTAGTTGGGTGTATCCTAACTACAGTTTTGTACCAGGAAAAGGATTTTTGGGCAGCAGGGGCTGAGTGGCGGCTTCATGTCCAGCTCTCTTTAATACGTTCATGGCTGAACCGTGTTTGTAGGGCCCTTGATGTGGGCTCCTGCTCTGCAGCAACCTGTCCACCTCAGCGCCTGCTGAGAATGTGTGGGAGGAGGAACAGATTGAGGTGAGCTGATGGGAGGGTATGGGGATGGAGAGAGGAACGATGAAGAGAGAAGAGACAACGATGACTGTCGTTGTCTCTTCTCTATAAAGGTCAGCATAAAGAATTCATCAGCTGTTGGACGGTGTGTGTGTGTGTGTGTATTTGAGGTGTTAATATATTATCCAGCATTAAAGACTTAATTTGATGACAAGCAAAGTCTGCAGGTGGAGGTCACAATGAACTTTTGCTGAAATTTGAGCTTCACTAAAGGCTTGCAGTAATCATAAGACAAATTTGTGTTGCATGTCTACGACACATTATCCTGTGCTCAGTCCACGTGTGGTCTCCTCGCTGGCAGACCACAGCAGAGCTAACTTGGAAGCTGATCCTGACCCATTTTTTTTTTTTTTTTTTAGCTGGCCTAGGTGTAGTTGTTTGGTCCACTCCAGAATGTTCTTAGCAGTCTAACTAAACAGATCAAACCATCATCCGAATTCTTGTCATTGAGTGGAGGCACACATCACTGCCTGCCTAGCAGATATTTTGTAGTAGACAACACTAGAGTTGTGCTAATTTCGGATGCAGAGGAAGCTACGGTGACCCTGGATGACAATATAATATCAATAATCAGGAAGGTAGGAGGGCCAGATGCCCTTGTCATTTCCTAAGTACACTACTGTAACACCCTTGCTGGACCCCTTGTGTCTGCCATCAGACCTCTGCAGCTGATCCAGAATTCTGCTGCCTGTCTGGTATTCAACCCTCTTAAGTTTTCCCACACCACTCCTCTTTTCTGCTCCCTGCATTGGCCCTCTGCTGCTCGCATCCAATTCCAAATTCTGGTGCTGGTCTACTGGACAGTGAAGGACACTGCTCCTTCCTACCTTCAAACCATGGTCCAACCCTACACTCTATATGCATGTGGGTGATTGGCTGCCTCCAGTTACTATGAGGATCTTCTCTGTTCTCAACCCATAGTGTTGGCAGGAGTTCACTGTTCATAGGCCAAGAAAACATCTTCTCAGAGTGACTACAGCTAGACATTCACCCGTTCATTTATTATTCATTAGTCTCATGTCTAGAAAACCTTCTAAGCACTTGTACCATAGTACCGAACAAGCTCTTGGTTGTTTGTTTGGAAAAGATGCTCTTCTGATTTTTGAAAACATGTAGCTCATCTTGCTTTGGACAAATGTGTCTTGTACTAACACAAAACAGTGGTATGTGCCATTTGAGAACCACAGTCACTAATTTCCTCATGCTGACAAGCAGCTCAGCTTTAGAGACAGGACTTTTTAAATGGTTTCCCTGTATTGTGGCTCTCAGGCAGCGCTGCTTCTTGGGCTTCTGCAAATCCTGTCTTCCTTGGTAGGATTAGCAGACCCTAAACGCACCATAAACCTCTGTAGACTAAATGTCAGCATAATAGTTACAAACTGTTGTAACAAAATCACTGTGCGAGAGAGGAGAGAAAGACCAGGTGAGCTCAGAAAGCTTGGAGTAAAAGAAATTCAGAGAGAGAAACACCACAGAACACTGTGTTCTATAGGAGTAGCTACACACCAATTATGTAACGTGTGTGTGTGTGTGTTCAACACTGCTGAGTCAGGCTGGAGGAGATACATGTCCATTATCACTGAGCTGGAAAAGCCCCTGTGTCACACACAGACGGCTGGAAAGAGTGCTGGAAATTATACTCATGTAAAAGTGCTGTTAGTATAGTTACCAGTCTGGTTAGTCAGGGCTTCATCCTACAGCGAGATCAAGACCCAGAACATGGTGGCTTCACATGATGAAGACCAGCACAGTCTCCAGACCTTAAACCCTATGGAGCTGATCTGGGCAGAAGGTGAAAGCAAAGCAGCCTGCAAGTGCAACACATTTGTGGGAACTTCTGCCAACCGCGTTAGGACGAACTGTCTGAACAGTGTTGATTTCCACTGTAAAAAGAGCATGAGGAGTGTGCTTCAGCTGCTGGATGAGTCAGACATGTAGATTCAATTCAGTTCAACAAGAAGAAACAATAACTACATCAGCTGTCAGTGGGCAGGACACATTTCCAGTGTTGTCACTTTGTCACACAATGTATTTATCTCTTTTTAACATTGTTGACCATTGTTCTCCTTCTTGTCTTATCACCACACATCACTTCATGTTTCTTGACACCCAGTGTCAGCCGGTGGTCGCGCTGCTGTACCTTTACCTTTTCAGTCAGTTCTGCAGTGAAACGTACTGTAGGACGACACTGCCGTGCACAGGAAGTGGGGATCCGAGAGGCATTTCCATGTGTTCCACCTCGCTCACAGATGCCATCTGGTGGTTGTTGGTGCACACAACATGTCCTGGGTGTCAGAATTAAAAATGCAGAGGTGGCCCCCTGCTGGTACTGCACTAATGAAGCCATGATGATGTAATGTACACTGTATCAGGTGGATTTCATCCAAACTGAGTTGGACCTGGACTAGAAAGGAAGGACATGTTGTAAACATATTCCTTATTGCCACTGACTTTGTATTACCTGGGGATCTGATTTGGGATTTTACCCTCATGTCCATTGAAACAAAACAGGTGTCCATGCTAAATAGCAGTAAGCTGAATTAGCAGGGATCACCTGATACCCTACCACATCAATTCCTCCAACGCTCATTCCACATGTTCTGTGGTTCTGCTTCATTCATTGAAGTTTTGCTTCATCTTTAAACTGTGAATTTTTTATTTTACTTTCAGATTGTGGACATGGCAGATTCACAAGGGATTAAGAACACAGACGACCTCAGCAAAAATTACAAATCACAAGACAACCCCAGGTAATACCAGCCTCTGGCAAATAGGACTTGGGTTATTATGAAAAGGTCATGAGTTCACTCATAGAGACCCGGACAGGGAGAGACAACTAAACACCGCACCTTTCCATTAATGCTTCAGACACTGCAGAACAACAACTCATACACAGTCTTAAAGCCAGCATGAAAAGGATCCAGCTCTGTCATGGCTACCTGAGTGGATCCACTTCCATTCTGGCTGGTGTGTGTGTGTGTGTGTGATGTGTGAGAGTGTGTGCTAGCTCTGTGTCAGGGGCATTTCACTCGTGGCTCTTTTCCCTGCTCTACCATCTTTACATAACAGGTCTGTTTTTGCAGGAGCAGCAACTGTGAAGCATGAAATTCACTTGTGAGTGGACGCATAGGTGTGTTAGTTTTACAACTGACTTCAAATGAATTTTTAATGTTGCATTTAGTTTTTTTCTCTAACTAAAAAAGAACTTCTGTAGTCCCTTCACTTTTTTTCCCATTTTGCTGTGTTGTATTGTCCCAAAACCAAAAACATAATTTTAGTAACTATTTTAAAGTTCATTAAAAAGAAAAAACTGTAATACATTGGCATAAGTATTCAGATTTTTTACAGTGATACTTGAAGTTTAGTTCAGGTGCCTGCCATTTCTCTTGATCATCTTTGAAATGTTGCTGCACCTTGACTGGAGTCCCTCGGTGCTAAATTCAGCTGACTGGACATGATTTGGAAAGGCACGCACTTGTCTAAACAAGGTCAGGTCTCTCAGCTGACATTATAGATCAGAGCAGAAGCCTAGCCATGAGGTCGAAGGAGCTGCCTGCAGAGCTCAGAGACAGGATTGTGCTGAGGTGCAGATCTAGGGAAGGCTACAAAAAAAAAAAAAAAATCCTTTGCACTGAAGGTTCCCAAGAGCACAGAGGCCTCCATAATTCTTAAATGGAAGAAGTTTAGAACAACTAGGACTGCTCCTAGAGCTGGCCACCCAGACAAGCTGAGCAATTGGGTGAGAAGAGCCTTGATGAGAGAGGTGACCAAGAACCAGCTGGTTCACTCTGGCTGAGCTCCACAATCCTGTGTGGAGATTAGAGAAACTTCCAAAAGGACAGCTATCACTGCAGCATTTCACTGATCTGTGCTTCATGGCCTCTCTTCAGTAAAAACTTTAAAAAACGAGCACCTAAAGGACTCTCAGACAGCAAGAAACAAGATTATCTGGTCTGATGAAACCAAGATTGAACTGTTTGGCCTCAATTTTAAGTGTCATGTCTGGAAGAACAGGAAAAGCTGAACAGAGCTAAGTGAAGAGATATCTTTAATGAAAACCTGATCCAGGATCTTGGACAAGTTTCACCTTCCAGCAGGTCAGTGGTCACACAGCCAAGATAACACAGGAGTGGCTTAGGGACAACTCTGTGAATGTCCTTGAGTGGCCGAGCCAGAGCCCTGCTTCGAACCCAATCGAACATCTCTGAAAAAGGTTGTCCACCCTGTCCACCGACAGTCCCAATCCAACCGGACAGAGCCTGAGAGGATCTGCAGAGAGGAAAGGCAGAAAATCTCCAAATCCAGGTGTGGAAAGCCTGGCACATCATATTCAAGAAGACTTAAGGCTGTAGTCACAGCCAAAGTGCTTCAACTAAATACTGAGCAAAGGCTCTGAATATTTATGTCAATATGATATTTCAGTATTTCTTTTTTAATAAATTTGAAAAAAATTCTAAAATTCTGTTTTTGCTTTGTCATTATGGGATATTGAGAGAAAACTGGAGAGAGAAAAGTATGAAAACAGTGAAGGGGTCTGAAGACTTTCTTAATGCACTGCAAACCAGCAGATGCCACTTCCTGGAATTCATCCGTGTTTCCTTGCGTTTGTAGGCCGGCTTCAGGAGTGAGTTGATGATGGTTAGGCTGTTTTCAGGACACATTGTGAGCAAGAGCTTGCCTATGAGGGCTGTTTTCCCCTGGTACAAGTTATCTTTGTCTATGTTTTCAACCACAGCAGAGGGTTAACTGGAAGCTGTGGCTAGCTGGCCAGTCAGTGTGTAGAGGAACTATTGTTTATTACACCTTTTCTCCATCAGCTACCCCCACTATAGCTACTGTCACATATACACGGCTGTGAGGAGCCACATGTGAGTGTTGCCCACTGCAGGTGGGGTCCAAAGTTTGACCAGCTGTCTGAAGACATGGCCAACCCCTCATCCCAGAGGTACTGCCCCTCTCGTACACCCCACACAACCCTCCCTGAAAGGGGTGGCAGCGTGTTGGAGCAACTCAGAAAGTTCTCACTGATGCTCATATTACTTTGTCTGATGCTAAAACGCAAGAGAGATACGAATTAGTGCGTGAAGATAACTGAATATATCAAGTCTCCGGTGCAGAGCTCAGCAATGAGGATTGTCTGCTATGCAGCCATCTTGAAACCCCTGCATCAAACTTCTTTAGCTTTTGTTTTCTCAGCATGTTTATTTGAAATTGAGATCGAAATGACACAATATGACAGTGTATCAGAGCGTATGTGAGGGGTGTCTCCACGGCCTCTCCTGTCTCTGTGGCCGACAGTCCTCGTGGAGTGTTCGCTGGGAAAATGCAGCTGACTGCAGAATGAACAGATTTAGGAAAAACTCAGGACACGTCTTGACAGACTGCTGAAGACTGAAGACTGGGAGGCGCACAGCGCTGCTGACTTTGCGGGTGGCTAGATTATTTTTTTTTCCTGTGAATGTATGTGCAGTAGCAGAACCACTGCTGTTTGTGTGTTCCTGCTGTGTAGCCATGGTGCAGCAGGTCATACTGTGGGACACCAGCTCCCACTGAGTGACCATCTGGACCGCTGAGCTCTTGCATACACAGGCGCTGCATGTACAGTGTGTCATCAATGTAGAACCAATCAGTCCTGGGCCAAGTGGTGATGTCATCAAGTAAAAAAGGATCTTGGATTGAGATTAGAACAGAAAAAAGATTTGCAGTTAGCAGACAGTCTGACAGTATATACATTTTATTTCTAAGCACCTTTCAGACCCTCAAGGTCACCTTACATTCCAAACAATATACAAAATATATAGAAATAAAGGATAAAATACAAAACAGCTTACAACAGACTTAAATAAAGATGAATAAGTTCGGTGGTGAGGTTACAGTGTTCATGCGGGGTAGGCTAGGGTAGGGTTTTGAGACATGATTTGAAGGCGGAGAGAGATGTTATTGTCCGCTTGTCTTGTGGAAGTGAGTTCCAGAGTTGGGAGGCGGAGCGGCTGAAAGATCTAAGTCCCGTGGTGGACAGACGGGCAGTTGGGGTGGAGAGAAGGGAGGCTGGGAAGGGCCGGAGTGTGCGTGAAGGTGTGTACGGATGAAGGAGTTCAGTGAGGTATGGAGGAGTAAGGTTATGGAGAGCTTTGAAGGTGAGGAGCAGAATCTTATATTAAATACAATAGTGGATCGGGAGCCAGTGGAGTTGTTTAAGGATAGGGGTGACGTGATGAGGGGATGACGTTCTGAACCAGCGTAGGGAGGGACTTGTGGGGTAAACCATAGAGAAGTGCATTGCAGTAATCAAGGCGGGATGTGACAAATGCATTAACCAGTATGGCGGTGCTGCTGAGGGAGAGTGATGGACATTAATGTTACTGAGGCGGAAGTAGGTGGACCTGGTAGTGTCATTGATGTGTATAGTGAAAGACAGGGTGCTGTCAAGGATGACACACAGACTCTTAACCTGAGGGGACGGGGGGCATGGTGGAGTTGTGTGCCTATGTGAAGAATTTCAGTTTTATTGGCATTAAGTTGGAGAAAGTTGTGGGAGAACCTGGTTTTGATTTCATGTAAACAGTCAAGGAGGGAAGAAGTAGGAAGTGTAAGGGTGGGCTTAGAGGAGAGGTAGAGCTGAGCGTCATCTGCGTAACAGTGAAAATGAATACCAAGATATTGCAGAGAGGGAGGAGGTAGATAATAAAGACTGTTGATGAAGGAGGGATGGGAGTGATACTTTTTTAGCTGCACAGACTGGGTGTGATCTGAGAGGTATGCGCTGAACCGGGATAGGGTTGTGTTGTGGATACCAATAGCTGTTAGACGGTTGAGGAGGATATGGTGAGAGATGGTATCGAAGGCCGCTGTCAGGTCGAGGAGGATGAGGATGGAAAGAAATCCGAAGTCTGCTGCCATCAGAAGGTCGTTGGAGATTTTAACCAGAGCTGTTTCTGTGCTGTGAAGTGGACGAAAACCAGATTGAAACCGTTCATAGAGGTTATTGTCAGAGAGATGATGAGGTTAGAGATTGGTTGAAAGTTATTCAAGTTGTTGGGATCTGAAGCACTGATGCACTGCATTAACAGCAGTCCCTCTGTAGATACCCGTGGCATTGATTTATATTAGAAGTACAGGGTTAAATTTCGTCCACTGATATCACCACCACCACCACACCAGACAGATGTAGAGTGTCCTGTCCAGTTGCTGTGTTCACGTTGTTCCATTAGCGGTGGGCGGTGTGGGAACGTGGCAGTTTATTTGAGGACTGGTTCAGCAGTTGGTTATTAGGCGTCTTAGAGAATAATTGGTTTTAAATGGCCTGGAAGTCTTACATTTGATTCTGCCTCTGAGCAGAGACATTGAAAGCTTGAATTTACTCAGCCTTTGAAAGCCGTGCCATCTCTGCTGCAAATCCTTTGTCTCAAGCTGAACTTCTGTCCCGTTTTCTTTTTCATAAATAGTCTGTTTTTGACATTACATTTTCAGTGATGTTTTTCCTTATACCTCATGTGACCATGAGAAATACATTGTTCACAGAATCTGGACAGTCTTTACTCCTTCCTGGTCCCTTTACAGCGAGGCAGTAATTCTAATTCTCCCTGGATTTTCTTACTGCCTTGTCCCTAAATGGCTTTTGTTCTCCTAAGCTTCTGTTTTTTTTTTGGGGTTTAGGAATGTACCTAGCTTCTAGACTTTCTTCACCTATAGAGCCTCTGCTTTTTCTTGACTGAAGGCAGCACCAGCAGTTCCTAAATGTGCAGGATGAGCTGCTGGCTCTGTTTTACAGTCTCCATAAAAAAAAAAATGCAGTGCTGTCAGTTTGAGCAGTCATTAAGCAGATATTCTGGTAGTTGCTTTGGACGATTTCCTAATTCTTTCTCATTTGTGTTTCTTTCATTGACAGCTGTGACACCAACTGACAACCTGCAGCACCTGGAGGAGAAGGGGGACGCGTCCAGTTCTGACAGCCAATAGAAAAAACTTGGAGCATAGGTGGAGCCCGTAGGCTGAATCATGACTGTTGCACGAACCAATAGGACGGTTCCAAACTGGTAAAACCCTTTTTTAATGATTTTTTTTTTTTTTAATTTAATGATTAAGTTATTTCTTTGGAGTTTTAGCCCTGTAACCATGACTATACCTCAGCCAGTGAATACGCTCGTCATGAATAAGCAGTGGCCATCCAAGTAAACCTTTTAATTTCAACAATTTCCATAAGATGAAACTGTTACTCTCAGTGCTACTCACAAATGTTGTCCATGAGAACTAGGAACTGAAGGGATCCAGGTATTAAATCAGTATCTATCTGTGCATTTTAGCACAACAACAACACAGAGTCCTCAGGCTGTTCTTCAAAGCCACTGTGATGTTTGAATAAGTGCTGGAAGAGTTATGCTGATGCTTCTTTCAAAGCTTACTGTCTTGTTAGTCGCTCCCTCGCTCTCGTCCTCTATCTGTCTTTCTTTGTCTCTCTCTTTTCCATATTAGTTGTCCACTGGATTATTGGTGCAGTCCTTTCGCATAGGTTTATATTGGTTATTCTGTCCAGTCACTGTGTTCACGTTGTTCCGTTAGCAGTGGCAGATGGGGATCACACTGAGCAGAGGGTCTGCAGTGGAGAGGTGTGTTAGATATGTATTGATGAAAAGCAGCAGGTTCCTGAGCCTTTTCCTCAACTTCTTTAATGTTGTCTTGACTCTCAACAATCTCCACCTACACTGGAAACTTTTAAGGCCGAAACTCACCTCTGTCAAAATGTGTCAAATCAGCTGTTCCTGTTATTTTCTCTATGTACATCCTAGGCAGAGGCACAGGCAGAGGCTAGGCTCACTGCCCTGGAAAAATGAACCTTGTTTTTTTTTTTTCTCCTCAAAGAAGAGGTTTGTACTTCCTCTCCCATGTTTCTGTGAGAAACATTTTCATTTGTCAAAGCAGACAAACAGCAGGTGTACCTAATAACACTTGTAATATTGAAACTCCACTTTGAAAGTGAACACTAAAGCAGGAAAACAGGTGGGAGTGTGGAGTTCACTGGCTCTTGGTTGGTTTCCCAGCAGCACTCTGCTGCCTCTGCACAATATGTTGCTAACACAGGAAATAGAAAGAGCTAGAAGGTCTGTGTTTGTGTTTTCTGTTGCTTCTTGGCTGTATGCCCAGAGGTGACAACATGGGAAAGAGACCTAAAACAAGAGGAAGGAGAGGAGATGCAGAACAGAGAGAGACACTCAAAAGACATTGTACACAATGTGTAGATGCTGAGTCAGTGATAAAGCAGGTCAATCCCAACGAACTTATTCTGTGCTTCCTGATAATATTGCCTAGGGGAAGCATGTATAAGGTGAACAATATCGGCCCAAGCACAGAACCCTGTGGAACTCCATGGTTAACTACATATATATATATATATATATATGGAGGGATCATCATTAACATGAACAAACTGGAGTCTATCTGGTAGATATGATTTAAACTAACTGGTCCATTATCTGATGCTATGAGAAGGTCGTTAACTTTCGCCAGTGCTGTCTCTGTGCTATGATGAACTCTAAATCCTGACTGAAAAACTTCAAACAAACCGTTCCTATGTAGATGATCACACAACTGAGATGCAACAGCCTTTTCAAGAATTTTAGAAGTAAAGGGGAGATTGGATATAGGTCTGTAGTTTGCTAAAATGCCATTAATATGGACGTGTCAATCAAGGGCAGTCTGGTAGATGGTTTAGATTTAGTAACTATTGAAGACAATTCAGCGAGGTCTATGGGAGAGAAACAGTCTAACGACAAATCAGGACTGGAAGATGTTTCTAAAGATGCTGTTCTAGACATACCTACATCATTAACAGTTGTAGGCAGGATGAGATGATTCTGTCTCTAATGTCTACTATTTTGTTGTTAAAGAAGCTCATAAAGTCATTACTAGTAAGAGCTAAGGGGATGCATGGTTCAACACAGCTATGACTCTTAGTCAGCCTGGCTACAGTGCTGAGGAGAAACGTAGGTTTGTTCTTGTTTTCCTCTATTAATGATGAGTAATAGGCAGTTCTTGCCTTATGAAGGGCTTTTTTATACGTTATGAAGCTGTCTTTCCAGGCTAGGTAGAATTCCTCTAAGTTAGTGGATAACCATTTCCTTTCCAGCTTTCGTGATATCTGCTTTAAAGTACGTATTTGTGAATTGTACCATGGAGCTAGCTTCCTCTGATTACTGACCTTCTTTTTCAGTGGGGCAACAGAGTCAAGGGTTGTACGTAATGAAGCAGCAGTACTATCAACTAGATAGTCTATATCTGCTGGAGTAAAGTTTAGGTCATTGCCCTCTGTAAAACTGGCACATGGCAACTGAGATAATAAAGATGGAATAACTTTCCTATATTTGGTAACAGCATTATCAGACAGAAATCTACAGTAGTTAATTTTTTTCCCAGGTGAATTCAGACAAAAACTAAACTAGTAAGCAGCAGGTGGACGATACACCACAGCAAATAGGACTGGTTTTTCTGTCTTCCAGTTTGGATGTGAGAGGCTGAGGATAAGGCTTTCATATGTGCTATAACTAGGGTTAGGTCTGGGATTAATTAATAAACTTGAGTGGTAGACATGGTAGAAATGGTCCTGTCAGAACTGTGCCCTGGCAGGACTTATGAAGAAAAATGAATGTCATGATCTTTAAAAAGGCCCCACATGTCAGGAAAACAAAAACCAGTGCACCATCAATAATCCAATCATTGAACACAGTATGAGCTATACCTACCTTAGTATAACCATAACAGCATCAGGATGTTTCCACATGATAGTGACTGCACTAAATGAAAAAGCTCTGACAGCACGAAATGCAATTAAAAGAAAAATTTAGAACATCCACATCCCTGTGTGTGTGTGTGTGTGTGTGTATTTGTGTAAGCCATCTCTGCAGGGGACAGCAGCTTAAAAGATCTTAATCAGTCCAACACACACACACACACAAACACTGTTTTAAGAAAACAGAATACACACAAGCAAACCACCAACAATTCCTATTCCTAGAGTCATAGTTAATATTGCATACTTCATGTCCAGAGAACAGAAAAGACCAAACACGCACAATTTGTGTGTGTGTGTATACGTACATCTATCTTTGTGAGGACCAAAAAAAAAAATGCTTTTGGGATTTTGGGAAAGTTAGGACATTTTGGTCAGTCCTCAGGACTAAAACTTGGTTTTAGGGTTCAGGTTAGAATTGGGTTTAGGTCAAGGGTAGGGTTAGAGTAAGGGTTAGGGTTAGACATTCAGTTTTGATGGTTGAGGTCAGGGTAAGGGGCCGGACAAAGCATCACCACGGCAGACAACACCAAGATATCCAAACAATAAAAACTCAAAATGCTACGTTGCGTGGCAACACAGCATCTGCTGCGGTGCTCCTCTGAATAGTGAGTTAAAACAGTCTGTGAGTTTGTTGTTGTACTCGCCTTTGTCTTTCTGTGAGTCTTGTGCACGTGGTCCACAGTCTGCCTTTGCTTCTTCTCTGCTTGTTCATTCTCAGTGCAGACATTGTTAAAAAAAACACTGCTCAGCTGAGACACAGAGGAGACCACAGGTCGACTGTAGAAGACCGCTGCTGGGGGGGCTGACTCTCATGTGACCTGCTGTTTTTAGGTTTCATCTTTTAAGCGAAGCCTCCTCAAAACGGTCATGGAAATATTATGTTGCGGCTTTTTGTGAATCACTTGGCTCGCTGACTGTTAGTATAGACAGCAAGCAAGAGACACAGATCCTCTTTCACTGATTATAACAAGCAGTGCAGGCAGCGCTCCGACTGTTTCCTGACCTTGAAATTTGCTTTGCCTGTCTGTGCATTTCAGTGCTGAGCAGAGGTGAGGAGACTTGTTCACATGACGCAGTGTAAAGTCAGTTGTTGGTGTTGCCGTGCTGAGATGAAATGTCTGAGAAGATCAAACTCAATTTCGTACAGCAGATGCACAGAAATAACTAAATAATGCATGAAATGTAAACCATTTTAATAGTTTTATACAGTGCTTCCAGTGTAAGAGAGCAGTTTATCATGGACATAGCGAAACAGAGGGAGCATCACTGAAGGATGAATGAGCTCATCAGAGGACTAGGAATCTATCACAAGAAAATGAAGCAGCTGGAATGAAAAGCTGGCATGATGTTAAACTGCTGCTTCATGAATCAGCACACAGTCTGTAAAGATGTCCACGAAGCCTGGAAGCTTCTGGTCTCACTCCATCTACTTTCTCTCTCTTCTCAGTGGCGGAAAACAGCACACTACTATCCACTGGTTTACTCCTTTCTATTGCTTCACTTTTTCCTTTTTGCTGTAAGGTGGGTTCAAGTTTTTGAAGACTGTCAAAAGCTGATTCGAAGCTGGGTTTTTATCTTTGTATAAATACACCACTATAGGGGACAAACTCAGAAAGCCATATCAGTATGTCTCAGCATCACTCGAAGAACACCATAGTAAAGATGCTTCTTTAACCACGAGTGAAGCTCAGAATGTACTGTCAAGTGTTTCTGAGGGCGGAATTAGAAGAAAGGCCTTGGAGTCATTAAAGCTGGAGTGGTTTAGCAGGAAACTTTGTGATATCCACCTTTTCACAGGGAGAGGCGGGACTGTAATTTGATCATTTGAGAGGGATCATCCACTTTTATATTTTTATATTTGATACGCACATACAGCTGAGTATCATCAGCGTAGCAGTGGAATGTAATTCCACGACTAAGAGGTGTAATATAAAGAGAGAAAAGCAGAGGGCCAAGAACAGAGCCCTGGTTCTCCATAATTCACATCAGAAAACATTGATTGAATATTTTTATAGCTAACACACTGTGTTCTTTTTAGATAAAGATAAGACTCAAACCACATGAGAGCTAGGCCAGAGACCACTAATTGGATTTCCAAATGTCTAGGAGGATACAACGATCTCTGGTATCAAAAGCTGCACTGAGATGAAGTAAGAGAAGCACAGAGGAGGATTCTGAATCCATAGACAGCAGAAGATCTTTTACCACTTTATTAAGTGCAATTTCAGTGGAGTGGCAGGTCCTGGAGGTGGACTGAAAAGGTTCAGAAAGATCCTTGTGAGATATGTAAGCTTAAAGCCGCTCTAGACACTGCTGAAACGCTGCTGTGGTTTCTTAAGTAGTGGTTAAAACAACAGCAGTTTTAAAGCTGGGGGGGACGAAGCCAGGTGGAAATGATAAATTAACCATATTCAGCATTGCAGGTCTCAAAACTGATCATAAATCTTTGGAAAGTTTAGCTGGTAGAGGGTCAAGGTCATTGCCCACCTAGAGCAGTTAAAGTTGAGGGACTAATGTGTCGAGTGGTAAATCCATTTGAACCTGTGTTACGACGGCAGGCTAATATCACTTCAGATTGGATAAGAAAGTGATCTGACTGAAAGGATGTGATGGAAGAGACAGCCAGATCAGAAACCGTTATCCCACTGGATAGAATCCACTGCCATGAGTAAGCTCAAACACAATCTGGGTGAAACCAAAGGTCTTAATTAGTGCCTGAAAGGCTTTACTTCGAGGATCAGAGGCCTCAGGTGAATAATTACAATCTAAAGAGATCGAGTAACAACTTCAAAAACAAATTCTTCTAAAAGGGCCAGGTGGTCGGTAGGTTACCACAACGAGGAGTCTGTTGCCCAGAACAAAGCAATCTATAGCTGATAGAGACGGTTTTAATACAGGAGCCTCAAAAGAGTTCAAAATAAAATCAAGCTTGGAGGTTAAATTGAATATAGGTGCTTAGATTAACCACCCCACCTTGTTTAGTAGGCTGAGCAACATGGCTAAAAAAAGCATGGTCATCTCACAGACACGGTGAACCCTACTCAACTTTTGCCACGTCGTCCAGCAATGCATTGACCCATCAAACACGTGAAAGCACACATTCTTGGTAGATTACTTTGTGAAGAGCAGTCTTTAATGCAGGTCTGTTTTTGGTCTGAATGCCCAAAAAGAGACGATGCAAACTGCAACTGAGGCTAATGGCACCAGCACCAGGGGGTGCTGGCGGTGGACAGCCTCTTTCAGGTCTCTCCAGACATGTTTGATTGGGTTTGAGGCAGAGCTCTGGGTGGACCACTCAAGGACATTCACAGAGTTGTCCATAAGCCACTCCTGTGTTGTGTTGTCTTGGCTGTGTTCTTAGGGTCACTGACCTGTTAGAGGATGAACCTTCACCTAATCTGGACCTAAAATTGTCTAAGTACTTATGCCAGTGCCATTGTTCAGTTTTTGCTTTGTCATTATGGGATATTGAGTGTAGATTGATGATGGGGAAGTAGTGACCAGAGGGTTGTAGGTTTAGATGCAGCCTACGGTCCTCTCTCAGTAAATACCACCGCTGAGGGGTCCCTGAGCAAAACACTGACACCCTGACTCCTCCAATGGAGCAGCTTAGTGATCACAGACAACTCCCTGTGGAGACTGTGTTGAGTTCAGTTTTCTGTACATACTGGTACCTCGTAGCATGAGCCAATAGACTGTATTTGTGTGTCCTAGCTATTCCTGCTATTGTTGCTAGGTGCATGATGTCATAATCTAACTCTAACCCCATTGGCTGTCTTCTTTCTCTCTCTTTTGCTGATTTCAGATCGTGTGGCAAGCTGAAGACAGAGCTGAAGTGACGGTAGAGAAGCACGAGGGTTTCCTTCTCCACCATCCTCTGCTTTTCCTGAGGCCCTGTGGGAGCACTCATCCACACCACTGCACTTAAACACACTCAGCGCTCGTTTTGCCTCCTTTCCATTCTGCCGCTGCACTCATTCGCTCTCTTTCTATCTATCTATCTGTCCATCTTGCTTGATGAATAGGTCAGAACCCAATCACCACAAACCATTAGAGTCCTCTCAGTGAAGACCAGTGAAGTCAGTTCGAGCAATGCAATAGTATACTTGACTGCAGTACCTCACCAGCCCTCCGGCCCAAAGTCTGGCTCAGTCACAGGGTCCCACAGGCCATGAGGAGGATCAGGGGCTTCATCTCTTTCTAGACTTTCTCTTCTCCACCTTGTGTCTTCATGTTTTGGGGGTCCTTCTGTGCCCCCGCCTTCTGTCGACTCCCCCGCACCTGCTGCCACCACGGCCGGCCACCCCAGTCGCCTCGTTGCCATGCCGACAGAGACACTGGCTCCAGCCCTGCCAGATAGCAAGGCCGCTGGCCCCGCAACGCCCTTCAGTTCTGCTGTACCCCTCCGCATCCTCAACAAGGGTCCTGACTACTTCAGAAGACAGGTATTGTTGTGTGGGGGCTTATAGTGGGCTCCCAGTTCTGTGGCACTATCGAGCCAGATGCATGTTGATGCTTTGCGTGGAGACACAGGGACGAGTGGACACGTATGAATGGAGACTGGATGAGTGTTGTAGTCATTAACATATGTGATGTGTGATCTGTTTCTCAGGTGGAACCTAACCCAAAGCGCCTCAGTGCTGTTGAGAGACTAGAAGCTGACAAAGCCAAGTATGTCAAGAGTCAGGAAGTTATCAACGCCAAGCAGGAGCCAATCAAACCACCCGTGCTGGCCAAGCCTCCCATCGGCCACACCCTCCTGTCCAAGAGAGGCTCTGGGACTGGTGGAGGGGGTAATGGAGGCGGGGTACCTTTCAAAGCATCCAATAACAACGCCAAGTCAGACACGTGTGCGACAAGCAGTGGTAGCAGCAAACGGGAGAATTTAAACCTGGAGATGCTAAAAAATCTGCTAAACTCATCATCTTCTTCAGGAGCTGGATCTGAAGGACTAGGAGGTGGAGCTAAGAGTGCTGTGTTGATGAGGTCCTCCGGGGGAATGGCCAGGAGTTGGACCCCATCAGGGTAAACTCAAACTCCACACCAGATTTAGTTTTCCTGACTTATTTCTTGCATTACATTCATTCATTTTTCTGTTTTCTACTCTTAGGATGCCTTTAACATACCGATCTACGATGACCCTTAACGAGCAACCGCCAGACTCAGCTCCCAGTCCCAGCACCTCACACTCTCTCAGATCCTTCTCCCATTCCCTGAAGGTGCCTCCGATCAGCAGCGGGGGGCGTCGCAGTCCACAGCAGGGAGGAAACCTCAACCTCAGCAGACGAGTCCTGGATGAGAGAGGAGGTGAAGGAGGGGTCACCGATCGCTCTCGCTCCCCACTACCACCTCTGCTCACTTCCCACTCCTCCTCCGACCTCCTGCGACTCTGCAACGGCAAGCCGCTCCGCACCGCCCGATCCAGCAGCTCCTCAGCTCCGCCCCTCCCTCCAAAACCCAACCCGGCTTCCCTCCCTCCCCCCGCACTTTCCTGGTCGCTACCTCCCCCTCGTCCGACTCCATCCCCTTCGCCATGTGACAACACCACCCCTCAGTCGCTACCTTGTGACTTTGGAGACCCTTCCAATACTTCAGCCGATCCCAACCTGGAGCTTGAGCTGGGTTCGTCTGTGGCTCGTCGCTCCTCGCTGCACAGATCTAAATCAGACCTGTCAGACCGGTATGCCCGAGCCGGAGCTGACGTGGAACGCTTTTTTAACTACTGTGGCCTCGACCCCGAGGAGCTGGAGGCAGTCGGTCCAGAGAACTTTGCACGAGCCAACTCAGACATTGTCAGCCTGAACTTCCGATCGGCTTCTATGATTTCCTCCGACTGTGACCGGTCGCGGCGATCCTCCAACGACGGGCTGTCAGACGGGGACGAGGGCGAGGACGAGGAGGAGGAGGCTGGAGAGCGAGTTCCGTATGGGATCTCGGCTGTGGAGCGAAATGCAAGAGTCATCAAGTGGCTGTATAGCATCAAACAGGCAAGAGAGACACAAAAAGTGTCGCATGTTTAGGACACGCACTACAGTCAAACTGCCCCTTGTTTCAGAATGAATAGATGGACCAGATTTTCTCACAGGTTTTTAGAGACTGGGATCTTGGGGCTGAACTTAAAAGGAGAGAAAATGAATAGATAGATGAATGAATGGATGGAAGAGAAAGTCTGACAGGTCTAACACAAACTAGGTGAGAAAACAGACACTATTTTGTTTAGCGATGATTAAAGAGATAAGGACTGTAACTCTGAGGTGTAGGAAAACATGAACACTAAGAACAGGCAGGGATGAAATGTGGAATGGATGGATATGAACAAAGTCTGGAGAAACAAATGGATGCAAACCAGCTGTTTCTCTATGGACACGGTACAAACCGAAACACACAATCTGCTTGAGCAACAGGAACAAAAGCGAAATACTCTACGATTATCCGAGGACACAAAGCGACCGCCTCACTACGAACAAGGACGGGCCTTTCTCACAGAGCACGTTTTGACTAGTCCAAAAGGTCTGACTGACGTTCCATTTAAGGTCTAGCCTGGTTTCAGAGAGTCCACTAGACCTGGTTCTTGTTTGTCACTCACAGCTGTTTCCTGAGTAGCAGACCAGAGCCGGATTATGAATTTGGATTATGATTCTGTCTGTTCAGTCCACACCATCACCAGGCCTCCATCAGTCATGACAGATACCGTTAACATGTTTACAGCATATGAACAACAGGAGATTAGTATGATTCTAACAGCAGTGTGTAGAGACTATACTTCACTAAGTGTGCCAGAAAAAAACAAACACATCTCACGTGTGTCAGTGTGGACTGAATGTAATAATAGAATAGTGTAATGGATCAGAGTGCTCCTGCAGCGACCAGTCAAAATGTCCACTCTGAAAAATGCCAGTCACAGTGTCGATGTCTCCGTTGTCGAACAAACTTTGACAAGGTCCTTCTTAGCAAAACAGATGCTGAACTCTATCTGTCAAAAAAAAAAAAAAAAAACTGGAAATGACTTTGGAAAGTCAGTGCTGCTGATACACTGTGCGTGTGACCAGAATGACACCAGCTCAGCGAAGCTACCCGATGTTTGGTAGAGGCGACTGTTAATCAAGTAATTGATCAATTCAGCACTCATTTAATCGATCACAAAGACGCCCTTAGGTTCTCACACCTGCAACACGAATGGTCGTGAGCTAGCTTCTGTTCAGCCAGATGAGGTGTGTGATGACTGAGTGGCAAAGGACACAGAGGACACTGAATGGAATGGACAGATAAAAAAAAACACAATATTAAATATAATATCTCAAACATACTTATCCGTACAGCGTCAAGGTTCCACTCCTGTATCATCATGCTGTTAGGCCAGTGTTGGCCTTTATTAACAAACATCTCATCAACCTGTTCACGTCAACCAACAAAACATTACACGGGAGAGTTTTAGTGTCTTGCAATGGGACATACATACTGACATACATCTACGT